>NC_060088.1:23444506-23782502 GCF_922984935.1 Meles meles | reverse complement strand
TCTCATTGGTTTCCATGAATTGTTTCAGTTCATCTTTGATCTCCTGGTTGATCCAAGCATTCTTAAGCAAGGTGGTCTTTAGCTTCCAGGTGTTTGAGTTCCTTCTGAACTTTTCCTTGTGATTGAGCTCCAGTTTCAAAGCATTGTGATCGGAGAATATGCAGGGAAAATGTCAGTCTTTTGGTATCGGTTGAGTCTTGCTTTGTGACCCAGTATGTGGTCTATTCTGGAGAAGGTTCCATGTGCACTTGAGAAGAATGAGTATTCTGTTGTTTTAGGGTGGAATGTTCTGTATATGTCTATGAGGTCCATCTGGTCCAATGTTTCATTCAATGCTCTTATTTCTTTATTAATTTTCTGCTTCGATGATCTGTCTATTTCTGAGAGAGGCGTATTAATCTCCTACTATTATTGTATTCATATCAATATGGCTCTTTATCTTGATTAATAGTTTTCTTACGTAATTGGGTGCTCCCATATTGGGGACATAGATATTCACAATTGTTAGATCGTCTTGGCGGATAGTCCCTTTAAGAATTATGTAGTGTCCTTCTGTATCTCTGACTACAGTCTTTAGTTTAAAATCTAATTTATCTGATATGAGAATTGCTACTCCGGCCTTCTTTTGAGGCCCATTGGCATGAAAGATGCTTCTCCATCCCTTCACTTTCAGTCTGGGTGTATCCTTAGGTTCAAAATGGGTCTCTTGTAGACAACATATGGATGGGTCCTGCCGTTTTATCCAATCTGCAACCCTGTGTCGTTTTATGGGCGCATTTAGGCCATTCACATTGAGAGTGATTATTGATAGATACGTTTTGAGTGACATCTTGTTCCCTTTGAAGTCTTTCTGTCTGTAGATTGTTTCTATATTTCTGTTCAATGATATTCTTAGGATTTTTTCTCTTTTTTGGACCCCCCTTAGTATTTCCTGCAGTGTTGGCTTGGTGGTTGCATAGTCTTTTAAGCCTTGCCGGTCTTGGAAACTCTTTATCTCTCCATCCATTTTAAATGTCAGTCTTGCTGGATAGAGTATTCTTGGTTGCATGTTCTTCTCATTTAGTACTCTGAATATATTTTGCCAGCCCTTCCTGGCTTTCCAGGTCTCTGTGGAAAGGTCTGACATTATTCTAAAGGGCTTTCCTCTGTATGTAAGAAGCTTCTTTGTCCTAGCTGCTTTTAAGAGGGTCTCTCTTGAAACATAATTCCCCATTTTAACTATAAGGTGCCGTGAGGACTTTCGAGAATCTAAAATCTTGGGAGGAGATCTTTCTGCCTCTAGTACATGAACATTGTTTCCATTCGTGAGATTGAGAAAATTTTTATAGACAACTTCTTCCACTATATCTTCTAGACTTCTTTCTTTTCCTTCCCCTTCAGGGATTCCAATAATTCTGACGTTGGAACGTTTCATGGCATCGTTTATTTCACCAGGGCTCTTTCTTTATGGGTAGCTCTAATGCAGAGTTTCACACTCCATGAAGCTTTGGCAATGGTGTTTAAGGTAATGTCAAGTAGACAGAGCCTTCATCCCTTAGGATTGCAGTTTCAGGACACTAGCAGATAAGCACATGGACAGCACAACGCATCCCTGCCCTGGCAATTTCCATGGAATTGTGACTTTCCTTCCCATCTTACTTCCCTCACCTTCAAATCTGACCAAGCATCAAAGGAAGACCTTACACCCGAGAACCCATAGGGAACAGAAGCTAAGAATGGACCCTCGCACCCAAGGATATCAAAAATCCCAGAGACCTAATGGTAACCAAGAGGCGTCACTGTTGAATGAGATCTCTAGAAATTGCAGTGGAAATAGGAACACCTTGCTCCCTCTGGAGAAATATGGGTCTAAAGAATGGTATACAGAGCATCATTTACTTTTATCTTTGTTTAGAAAGTGGAAGTGGGAAAGAAACAGAAAAGACCACCTGAGTTCATGATCAGGCTAACAGGGCGCTTTCCTGTTCCTTCCCAGGCCTTTCTACTTAAAGCCATAGGACTCCTATGTCATGAGAATGGGATTGCTGCTTCAGGGAAGTCAGCTTCTGTGACGTCACATAGCTCTGAGGTCCTAGCAACCACTCCTCACCAAAGCACGCTTCATCACTTCACCTGGCTGTAGTAGTTCTGGGTTAGCCAGGAGTATCAATATCACTCCAATCCGCTGAGCCACCTGGGTATTTCCCCAAGTCAATATGTGAAGCGATTTGGGGTCACCTTCTCCATGGCCGAATTTGTAATCTTTGGCCGGGACTCTCACCACCACCCCTCTGGACTCCTGAGAGGGGCAAGAATCTACAATTCCATCTTACACACGTAAGGTCAATAAAGAGTCAGGAGTACAAGCAGCCTCACATGGGGAACTCTACGCCACACTCATGTACATGGCCCTACCTTCAGGATGCTTCTGACCAGAAAAAGCACCCCCATCCCAACGAGGAAAGCTCAGAGTTAACACCAGCAACCATAACAAAGACCTGTCTAGAGTCTTCAACAGTGAGGACAAGAGTTCTTTCATCTCCAGAAATCGTGCCATAAATGCCTCCTAATTTTGCCAGCTGACCAAACATTAAAAGCAGACCCTACACCCTCGAAGCTTAGGCCCAGGACGGACTCATCTGTTTGGAGCTCACAGGAGCAAGCACGGGGCATGTTGGAAGAGAACCAGTCTCCATGGGAAGCCATCTGAAAAGTCTTTCAGGCATATTTCAGGAATACAACATGAATCTACAAACGGTCTCTGTCTTCTCTGCATTCAAAACGCACCTTCTGTTATCTACCCTGAAGATAATTTCTTTAGGAAGAAGAGCTCATGGAGTGCCAAATAGTGGCACTTGAGAGAATCTCAGGTGTGTGTGACATGCTCTCTGTGGTTGTGTTGTGGCTGTCCAATCTCCTGTGGGCTCGTCCTCTGCAGATGCTCTCCTTGCCTACCATTCAGAGGGTTTGGTGTCTGGGCCAAATATGGTAAGGTTAAGCTTCGTATGTCTGGTGAGCCTGTTAATCTTGATTTTCAACCAACTCCACAAAACTTAAGGCCTGCTGAAGTCTATGGCGAGGTGAGAGGATATGGGCAGGGCTTTCTTCTAGTCCCCTGCAGGATTTTCTATTCTGCTGTGACTAAGCAACGTGGCCTGAAGAAGGCAGGCCCAACAGTGTTCCAGGTTTGGGAATCCGTGATTGCAGGTTGGGCAGCTAATGTCCTCACCGTCCTGCCTGTGGCCACTTCTCAGTCTTGATGCTGACGGTCTTAGGGCCCAAGTTCATTTACGCCCATCGAGGCACCTCCACCAACACTACCAATCACCAATGCACACAAAGAAATAATAAACTTACCACTGTGTCAACAGGTATTTTCTCTGATCGTGGTTTCCAGGCTGTCTGCACCTGGTTAATGGCTGGTGTCCACTCCAGGAGATACACAGTGTTCTGCAGTTCTGGAGTCTATGTCTGCAAATCATGCTGATGTGGAACACCCGGCCTCAAGACACTTGGGTTGCAAGTATTCATGTCATTCAGAGACTCTCCTTTTCTCCACCAACAGCTATGGGTGAACATTCAAATTGTGGGTTCTAAGGGTGCTCCTCTCCCCTGGGCCTTTGTCTTTGACCATGGATCCCTGCCCTTTGAAGCACCAACCGTCCAATTCTCCCTTAAGCCCTGTCTACATCCTTATCCCATGGTTTCGTGACTTCTTCTCTCTTTCGCTGTGGAGTGTGGTTTCTAGGGTCAGATCCATTTATGCCATGTTTCGATTGATGTTGTCATCTTCTGGTTGTGCTGATTACTGAAGACAAGCCTGGAGATCCCAGGCACTTCTACCATCTCCCTGTCCTCTAAATTCACTGAGGACTCTTATGGAGCCATAAGCAAGGACACATTCTTGCTCCTTGTGAACTGGCAGAAAGGAAGAGAGAATTGGCCTGTATCGTATGTGTCAATCACTTAAAGTCAAGTACCATACGATTTCACTCACTCATGGGAGTAAAGAAACATGTGAAAAAGCAAGAAAAATGGACAGGCAATTACAGTCTAACCAGGCACACAAAAGTTGGTGTTTGTTTCAGGCAGGCTAGTCAGAATCTGCCTTTCTAAATGTGGATCAGTATGGACATACAATGCAGGAATTGTGGCCGAATGGGGTGTAACGTGAGTTTCAACTGTGTTTGAAGGTGAATGTGATCTTGAATAGAGCAGCTTCATATCTCTTAAAATATTATTTTCAGCGTTTTGTGAAACACACACACACAGACACACACACACACACACACACACACACACACACACACACACACACTTTAAAGATTCCCAGAGAAGATAGGGAGCAAGTGAAGAATAGCACTCATGGAAGCAAAATTCAGAGAAAATACCATTAAAAAAAAAAAAAAAAAAAAAAGCTTAGAAATCAAAGTAACAAACCATCCAAACTGGATAAGTTAACTCCTTACCTTTCAAAAATTAATTAATTAATTAATTTAACAACCTTACCTAAAAGATTCCTCCACACAAGTATGCCATCAAATTCAATACCGGAGGGAAAAGGATAAAATCTAAGACACATACCCACTACCATGACAAGATCATGAGTCATCCATATCTGACGTCTCAGGTAATGACATTTGAAGCAGCTTTGGAGGCTTTTGAAGCAGTCCTCAAACATTCTCCAACACTCAGAAAGCCACGTTCAAATCAATTCCCTGGTAAACAATTCGAGACATTTAATGGTAATGTCGACTTTTCTCAACTATTCAAAAATGTAGGAAGAGGGAAGATTCTAATTGACAATGTCCAAAGACTCAATTCAGATAAGGACCTTACACAAAACCAATGGCATACAATTTTAATCAGTAAGGTAATAAAACTAGAATTCATTTCTCTTCTCTTTCTTTCTCAACCTACATGTGAAACAGCCTGTTTTGCTTTCTCTTCACTATTTTTTCTTATATTCGGCAAGCCAGTCTTTCATCCATTTAACGTTATTTGACATAGTGTTCCCTGATTCTTTAATTGCATATACCAAGAAGTGCTCATCCTCATATAATGCCACACCATCTCACTACCCATTAAACAGATCCCTCTTTACAGCATGCCCTATCTTCCTCTAACCCTCAGCTTTGTCCGCAGTGCCTGATTCTCTACTGGTGCGTCTCGCTGTCTGAATTCTTCTCCTTTCATTTTCCCTTACTACTACTCATATCCATGGTATTTTTCAAAGGCCATATATGAGTAAAGCCATAGGATATTTCTCGTGGTCTGCTTGCATTTTCATTTGGAAATCATCTTCTTTAGCATCATCTTCATAAGCATCTTTATCCACTAGCCCTTAAAAGGGTATCTCGGCTCCTTCCACAGTGATGCTAGAGTGGGCATGGCAGGCCATCGATGTTGGCCCTTCATTTTCATCTGAATAAAGAAAATTGCTCAACATGGCTCTCCCCATGACTATGGCATGTAGCATTAACTAATAATGACAAGGAGTGCTGACCAGGGCACTTTCTTTCGGGGTAGCGATCATGCAGAGTTTGACTCTCCATGAAACTTTTGCAATGGTGTTTAAGGTAATGTCAGGTAGACAGAGCCTTCATCCCTTGGGACTGGTGTTTCAGGACACTAGCAGATAAGGACACGGACGGCACAATGCATCCCTGCCCTGGCCATTAACCTGGAATTGTGACTTTCCTTCCCTTCTTCCTTCCCTCATCTTAAAAGCTTACCAAGCACCAATGGCAGACCTTACACCTGAGAAACCATAGGAAACAGAAGCTAAGAATGGACCCTCTCACCCAAGGATATCAAACCTCCCAGAGACCTAATGGTGGCCAAGAGGCCTCACGGTTGATTGAGATCTCTAGAAATTGCAGTAGAAATAGGAATACCTTGCTTTCCCTGGAGAAACGTTAGTCTAAAGAAAGGTATACAAAACATCGTTTTCTTTTCTCTTTGTATAGAATGTGGAAGTGGGAAAGAAACAGAAAAGACCACGTGAGTTCATGATCAGGCTAACAGGGCTCTTTCTTGTTCCTTCCCAGGTCTGTCTACTTAAAGCCATAGGACTCATATGTCATGAGATTGGGATTGCTGCTTCAGTGAAGTCAGCTTCTGTGACGTCACAAAGCTCTGAGGTCCTAGCAACCACTCCTCACCAAACAACCCTTCATCACTTCACCTGGCTGGAGTAGTTCTGGGTTAGCCAGAAGTATCAAAATCACTCCAGTTCACTGGAGCCATCTGGGTATTTCCCCAAGTCAGCTTGTGAAGCGATTTGGGGTCACCTTCTCCATGGCCGAATTTGTTATCTTTGGCCAGGACTGTCACCACCACCCCTCTGGACTCCTGAGAGGGGCAAGAATCTACAATTCCATCTTACCCACGTAAGGTCAATAAAGACTCCGGGATACAATCAGCCTCACACGGGGAACTGCATGGCATACACATGATCACGGTCCTCACACCCTATCAAGATGCTTCTGACCAGGAAAAGGTCAGAGGGAACTCCGATGGAAGCCCCGAGTTAACACCCGCAACCATACCAAAGACATTTCTGGGGTCCTCAACAGTAAAGACACGAGGTCTTCTTGCATCTTCAAAATGGTGCCATAAATGCCTCCCAATATTCCCAGCTGACCAAACATTAAAGGCAGAACCTCCACCCTAGAAACTGAAGCCCAGGACGGACTCATCTGTTTGGAGCTCACAGGAGGAAGCATGGAGCATGATGGAAGGGAACCTGTCCCCATGTGAAGCCATCTGAAAAGGCTTTTGGGCCAGTTTCAGGAATACAACGTGAATCTACAAAAGATCTCTGTCTTCTCTGTGTTTGAAACGCGCCTTCATTTATCTACCCTGAAGATAATTTCTTAGGATGAAGAGCTCATGGAGTGCTCAGGACTCGCACTTGAGAGAGTCTCAGGTGTGTGTGAAATGCCCTCTATGTTTGTGTTCTGGCTGTCCACTCTCCTGTGGGTTCGTCCTCTGCAGAGTCTCTCCTTGCCTTCCATTCAAATGTGTGGTGTCTGGGCCAAATTGGTGAGGTTAAGCTTCATGGGTCTCGTGTGCCTGTGAAACGTGACTTTCAACCCACTCTACAAAACGTAAGGCCTGCTGAATGCTGTGGCCAGGTTAGAAGATGTGGGCAGGGCTTTCTTCTAATCCCCTGCAGGATTTTCTGTTCTCTTGGGACTAAGCAACGTGGACTGAAGAAGGCAGTCCCAACAGTGTTCCAAGTTTGGGAATCGTTAATTGCAGGTTGTGCAGCTAATGTGCTCACCGTCCTGGCTGTGGTCACTTCTTAGTCTTGATGCTGGCGGTCGGAGAGCCCCAGTATCTTTGGCACCCATCGAGGCATCTCCACCCACACTGCCCATCACCAATGCACACGAAGAAATAATAATCTTACCACGGTGTCAACAGGTATTGTCTCTAATCATGGTTCCAGTCTGTCTACACCTGGTTGCTTGCTGGTGTCCTCTCCAGGAGATACACAGTGTTCTCTGGAGTCTATGTCCGCAAATCATTCTGATCTGGAATCCCCGGGCCACAAGTCCTTGGTTTGCAAGAACTCGTGTACTTCAGACACTGTCCTTTTCTGCACCAACAGCTATGGGTCATCATTTAAATTGTGGGTTCTAAGTGTTCTCCTCTCCCCTGGGCCTTTGTCTTAAACCATGCCTCCCTGCCCTCTGAAACACCAACAATCCAATTCTCCCATAATCCCTCTATACACAATTCTCCCATGGTCTCAGTTATTTCTTCTCTCTTTCGCTGTGGAGTGTGATTACTAGGGTCAGGTCAATTTATGCCATGTTTACATTGATATGGTCATCTTCTGTTGTGCTGATGGATGAATACAGGGCTGGAGCTCCCAGACACTTCTCCCATCTCCCTGTACTCCAAATGCACTGCAAACTCTTATGAAGCCATAAGCAAGAAGGCATTCTTGCTCCTTGTGACATGTGGCAGAATGGGAGAGAACATTGGGGTGTGTCATATCTGTCAGTCACAAAAGACAACTCCCATATGATTTCACTCACTCATGGAAGCAAAGAAACATGTGAAAAATCAAGAAAAGGGACAGGCAATTAGACTCTAACCAGGCACACAAAAATTGGTGTTTGTTCCAGGCAGGGTAGTCAGAATCTGTGTTTCTAAAAGTGGATCAAATGGGACATACAATACAGCAAATTTTCTCTTTCTTTCTTCATCTCCATGTGAAATGACCTGTTTGCTTACTATTGACTATATTTTCTTATATTCGGCAAGCCAGCCTTTCATCCATCCTACGTTTTTTGACATAGTGTTCCCTGATTGTTTAATTGTGAATACCAACAAGTGCTCATCCTCATATAATGCCCCACCACCTCCATACCCATTATCCAGTTCCCTCTTTATGGCATCTTATCCTCCTGTAAGCCTCAGCTTGGTCCCCAAAGTCCTGAGTCTCTCCTGGTGTATCTCCCTGCCTGACTTCTTCTCCTTCCGTTTTCCCTTACTACTACTCATGTCCATGGTATTCCTCAAGGACCACATATGAGTGAAGTTATAGGATATTTCCCTTGGTCTGCTTGCATTTTCATTTGGAGATCATCTTCTTTATCATCATCTTCATAATCATCTTTTCCCACGAGGTCTTAAAAGGGTTTCTTGGCTCTTTCCACAGTGATGCTCTATTGGGCAAGGCAGGCCATCGATGTTGGCCGTTAATTTTCTTCTGAATAAAGAGAGTTGTACAACATGAGTCTCTCCATGGCTATGGCATGTAGCATTAACTAATAATGACAAGGAGTGCTGACCAGGGCTCTTTCTTTAGGGATAGCGATCATGAGGCTTTTCACTCTCCATGAAGCCTTTGCAATGGTGTTTAAGGTAATGTCAGGTACACAGAGCCTTCACCCCTTAGGAATGGTGTTTCAGGACACTAGCACTTAAGGACACGGACAGCACAACGCATCCCTGCCCTCGCAATTTTCCTTGAATTGTGACATCTCTTCCCTTCTTCCTTCCCTCAACTTCCATGCTGACCAAGCACCAAAGGCAGACCTTCCACCTGAGAAACCATAGGGAACAGAAGCTAAGAATGGACCCCCTCACCCAAGGATATCCAACCTCCCAGAGTCCTAAAGTTTGCTGAGAGGCCTCCCTGTTGATTGAGATCTCTAGAAATTGCAGTGGAAATAGGAACACCTTGCTCTCTCTGGAGAAATGTTGGTCTAAAGAATGGTATACAGAACATCGTTTTCTTTTCTCTTTCTATAGGAAGTGGAAGTGGGAAAGAAACAGAAAAGACCCCCTGAGTTCATGATCAGGCTAACAGGACTCTTTCTTGTTCCTTACCAGGTCTTTCTACTTAAAGCCATAGGACTCATATGTCATGAGAATGGGATTGCTGCTTCAGTGAAGTCAGCTTCTGTGTCATCACAAAGCTCTGACCTCCTAGCAACCACTCCTCACCAAACCACGCATCATCACTCACCTCGCTGTAGTAGATCTCGGTCAGCCAGGAGTAGCAAATTCACTCCAAAATGCTGGAGACGCCTGTGTATTTCCCCAAGAGAGTTTGTGAAGCGATTTAGGATAACCTTCTCAATGACTGAATTTGTATTCTTTGACCGTGACTGTCACCACCACCCCTCTGGACTCCTGAGAGTGGCAAGAACCTACAATTCCTTCTTACCAACGTAAGGTCAAGAAAGAGTCAGGAGTATGAGCAACCTCACATTGGGAACTCCACACCATACACATGTTCATGGTCCTCGCACCCTATCAGGATGCTTCTGAACAGGAAAAGCGCCCACTGCCCTCCGAGGAAAGCTCAGACTTAACACCCGCAACCATACCAAAGACATGTCTGGAGTGTTCAACAGTGAGGACAGGAGTTCTTCTTGCATCACCAGAAGTCGTGCCAGAAATGCCTCCCAAATTTCCTAGCTGACATAACATTAATGGCAGACCCTACAACCTAGGAGCTTAGGCCCAGGACGGACTCATCTGTTTGGAGCTCACAGGAGCAAGCACTGAGCATGTTGGAAGAGAAACAATGCCGATGTGAAGCAATCTGAAAAGGCTTTGGGGCCAGGTTCAGGAATACAAAATCAATCTACACAATATCTCTGCCTACTCTGTATGTGAAACACGCATTCTGTTATCGACTCTGAAGATAATTTCTTTATGAAGAAGAGCTTATGGAGTTCCAAATGGCTGGCAATTGAGAGATTCTAAGGTGTGTGGGAAAGGCCTTCGGGGGTTGTGTTGTGGCTGTCCACTCTCCTGTGGGCTCGTCCTCTGCAGAAAACTCTCCTTTTCTTCCATTCAGAGTGTGTGGTGTGTCGGCCAAATATGGTGACGTTTGTGGGTCTGCTGTGCCTGTGAAACGTGACTTTCAACCCAGTCCACAAAATTTAAGAACCACTGAATTCTGTAGCCAGCTGAGACATGTGGGCAGAACTTCCTTCTAGAGCCCTGCAGGGTTTTCTGTTCCCTATGACTAAGCAACGTGACCTGAAGAAGGCAATCCCAACAGTGTTCCCGGTTTGGGAATCTGTGATTGCATTTTGGGCAGCTAATGTCCTCACCGTTTTGCCTGTGGCCTCTTCTCTGTCATGATGCTGGTGGTAGAAGAGCCCAAGTATCTTTGGCGCCCATCGAGGCATCTCCACCAACACTGCCCATCATGAATGCACACAAAGAAATAATAATCTTACCATGGTGTCAACAGGTATTGTCTCTGATCATGGTTTCCAAGGTGTCTGCACCTGGTTGCTTGCTGGTGTCCTCTCAAAGAGATACACAGTGTTTGCAATACTGGAGTCTATGTCTGCAAAGCATGCTGATCTGGAATCCCTGGGCCTCAAGACCTTTGGGTTGCAAGGACTCATGTCATTCAGACATTAACATTTTCTCCGCCAACAGTTATGGGTCTACATTCAAATTGTGGGCTCTAAGTGTGCTTCTCTGCCCTGGACCTTTGTCTTTGGCCATGGCTCCCTGCCCTCTGAAGCACCAAACGTCCAATTCTCCCATAAGCCCTGTCTACACCCTTCTCCCATGGTCTCGGTTACATCTTCTCTCTTTAGCTGTGGACTATGATTTCTAGGCTTCAGGTCCATTTATGCCATGCTTTCATTGATGTGGTGTTGTTTTGGTTGTGCTGATGGCAGAAGATAAGCCTGGAGCTCCCAGATATTTCTACCATCTCCCTGTCCTTGAATGCACTGCAGAAACTTAAGGAGCCATAAGCAAGAAGGCATTCTTGCTCCTTGTGACATGTGTCTGAAAAGGAAATAGCATTGTGCTGTGTCATATCTCTCAGTCACAGAAAGACCACTACCATACGATTTCACTCACTCATGGAAGTGAAGAAACATGTGAACAAAACAAGAAAATGGGACAGGCAATTAGACTCTAACAAGGCACACAAAAGTTGGTGTTTGTTCCAGGCAGGCTAGTAAGAATCTGCGTTTCTAAAAGTGGATCAATTGGGAAATTCAATGCAGGAAATGTGGCCAAACGGGATATAACGTGAGTTTCCAGTGTGTTTGAAGGTGAATTGTGATCTGGAATAGAGCTTCATATCTCTTAAAATACCACTTTTAGCGTTTTGTGAAACACACACACACACACACACACACACACACACACACACACACTTAAAAGGGTCCCACAAAAGTTAGGGAACATTTGAGGAATAGCACTCATGGAAGCAAAATTCAGAGAAAATAGCAGAAAAAAAAAAAAAAGCTTAGAGAATCAAAGTAACAAACCACCAAACTGGATGAGTTAACACCTTACCTATCAAGAATTTATTAATTAATACTGGAGAGGAAAGGATAAATTCCAAGACACATATGCACCACCATGACAAGATCATGAGTCATACATATCTGACGTCACAGGTAATGACTTTTGAAGCAGCTATTGAGGCTTTTGAAGCAATCCTCAAACATCTCCCAACACACAGAAAGCCAGGTTCAAATCAATTCCCTGGTCCACAATTCGAGACATTTAACGGTAATGTCTGCTTTTCTCATCTATTCCCAAAATGTAGGAAGAGGGAAGACTCTAATTTACAATGTACAAAGACCCAATTCAAATAAGGAACTCCACAACAGATACTTGCGCTCTACGACCGCCAGCACCAACTGAGAAGTGGCCACAGGCAGGACGGTGAGGACATTAGATGCCCAACCTGCAATCACAGATTCCCAAACCAGGAACACTTTTGGGACTGCCTTCTTCAGACCACATTACTTAGTCCCAAGAGAATAGAAAATCCTGCAGGGGACTAGAAGAAAGCCCTGCCCACATCCTCTCACCTGGCCACAGAATTCAGCAGGCTTTAAGTTTTGTGGTGTTGGTTGAAAGTCACGTTTCACAGGCACACCATATTTGGCCCAGACACCAAACATTCTGAATGGAAGGCAAGGAGAGCCTCTGCATGGGACGAGCCCACACGAGAGTGGACAGCCACAACACAACCCCAGAGGACATGTCACACACACCTGAGACTCTCTCAAGTGCCAGCCCTTTGACATTCCATGAGCTCTACTTCCTAAAGAAATTATCTTGAGGGTAGATAACAGGATGCGCGTTTCAAATACCGAGAAGACAGAGACCTTTTGTAGATTCACGTTGTATTCCTGAAACTGGCCCGAAAGCCTTTTCAGATGGCTTCATATGGGGATGGGTTCTCTTCCAACATGCTTTGTGCTTGCTCCTGTGAGCTCCAAACGGATGATTCTGTCCTGGGGCTAAGCTTCTAGGGTGTAGAAACTGTCTTTAATGTTTGGTCAGCTGTGAAAATTGGGAGGAATTTATGGCAGGATTTCTGGTGATGCAAGAAGAACTCGTGTCCTCACTGTTGAAGACGCCAGACATGTCTTTAGTATGGTTGCGGGTGTTAACTCTGAGCTTTTCTTGGTGCGCGTGGGGCGCATTTCCTGGTCAGAAGCATCTTGATATGGTGTGAGGACCATGAACATGTGTATGTGGAGTTCTCCATGTGAGGCTGCTTGTACTCCTGACACTCTCTTGACCTTACGTTGGTAAGATGGAATTGTGGATTCTTGCCCTTCCCAGGAGTCCAGAGGTGTGGTGGTGACAGTCACGGCCAAAGATTAGAAATTCGGCTATGGAGAAGGTGACCCCAAATCGCTTCACAAGCTGACTTGGGGAAATAACTTATCTAGTTTGGACAGATTGTTACTTTGATTCTCTAAGCTTTTGTTTTTTATGATATTTTCTCTGAATTTTCCTTCCATGAGTGCTATTCCTCACTGGCTCCCTAGCTTCTGTGGGACTCTTTTAAGAGTGTGTGTGTGTGTGTGTGTGTGTGTGTGTGTGTGTGTGTGTGTGCGTGTGTGTCTTTCACAAAACGCTAAAAATTATATTTTAAGAGATATAAAGCTGCTCTATTCCAGATCACAATTCACCTTCAATCACAGGGGAAACTCACGTTACATGGCCCAATGCTCTCTCTCTTTCTGCCACATGTCACAAGGAGCAAGAATGCCTTCTTGATAAGGGCTCCATAAGAGTCCGCAATGCTTTTGGAGGAAAGGGTGATGGTAGAAGTGTCTGGGCGCTCTAGGCCTGTCTTCAGCCATCAGCACCCCACAAATGACCACATCAATGGAAACATGGCATAAATGGACCTGAAGCCTCGAAATCAGTCCACAGCGAAAGAGAGAAGTCACAGAGACCATGGGAGAAGGGTGTAGACTAGGCTATGGGGGAATTGGACGGTTGGTGCTTCAGAAGGCAGGGATCCTTGGACAAAACAAAGGCCCAGGGGAGAGGAGCACACTTAGAACCCACAATGTGAATGTTGACTCATAGCTTTGGCAGACAAAAGGAGAGTGTCTGGATGTCATGAGTACTTGAAATTCAAGGTTCTTGAGTCCCGGGGATTCCAGATCAGCATGCTTTGCAGACATTGACTCCAGAGAACACTGAATATCTCCTGGAAAGTACCCCAGCCTAGAAACCATGATCAGAGAAAATACCTGTTGACACAGTGGTAAGATTATGAAGATGATGATAAAGTAGATGATTTCCAAATGAAAATGGAAGAGATCAAGGGAAATATCGTATGGCTTCACTCATATGTGGCCCATGAGGAATAGCTTTGACATGAGTAGTAGTAAGGGAAAATGAAAGGAGAAGAATTCAGACAGGGAGATGCACCAGGAGAGACTCAGGACGTTGGAGACAAAGCTGAGGGTTGCAGGAGGATAAGATATGACATAAAGTGGGAACTGTTTAATGGGTATGGAAGTGGTGTGGCATTATATGAGGATGAGCACTTGGTGGTATATGCAATTAAAGAATCAGGGAACACTATGTCAAAACCTTAGGATGAATGAAATGCTGGCTTGCCGAATATAAGAATAAATTTTGATTAGAAAGGAAAACAGCCTGTTTCACATGGAGATGAAGAAAGCAATGAAAGAAGAACTTGTGTCCTCACAGTTGAAGACTCCAGACTTGTGTTTGGTATGGTTGCGGGTGTCAACTCGGAGCTTTCCTTGGAGGGCGGGGGGCACTTTCCTGGTCAGAAGCATCCTGATAGGGTGTGAGGACATGTCTTTGGTATGGTTGCGGGTGTGAACTGAATTTTCCTCGGAAGGCTGGTGGAGCTTTTCCTGGTCAGAGGCATCCTTATATGATGTGAGGACAATGAACATGTGTATGGCATGGAGTTACTCGTGTGAGGGTGCTTGTACTTACGTCGGTAAGATGGAATTGTGGATTTTTGCCTTTCTCAGGAGTTCAGAGGGGTGGTGGTGACAGTCACGGACAAAGGCTACAAATTCGGCCGTGGAGAAGGTGACCCCAAACAGCTTCACAAACTGTCTTAGGGTCATCCCTAGGCGACTGCAGTGGTTTGGAGTGATTTTGATACTCCTGGCTGACCCAGGTCTACTCCAGCCAGGTGAAGTGATGAGGCGTGGTTTGGTGAGGAGTGGTTGCTAGGACCTCGGAGCTTTGTAATGTCACAGAAACTGACTTCACTGAAGCAGCAACCCCATTCTCAAGACATATGAGTCCTATGGCTTTAAGTAGAAAGACATGGGAAGGAAAAAGAAAGAGCCCTGTTAGCCTGATCATGAGCTCAGGGGGTCTTTTCTGTTTCTTTCCCACTTCCACTTTCCATACAAAGAGAAAAGAAAACGATGTTCTGTATACTATTCTTTAGACCAACATTTCTCCAGAGAGAGCAAGGTGTTCCTATTTCCACTGCAATTTCTAGAGACCTCAATCAACAGTGAGGCCTCTTGGCTCCCATTAGGTCTCTGGGAGGTTTGATATCCTTCGGTGAGAGGGTCCATTCTTAGCTTCTGTTCCCTATGGTTTATCAGGTGGAAGGTCTGCCTTTGGTGCTTTGTCAGCTTGGGTGGTGATGGAAGGAAGAACGGCAGGAAAGTCACAATTCAAGGAAGATTGCCAGGGCAGAAAAGCGTTGTGAATTCCAGGTACTTATCTATTAGTGTCCAGATCACCAGTCCTAAGGGATGAAGGCTCTGTCTACCTGACATTACCTTAAACTTCGTTGCAAGGGCTTCATGGAGAGTGAAACTCTGCATGATCGCTACCCCTAAAGAAAGGGCCCCGGTAGCATTCCTTGTCATCATTAGTTAATGCTAAATGCCATAGTCATGGCGAGAGCCATGTTGAGCAACTCTCTTTGTTCAGATGAAAATGACAGGCCAACATCGTTGGCCTGCTATGCCCACTCTAGCATCACTGTGTAAGGAGCCAAGATACCCTTTAAAGGGCTAGTGGATAAAGATGATTTTGAAGATGATGATAAAGAAGATAATTTCCAAATGAAAATGCAAGCAGACCAAGGCAAATATCTTATGGCTTCATTAATATGTGGCCCCTGTTTAATACCATATATATGAGTAGTAGTAAGGGAAAACAGAAGGAGTAGAAGCCAGACAGGGAGACGCACCAGGGGAGACTCAGAATTTGGGGGACCAAGCTGAGGGTTAGAGGACCATAAGACATGACATAAAGAGGGAACGGTTTAATGGGTATGGAGGTGGTGTGGCATATATGAGGATGAGCACTTGGTGGTATATGCAATTAAAGAATTAGGGTACACTATGTCAAATACGTAGGATGGATGAAAGGCTGGCTTGCCGAATATAAGAAAAAATAGTGAATAGAAAGCAAAACAGCCCATTTCACATGGAGTTGAAAAAAGATAGAGAACAGAAGTGAATTCTAGTTTTATTATCTTACTGATTAAAATTGTATGCCATTGGTTTCCTATAAGGTCCTTATCTGAATTGGGTCTTTGGACATTGTCAATTAGATTCTTCCCTCTTCCTACATTTTGGAATAGATGAGAAAAGCCGACATTACCATTAAAGGTCTCGAATTGTGGACCAGGGAATTGATTTGAACCTGGATTTCTGTGTGTTGAGAGATGTTTGAGGACTGCTTCAAAAGCTTTCGTCATTACCTGAGACGTCAGATATGTATGACTCATGATCTTGTCATGGTAGTGCATATGTGTCTTGGAATCAATCCTTTTCTCTCCATTATTACATTTGCTGGCATATTTTTGTGAAGGGGTCTTTACGTAAGTGGTTTAATTAATTAATTAATTAATTCTTGATAGGTAAGGAGTTAACTCTAATTAGATGGTTTGTGACATTTATTCTCTAAGCTTTTGTTTTTATGGTATTTTCACTGAATTTTGCTTCCATGAGTGCTATTTCTCACTTGCTCCCTAATTTCTGTGGGACTCTATTAAGTATGTGTGTGTGTGTGTGTGTGTGTGTGTGTGTGTGTGTGTGTATTTCACAAAACGCTAAAAAGAATATTTTAAGAGATATGAAACAGCTCTATTCCAGATCACAATTCACCTTCAAACACAGTGGAAACTTACGTTATACCCAATTCGGGCACATTTCCTCCATTGAATGTCCCATTTGATCCACTTTTGGAAAGGCAGATTCTAACTAGCCTGCCTGGAACCAACACCAAATTTTGTGTGCCTGGTTAGAGTCTAATTGCCTGTCCCTTTTTCTTGTTTTTTCAATATTTCTTTACTTCCATGACTGAGGGAAATCGTATGGTAGTTGTCTTTCTCTGACTGACAGATAGGACACAGCCCAATGCTCACTACCATTCTTCCACATGTCACAAGGAGCAGGAATGCCTTCTTGCTTATGGCTCCATAAGAGTCCACAGTGCATTTGGAGGAAAGGGAGATGGTAGAAGTGTCTGGGATCTCCAGGGTTGTCTTCAGACAACAGCACAACCAGAATATGACCACATCAATGAAAACATGGTATAAAAGGACCTGAAGCATAGAAATCACAGTCCACACCGAAAGAGAGAAGATGTCACAGAGACCATGGGAGATGGTTTAGACAGGGCTTAGTGGAGAATTGGACAGTTGATGCTTCAGAAGGCAGGAGCCATAGCCACAGACAAAGGCACAGTTGAGTTGAGCACAAATAGAACCCAAAATTTGAATGTTGACCCATAGCTGTAGCAGAGAAAAGGAGAGTGTCTGTAGGAAACGAGTTCTTGCAACCTAAGGGTCTTGAGGCCCAGGCATTGCAGATCAGCATGCTTTGCAGACATAGACTCCAGAGAACACTATGTATCTCCTGGAGAGGACACCAGCAAGCAACCAGGTGTAGACAGCCTGGAAACCATGATCAGAGACAATACCTGTTGACACCTTGGTACGATTCTTATTTCTTTCTGTGCATTCCTGATGGGCAGTGATGGTGGAGATGCCTCGATGGGCGCCAAAGGTACTTGGGCTCTACGACAGCCAGCATTAAGACTGAGCAGTGACCAGAGGCAGGATGGTGAGGACATTAGCTGCCCAACCTGCAATCACGGATTCCCAGTCCTGGAACACTGTTGAGACTGCCTTCTTCAGGCCACGTTGCTTAGTCCCAGGAGAACAGAAAATCCTGCAGGGGACTAGAATCAAACCCTGCCCACATAATCTCATCTGGCCACAGAATTCAGCAGGCGTTAAGTTTTGTGGAGTGGGGTGAATGTCACGTTTCACAGGCAGACCAGACCCACGAAGCTTAACTTCACCATATTTGGTCCAGACACAAACACTCTGAATGGAAGGCAAGGAGAGCCTCTTCAGAGGACGAGCCCACAGGAGAGTGGACAGCCACAAAACAGCCCCACGTGTCATTTCACACACACCTGAGACTCTCTAAAGTGCCAGCCGTTGGACACTCCATGCGCTCTTCTTCCTAAAGAAATTAACTTCACTGTAGATAACAGAATACGCATTTGGAATACAGAGAAGAGAGAGACCTTTTGTAGATTCACGTTATATTCCTGAAACTGGCCTGAAAGCCTTTTCTGATGGCTTTCCATGGGGATTGGTTCTCTTCCAACATGCTCCATGCTTGCTCCTGTGAGCTGCAAAAAGATGAGTCCGTCTTCAGCCTAAGCTTCTAGGGTGTAGGGCCTGACCCTAATCTTTGGTCAGCTGGGAAAATGGGGAGGCATTTATCGCACGATTTCTGGGAAATCAAGAAGAACTCTTGTCCTCACTATTGATGACTCCAGACATGTTTTGGTATGGTTGCGGGTGTTAACTCTGAGCCTTCATCGGAAGGCGGGTTGCACTTTTCCTGGTCAGAAGCATCCTGATAGGGTGTGAGGACAATGAACATGTGTATGGCCTGGAATTCCCCGTGTGAGGCTGCTTGTACTCCTTGTAGGGGCCTGATTAGCCAGAGGAACTGTAAACCCCGGATATAAGGGCATGCCAGGTCAGATTGCTGTATCCAATTAGTGTGGTGTGCGTATATTAACTGTGGTGAGTTGAAATCTCATTGGCCACCTGTGTGTTGGCCGGGCTCAACCATCTCTATAAAGATTAGTCTGTGAGGCTGGGTGGGGCTAGAAGTAGAAGGTGTTAGAATAGCCATTGGAGAAGTAGGAGGAGTTAGAATAGTGTTTGGAGAAGTAGGAGGAGTTAGAATGGCAGTTAGAATAGCAGTTAAAATAGCCATTTGGGTAACCTTTGGGAGTCATTAGGGTAATCATAGGAGTGATAGCATCGGGGTCATCAGGAGCAGTGCGGCCTCAAGCCGCGGCTCCGCCGCTGGTGGCCTCGCTGACCCCAGCTGCAGCCCCGCTGCCAGGGACCTCATCCCCCTGAGCTTTAGCCCCACCGCGACCACCCTCGCTGCCTGCAGCAGCCTCACCACCCCCACCTGCGGCACCACTGCCAGCGGCCTCACAGCTCTGAGCTGTGACCAGGGCTGGAGTGGCCTGGTCCGGAGCATCATCGCCAGAGCGGCATCATTCCAGGCAGCAGCCTCGTTGACATGTGGCCCCGTCCTTGAGTGGCCTCGTCCAGAGTTTCCTCTTAATCGTCGGAAGCATCCTTGTCTGGTGTGTGGCCTCTTCCAGGGAGTGGCCTTGTTGGAGTGGCATCATGGGGAGCAGAGTCTGTGTCATTGGGGTTGTCGTCCTTGTCATCCTCGCCTAGAGCAGCAGCAGAAGCGGTGCCGCCTTGAGCTGTAACACGAGCAGTGCCGCCCCGTTCCCTGCCAGAGCAGCAGCGGCAGCAGCGCCACTGCCAGCAGCACGGCTCCCTGCACCAGAGCAGCAGCAGCAGCAGCGGCGCCGCCTCGAGCTGTAACATGAGCGGCACCGCCCAGTTCACCGCCCAAAGCAGCAGCGGAAGCGGCGCTACCGTGAACAACATCACCCAGAGCAGCCGCGGCAGAGGCATCACCACGAGCATCGCCGACCCATGCATCGTCCAGAGCAGCAGTGGCGGCGGCGCCGCCTCAAGCAGCATCACCCCGTGCACCGCCCAGAGCAGCAGCGGCAGTGGCGCCACCACCAGCAGCACCGCCCTGTGCACCCGAGCCGCAGCGGAAGCGGTGCCGCTGCGAGCTGTAACATGAACAGCGGCGCCCCATGCACTGCCCAGAGCAGCAGTAGCAGCGGTGCCACTTCAAGCGGCATTGCCCTGTGAACCACCCAGAGCAGTAGCAGGCAGCAGCACCACCGCAAGCAGCACCATCCAGAGCAGCAGCGGCAGCAGCGCTGCCACAAGTGATGCCACCCTGAGCCAGAGTATCAGTAGCAGCGCCGCTGCATGCAGCTATGCCGCCTCAGGCAGTGCTGCAGGAGCAGCCTCTCAGTAGCCAACGGTGCAGCCATGTTGGGAGTGGGTCTGTGGTACGGTGAGGGTGAGGCAGGAATCCTCCAGGAGGGACCCCAGCAACTAGGAGGCGGTGGTCCCCAGTAAGACTCAGGCACCTACCGGTCAGTTTGGTTTCTCATGCAGTTTGGTTTCTAATGCAGTTTGGTTTCTGATGCAGTTTGGTTTCTGATGCAGTTTGGTTTCTGATGCATGGCGTGAAATAAAACTTTGCTTGATTTTTGCTTTGTGTAAGTCTCATTCCTTTGATCATGGACCCTAACATTGGGGGCTCATCCGGGATCAAAGAATGAGAACTGAGCAGCATCAGAACTTATGGCAAATGCCACCAGAGGTGTTAGGATTTTATCTGTCTGTCTGGTTGGAGCTCCAGGGTATGGCCCACCGGGGAGAAGCTGGATGCAGCCATGCTCCCCAGAGCTGGAGTGGATGCGGGGATGCCCCATCCCTCTGCTGGTGGATTGACATGGTGTTTGAGTCCCCCTGGGCAGTCGGGGGGTTCGAGTCCTCCTAGATGGTCAGGGGATTTGATTCCCCCTGTACGGTCACCAGGGGGTTCAAGTCCCCCTGTATGGTCCCCAGGGGGTTAGAGTCCCCCTGGATGGTCAGAGGGTTCGAGTCCCCCTAGGCAGTCATCAGGGGTTCGAGTCCTCCAAGGTGGTCATCGGGGGTTCGAGTCCCCCTTTCCGGCCATGGGGTTTGAGTCCCCCTAGGAAATCCCCACTGGTGGCAGGACCGCTGGGCCCGTGGTTGTCCTTGTCTTGTCTTTTTGTTGTTTGCTGTGTTGTTTGTTATGTTTGAAGGAATGGGGCAAGCAAAGAGTAAGGGGATTCTGACATTCATCCCTCTGTTTCTCATAATAGATGTGGGGCTTCTCCCTCATTCATTTCGTGTGTTAAAGGCTATCACTAGAGCCACCTCATGTTAGTCTAACTCAGGACAGAGACTTTAAGGAATATTCCCAAGCAGCTGCTGAAACTCCCTTTGTTTTGGGGAATTCCTTGTCTTCTCTGGCCCGACGTGGACTGCCTAGCCCCTCCCCCTTGCTGGCGGGAAACATGGCATCTGCAGTGGAATGGGCACAGATGGAACATGAAATCTGTTAGCAAAGAGATGACTGAACTGATGGTTAATTGTCTGTCTCAGGGTTTTAATGGGTAATTGTTAAAGTAGCTTTCAGAGTCTTTGGCAACCT
Organism: Meles meles; assembly: GCF_922984935.1. NCBI lineage: Eukaryota > Metazoa > Chordata > Mammalia > Carnivora > Mustelidae > Meles > Meles meles. The sequence continues at coordinate 23,761,131 of NC_060088.1, read as the reverse complement.
GAAGCTTTGAAGTTTAGCTTGGATGTCAAATGGGATGAAGTGCTAGGGTGCTGGTTGCTGGAACTGGGTTTGTGCTTTTGAAATCTGTTAGAAAACAAGTTGTGTGCTTAACAGCTGTCATAACAGTTCACAAGTACTAATATGTGAATGGTTTCCTCTTTGCCCACCTAGAATTGTAAATGAGATCTCTTTGACTCATCAGGCTTTTCCCTGATTTGCTAAGTTACTCAGGAAGTACTGCTAAATCAATGATAAACCTTGGGTTACATTTGGGTAAATGCTGCAACAACTCCAGAGGTTCTATACATTTCCTAAAGATTTAATGTTTTGATAATGGTCATCATTTCATATTTAACCATAACTATTCTGAGGTTTTTTTGTCATTTGTAATTGTTTTAATTCTCTTGTAAGATGAATTCTGCCTTAAAGGAAATTTATATGGGAGACTTTCAGAACAAATGCAGGTATGTGATATGTTGAAATCCTGGCACTGAATTTCCAGAAGTAAAAGTTGCACTCAGACTAAACCATCAGACTAAACCAGAATTAGTACAGTGACTTAAAGTAAGAATGAGTCTCCGGGAGCTTTCCTAGAAAAGCTTATTAAAGCCAATAAAATGTATAGCCTGATCGACCCTGAGGAACCCGAAAATCAGGGGGCAGTGAATCTTGATTTTGCCAGTCAGTCAGTACTGGATTCAAGGAGGAAACTTCAGGAAATTGAAGGATTTGAAGGGAAGAATCTGAGTTATTGGGAATAGGAGAAAGGATGTTTAACAACAGAGATGCACAGGAAGATGAAAAACAGACAAAAAGCTGGTTAAGGTTTTGGCATTATATGAAATAGGTCGGGGATAGTAAGTGGAAGGAAAATCCTAAGCACAGAGAAGGCAGGTGGGAAGACTTAGGTTCAGATCAGTGTGCTTAATGCAAGGAAAAGGGACACTGGGCCAGTGAGTGCCCCAAAAGGAAGACAGCAATGCTACTCCCAGATTAAAAATTGAAGAGGAGGGGAAATCAATTGATTTTTTTGTTGGACATGAGAGCCCAGTTTTCATCATTACTTGAACCTATGGGAAAACTATCTGGAGAAGAAGTTTGGGTACAAGGAGCAAATGGCACAGTGAGACATAAATGGGCAACAGAAAGGACTTTAAATTTGGCCTCGGGAGTAGTTAAGCATCGATTTTTGGTCCTCCCTAATGCCCAATATTACTTGATGGGAAGAGATCTCCTCCACAAGTTATGAGCTGGCATTCAGTTCTCAGGAGACATGACTGTAACCTTGGGACAACCCACTGTACAGGTGCTTATGGAAGCACTAGATGAATACCTCCTTTACGAGCCAGTCTCAAAACCAGAGGAGACAAAGGCAGGGAGCCTTCTCCAAATCCTACAGGTCAAGTTTTCCGAGGTCTGGGCAGAAGGGAAAACCCCTGGCTTGGTCAGGGGACAAACTCCAGTGGTGGTACAATTAACAGCGATGGCTATGGCTGTTCACAATCAGCAGCACCCCTTCCCTGGGAAGCAAAGGAAGGGATAAAAAAATACATTAACCAACTCCGAGGAGAAGGGATCCTAGTTCCTTGCAAATCTCCATGGAACACACCTTTGCTGCCTGTCAAAAAGGTCAAGACTGGGGAGTACAGACCCGTTCAGGACTTGTGGGAAGTTAATAATCAGGTTGAAGATATCTACCCGATGGTGCCTAACCCCTATACCCTACTCTCCCTCCTGGGCCCCCAAAGAACTGTGTATACTGTCTTAGATCTCAAGGGTGCATTTTTCTGCATATCTTTATCCAGGCAATCTCAACCCCTTTTTGCTTTTGAGTGGTCCGACCCACAGGAAGAATTCCAAGGCCAGCTCACCTGGAAAAGAATTCCTCAAGGATTCAATAATTCACCCACCATTTTTTTTTGACAAGGCCCTACGTGAGGATTTGCGTGAGTACAGAACCTCCAACCCAGGAATCACTCTGCTACAGTATGTTGGTGACTTGCTAGTAGCCGCTGAGTACTATGAGTCATGTTTGTGAGAGACAAGAGCTCTTTTGCAGACTGCAGGAAAAAGGTTATTGGGTGTCAGCAAAGAAGGCACAGCTCTGTCTAGCCATGCCACTTATCTAGGCTTTGCTCTTCATGAGGAAGTTCATTCACTCTCTGAGTCCAGGAAACAGGTGATCACCGGATACCCCCGCCCCATCACGTCCTGACATCTGAGGAAGTTTCTTGGATGGTGGGCTACTTTAGGCTGTGGATACTGTAGTTTGTGGAGATTGCCCAACCTCCATACGAACTGGCAAAAGGGGGGGGGCTCACTATGATAGAGTAGACAGCTGAGGCAGAAGGATCATTTTGGGAATTATAAACAGTTGTACTGAGTGCCAAAACATTGGCCATCCCAGATGTTACCAAGCCCTTCCAGTTGTATGTGGATGAAAAAGTAGGGTGGCCAAAGGAGTTTTGACTCATAATCTGGGGCCTTGACAAAGGCCAGTAGCCTATCTCAGCAAGAAACTAGATCCAGTAGCAGCTGGGTTCCCCTCTTGCCTCTGCATAATTGCTGCCATGGCCCTCCTGGTCAAGGATGCAAGTAAATTGACTTTGGATCAAAATCTCATTTTGACCACCACACACGCCATCAAGGGCCTTCTCCGGACTCCACCAGACCAATGGATGAAAAACGCCTGAGTGATGGGGTATCAGTCCCTCCTCTTCAACAAACCAAGAGTGACCATCCGGCCCCTGGCAGTGCTAAATCCAGCCACGCTGCTGCCAGAGGAGCTGGCTGACCATCCACATGACTGTGGGGAGGTCCTAACCCAAGTTGCAGGAATAAGGCCGGATCTCAGAGACATTGCCCTCCCGGATGCTGAGATGACTCTGTTCACAGATGGGAGTAGCTACATGGTCAATGGAAAGAGGTATACGGGGGCTGCAGTAGTTTCTCCTGGGCAGAGACTCTGGACAGCAGCCCTGCCATATGGAACTTTGGCACAAAAAGCGGAGCTGATTGCACGCATGAAGGCACTGCAGATGGTCAAAGGTAAAACCGCCAATATTTATACGGACAGCAGGTACACCTTTGCTACTCTTCATATACATGGGGCTACTTATAAAGAAGGGGCCTATTAACAGCAGAAGGAAAAGGAATTAAAAACAGAGGAGAAGTATTGGCTCTCCTGCAGGCTATTTGGACCCAAAAGTGGTGGCCATTATGCATTACCAGGGACACCAAAAGGGGAATGATCTGATGTCAAACGGAAACCAATTAGCAGATCATGCCACAAAGCAAGCAGCCCGAGAAACAGAGCAAGAACTGGTAACACTCCCGGCTCCAGCCCTATCAGAAAAACTGAACTCTTCAGAAGAAGCTTTAAAGTATTTACAGAAATGGGTTAAATTGAACTATGAAGGGGACTGGGCTAAGACGGAAGCAGGAAAAATAATTCTTCCTCGAAGACTAGATAAGAAGTTAGTAGACCAGATACATCAGGGTACTCATTTGGGGATACGCAAACTCAAGGAGCTTATAGGCAAGCAGTTCCAGGTATCTAAATTAGGGCGTATGGTACAGGATGTAATCGATAGATGCGCTCAATGCCAGGGAGTTAATGTGGGAAGAACGAAATTGGGAAGAGGGAAAAGAGAAAGAGGTAAGGAACCAGGAATTTATTGGGAAATAGATTTTACAGAAATGAAACCTGGAAAATATGGGCACAAGTACATGTTAGTTTCTGTAGATACATTTAATGCCACACCACCTCCCTACCCAATAACCAGTTCCCTCTTTATGGCAGGTCTTATCCTCCTGTAACCCTCAGTTTGGTCCCCAAAGTCCTGAGACTCTCCTGGGGCGTCTGTCTGACTTCTTCTCCTTCCATTTCACTTACTACTACTCATGTCCATGGTATTACTCATGGGCCACATAGGAGTGAAGCCATAGGATATTTCATTTGGTCTGCTTGCATTTTCATTTGGAAATCACCTTTTTTTATCAAAATCTTCATAATCATCTTTATTCACTAGCCCTGAAGAGGGTATCTCGGCTCCTTCCACAGTGATGCTAGAGTCGGCATGGCAGGCCATCGATGGTGGCTGTTCCTTTTCATCTGAATAAAGAGAGTTGCTCAACATGGCTCTCCCCAAGACTATGGCATGTAGCATTAACTAATGATGACAAGGAGTGCTGAACGGGGCTCTTTCTTTAGGGGTAACGATCATGCAGAGTTTCACTCTCCATGAAGCCTTTGCAACGGAATTTAAGGTAATGTCAGGTAGATGGAGATTTAATCATGTAGGACTGGTGTTTCAGGACACCAGCAGATAAGGACAAGGACAGCACAATGCATCCATGCTCTGGCAATTTTCCTGGAATTGTGACTTTCCTTCACTTCTTCCTTCCCAAACCTTCCAAGCTGACAATGCACCAAAGGCAGACCTTATACCGGAGAAACCATAGGGAACAGAAGCTAAGAATGGACCTTCTCACCCAAGAATATCAAACCTCCCAGAGACCACTCCACAAAACTTAAGGGCTGCTGAATTCTGTGGCCATCTGAGAGGATGTGGGAAGGGCTTTCTTCTAGTCTCCTGTAGGATTTTCTGTTCTCCTGGGACTAAGCAACTTGTCCTGAAGAAGGAATTCCCAACAGTGTTCCAGGTTTGTGAATCCATGATTGCATGTTGGGCAACGAATGTCCTCACCGTCCTGTCTGTGGCCAATTCTCATTCTTGATGCTGGCTGTCATAAAGCCCAAGTATATTTATCGCCCATCGAGGCATCTCCACCCACACTGCCCATCAAGAATGCACCCAAAGAAATAATAATCTTACCACGGTGTCAACAGGTATTGTCTCTGATCATGTTTTCCAGGCTGTCTGCACCTGGTTGCTTGCTGGTGTCCTCTCCAGGAGATACCCAATGTTCTACAGTTCTGGAATCTATGTCTGCAAGGCATGCTGATCTGGAATCCCCAGGCCTCAAGACCCCAGAGTTGTAAGAACTTGTATCATTCAGACACTCTCATTTTCTCCGCCAAAATCTATGGGTTAACAATCAAAGTGAGCATTCTAAGTGTGCTCATCTCCCCTGGGCCTTTGTCTTTGGCCATGGCTTCCTGCCCTCTGAAGGACCAACCGTCCAATTCTCCCCTAATCCCTGTCTACTCCCTGCTCCCATGGTCTCTGTTACTTCTCGCTTTCGCTATGGATTATGATTTCTAGGCTTAAGGCCCATTTATTCTATGTTTACATTGCTGTGGTCATCTTTTGGTTGTGGTTATGGCTGAAGAAAAGCCTGGACCTCCCAGACACTTCTACCATCTCCCTGTCCTCCAAATGCACTGCAGACCCTTATGGAGCCATAAGCAAGAAGGCATTCTTGCTCCTGTGACATGTGGGAGAGTGGGAGAGAGCATTGGGCTGTGTCATATCGGTCAGTCACAGAAAGACAACTCCCTTTTGAATTCAGTCATTCTTAGAAGTAAAGAAACATGTGAAAAAGCAAGAGAAAGGGAGAGGCAATTAGACTCTAATGAGGCGCACAAAATTTGGTGTTTGTTCCAGGCAGGCTAGTCAGAATCTGCGTTTCAGAAAGTGGATCAAATAGGACATTCATTGCAGGAAATGTGGCCGAAGGGGATGTAACTTGAGTTTCCACTCTGTTTGAAGGTGAAATGTGTTCTGAAATAGAGCAGCTTCATATCTCTTAAAATATCATTTTTAGCGTTTTGTGAAACACACACACACACACACACACACACACACACACACTCTTAAAAGAGTCCCACAGAAGTTAGGGAGGGAGTGAGTACTATCACTCATGGAAGCAAAATTCAGGTAAAATACCATAAAAAACAAAACTAGAGAATCATAGTAACAAACTGTCCAAACTGGATAAGTTAACTACTTACTCATCAAGAATTAATTAATTAATTAAACAACCTTACCTCAAAGACGCCTACACAGAAATCTGCCAGCAAATCCAATAGCAGAGTGAAAAGGATAAATTCCAAGACACATACGCACTACCACGACAAGATCATGAGTCATACATAATGAATTTGAAGCAGCTTTTGAGGCTTTTGAAGCAGTCTACAAACATCTTCCAACACACAGAAAGCCAGGTTCAAATCAATTCCTGCTCCCAATTTCAAGACTTTTAATGGTTATGTCGGCTTTTCTCATCTATTCCCATAATGTAGGAAGGGGGAAGACTCTAATTTACAATGACCAAAGACCCAATTCACATAAGGACCTTATAGGAAACCAATGGCATACAATTTTAATCAGTAAGATAATCACACTAGAATTCATTTCTCTTCTCTTTCTTTCTTCACCTACATGTGAAACGATCTGTTTTAATTTCTATTCACTATTTTTTCTTATATTCGGCAAGTCAGTCTCTCATCCATCCGACGTTTTTTTATATAGTGTTCCCTGATTCTTTAATTGCATATACCACCAAGTACTCATTCTCATATAATGCCACACCACATCCATACACATTATCCAGTTCCTTCTTTATGGCATGTCTTATCCTCATGTAACCAAACTTGGTCCCCAAAGTTCTCAGTCTCTCCTGGTACGTCTCCCTGTCTGACTACTTCTCCTTCCGTTTTCCCTTACTACTACTCATGCCCATGGTATTTCTAATGGCTCTCTGCCCTCTGAAGCACCAACTGTCCAATTGTCCCATAAGACCTGTCTACACCCTTCTTCCATGGTCTCTGTGACTTCTTCTCTCTTTTGCTTTGGAGTGTGATTTCTAGGCTTCAGGTCCATTTATGCCATGTTTCCATTGATGTGGTGATCTTCTGGTTGGGCTCATGGCTGAAGACAAGCCTGGAGCTCCCAGACACTTCTACCTTCTCCCTGTCCTCCAAATGCACTGCGGCCTCTTCTGGAGCCATAAGAAAGAAGTCATTTTTGCTCCTTGTGACATGTGGCAGAAAGGGAGAGAGCATTGTGTTGTGTAATTTCTGTCAGTCACAGAAATACAATTACCATACGATTTCACTCACTCATGGAAGCAAGGAAACATGTGGAAAAGCAAGGAAATATGACAGGCAATTAGACTCTAACCAGACACACAAAATTTGGTGTTTGTGCCAGGCAGGCTAGTCAGAATCTGTGTTTCTTAAAGTGGATCAAATGGGTCATTCAATGCAGGAAATGTGGCCGAACGGGATGTAACGTGAATTTCCACTGTGTTTGAAGGTGAAATATGATCTGGAATAGAGCAGCTTCATATCACTTAAAATATCATTTTTAGCCTTTTGTGAAACACACACACACACACACACACACACACACAGAGACAAATTTCAAAGGGTCCCACAGAATTTAGGGAGTAAGTGAGAAGTAGCACTCATGGAAGCAAAATTCAGGGAAAATGCCATAAAAAACACAAGCTCAGAGAATCAACGTAACAAACCGTCCAAACTGGATAAGGTAACGCCTTACCTCAAGAATTTATTTATTTATTTATTTATTTATTTATTTATTTATTTATTTATTAATATTTTAAACAACATTAACTAACGGACCCTTCCACAAATCCAATACTGGAAAGAAAAGGATAAATTCCAAGACACAGACGCACTACCATGACAAGATCATAAGACATACCTATCTGAAGTCTCAGGTAATGCCTTTTGAAGCAGCTTTTGAGGCTTTTGAAGCAGTCCTCAAACATCTCCCAACACACAGAAAGTCAGGTTCAAATCAATTCCCTGGTCCACAATTCGAGACATTTAATGGTAATGTCGGTTTTTCTCATCTATTCCCAAAATATAGGAAGAGGGAAGACTCTAATTTACAATGTCCAAAGACCCAATTCACATAAAGACCTTATAGGAAACAAATTTCATACAATTTTAATCATAAGATAATAAAACCAGAATTCATTTCTCTTCTCTTTCTTTCTTCATCTCTATGTGAAACGGCCTGTTCCTTACTAGTCACTATTTTTTCTTATATTCACCGTTCACGGCCGAAGACTACAAATTCGACCATGGACAAGGGACCCCAAATCGCTTCACAAAATGTCTGAGGGAAACGCCCAGGCAGATAGAGCGGTTTGGAGTGATTTTGATACTCCTGGCTGACCTAGAACTACTCCAGAGTGAAGTGATGAGGCGTGGTTCGGTGAGGAGTGGTTTCTAGGACCTCAGAATATTGTGATGTCACAGAAGCTGATTTCTCTGAAGCAGAAATCCCATTCTCATGGCATATGAGTCCTAGGGCTTTAAGAAGAAAGACCTGGGAAGGAACAAGTAAGAGCCCTGTTAGCCTGATCATGAACTCAGATGGTCTTTTCTGTTTCTTTCCCACTTCCACTTTCAAAACAAAGAGAAAAGAAAATGATGTTCTGTATACCATTCTTTAGACCAACATTTCTCCAGAGAGAGCATTGTGTTCCTATTTCCACTGCAATTTCTAGAGATCTCAATCAACAATGAGGCCTCTTGGCTACCATTATGTCTCTGGGAGGTTTGATGTCCTTGGGTGAGAGGGTCCATAGTTAGCTCTTGTTCCCTCTGGTGTCTGGGGTGTAAGGTCTACCTTTGGTGCTTGGTCAGCTAGGAAGCGGAGGGAAGGAAGAAGGGAAGGAAAATCACAATTCCAGGAAAATTGCCAGGGCAGGGATGCATTGTGCTGTCTGTGTCCTTATCTGCTACTGTCCTGAAACAACAGTCCCAAGGGTTGAAGGCTCTGTCTCCGTGACATTACCTTAAAAACCGTTGCAAAGGCTTCATTGAGAGTGAAATTCTGCGTGATCGCTAAACCTAAAGGCAGAGCCCTGGTCAGCACACCTTGTCATCATTAGTTAATGCTACATGCAGTATTCATGGGGAGAGCCATGTTGAGAAACTCTATTTGTACAGATGAAAATGATTGGCCAACATCGATGGCATGCCAGGCCCACTCTAGCATCACTGTGGAAGGAACCGAGATGCCCTTTAAGGGCTGTTGATAAATATGATAATGGAGATGATGATAAAGAAGATTATTTCCAAATGAAAATGCAAGGAGACCAAGGGAAATATCCTATGGCTTCACTCATATATGGCCCATGAGGAATACCATGGACATGAATAGAATAAGGGAAAATGGAAGGAGAAGAAGTGAGACAGGGAGACGCACCAGGAGAGACTCAGGACTTTGGGTACCAAGCTGAGGGTTACAGGAGGATAAGACATGCCATAAAGAGGGAACTGGTTAATTGGTATGGAGTTGGTGTGGCATTATATGAGGATTAGCACTTTGTGGTATATGCAATTAAAGAATCAGGGAATACTATGTCAAAAACGTAGGATGGATGAAAGGCTGGCTTGCCGAATATAAGAAAAAATACTGAATATAATGCAAAACAGGCCATAACACAAGGAGATGAAGAAAGAAAGAGAAGAGAAATGAATTCTAGTTTTATTATCTAAATGATTAAAATTGTAGGCAATTTGTTTCCTATAAGGTCCTTATCTGAATTTGGTCTTTGGACATTGTCAATTAGAATCTTCCCTCCTCCTACATTTCGGGCATAGATGAGATAAGCCGACATTACCCTAAATGTCTCGAATTGTGGACCAGGGAATTGATTTGAACCTGGATTTCTTTGTGTTGGGAGATGTTTGAGGACTGCTTCAAAAGCCTCAAAATCTGCTTCCAAATCATTACCGAAGATGTCAGATATTTATGACTATTTATCTTGTCATGGTAGTGCCTATGTGTCTTTAATTTATCCTTTTCTCTCCAGTATTGGATTTGCTGTCATACTTGAGTGTAGCGGTATTTGAGGTAAGGTTGTTTAATTAGTTTATTAATTAATTAATTAATAATTCTTGATAGGTAAGGGTTAAATTATCCAGTTTGGGTGGTTTGTTACTTTGATTTTCTAAGCTTTTCTTTTTTATGTTATTTTCTCTGAATTTTGCTTCCCTGAGAGGTATTCCTTACTTGCTCCCTAAATTCTGGTGTGTGTGTGTGTGTGTGTGTGTGTGTGTGTGTGTGTATGTGTTTTACAAAATGCTAAAAATGATATTTTAAGAGATATGAAGCTACTCTATGACAGATCAAAATTCACCTTTGAATACAGTGGAAAGTCACATTCCATCCTATCGGCCACATTTCCTGCATTGAATGTCCCATTTGATTCACTTTTAGAAACGCAGATTCTGACTAGCCTGCCTGGAACAACCAGCAAATTTTGTGTGTCTGGTTAGAGTCTAATTGCCTGTCCCCTTTTCTTGCCTTTTCACATGTTTCTTTACTTCCATGAGTGAGTGAAATCGTATGGTAGTTGTCTTTCTGTGACTGGCAGTTATGACACAGCCCAATCCTCTCTCCCGCTACACCACATGTCAAAAGGAGCAAGAATGCCTCTTGCTTATCTCTCCATAAGAGTCCGCATTGCATCTGGAGGACAGGGAGACTAGAAGTGTCTGGGAGCTCCAGGCTTGTCTTCAGCCATCAGCACAAACATAAGATGACCACATCAATGGAAACATGGCATAAATGGACCTGAAGCCTAGAAATAACACTCCACAGTGGAAGAGAGAAGAAGTCTCAGAAACCATGGGAGAAGGGTGTAGACAGGGCTTTATAGGGATAGTTGGCCAGTTGGTCCTTCAGAGGACAGGGAACCATGGCCAAAGACAAAGGTCTTGGGGAGAGCAGCACACTTAGAACCCACAATTTGAATATTGACCCATAGCTTTTGGCGGAGAAAAGGATATTGTCGAATGACATGAGTTATTGCAACCCAAGGGTCTTGAGGCCAGGGGATTCCAGATCGGCATTGCAGACATAGACTCCAGAGAACACTGTGTATCTCCTGGAGAGGACACCAGCAAGCAAGCACGGGCAGACAACCTGTAAACCACGATCAGAGTCAATACCTCGGTTGACACCATGGTAAGATTATTATTTCTTTGTGTGCATTCATGATAGACAGTGTTGGTGTAGATGGCTCAATGGGTCCAAAAGATACTTTGGCTCTACGACCATCAGCATCAAGACTGAGAAGTGGCCACAGGCAAGACGGTGAGGACATTTGCTGCGAAATCTGGAATCAGGAATTCCCAAACCTGGAAGACAGTTGGGACTGCCTTCTTCAGGCCACGGTGCTTAGTCCCAGGATAACAGAAAATCCTGCAGGGGACAAGAAGAAACCCTGCCCACATCCTCTCCCCTGGCCACAGAATTCAGCAGGCCTTAAGTTTTGTGGAGTCGGTTGAACGTCATGTTTCACAGGCACAGCAGATGCACGAAGCTTAACCTCACCATATTTGGCCCAGACACCAAAAGCTCTGAATGGAAGGCAAGGAGAGCTTCTGCAGAGGTCGAGCGGACAGGAGAGTGGACAGCCACAACACAACCCCAGAGGGCATGTCACAAACACCTGAGTCTCTCTCAAGTGCCAGCCCATGAGCTCTCCATCCTAAAGAAATGAACTTCAAGGTAGATAACAAAAGGCGTGTTTCGAATACAGAGAAAACAGAGACTTTTGTAGATTCACGTGGTATTCCTGAAACTGGCCCAAAAGTCTTTTCAGATGGCTTCAAATGGGGATTGGTTCTCTTACAACATGCTCCGTGCTTGCTCCAGTGAGCTCCAAACAAATAAGTCTGACCTAGGACTAAGCTTCTAGGGTGTAGTGTCTGCCTTTAATGTTTGGTCAGCTGGGAAAATTGGGAGGCATTTATTGCAAAATTTCTGGAGATGTAAGAAGAATTTGTGTCCTCACTGATGAAGACTCCAGACATGTCTTTGGTATGGTTGTGTGTGTTAACTCTGAACTTTCCTCGGATTGTGGGGGGCATTTTCCTGTTCAGAAGCATCCTGATAGGGTGTGAGGACCATGAATATGGCGTGGAGTTCCCATGTGAGTCTGCTTGTACTCCTGACTCTTTTTTGACCTTACGTGGGTAAGATGAAATTGTGGATTCTTGCCCTTCTCAGGAGTCCAGAGGGGGTGGTGGTGACAGTCACGGTCAAAGACTACAACTGTGGCCATGGAGAAGGTGACCCCAAATAGCTCCACAAACTGTCTTGGGGAAATACCCAGCCGGCTCCAGCGGTTTGGAGTGATTTTGATAGTCCTGGCTGACCCAGAACTACTCCAGCCCGGTGAGGTAATAAGGCGTGGTTTGGTGAGGAGTGGTTGCTACGACCTTAGAGCTTTGTGACATCACAGAAGCTGACTGCACTGAAGCAGCAATCCCATTCTCATGACATATGAGTCCTATGGCTTTAAGTAGAAACACCTGGGAAGGAACAAGAAAGAGCCCTGTTAGTCTGATCATGAACTCATGTGGTCTTTTCTGTTCCTTTCCCACTTCCACTTTCAATACAAAGAGAAAAGAAAATGATGTTCTGTATACCATTCTTTAGACCAACATTTCGCCATAGAGAACAAGGTGTTCTTGTTTCCACTGCAATTTCTAGAAATCTCAATCAACAATGGGGCCTCTTGGCTACCATTAGGTCTCTGGGAGGTTTGATATCCTTGGGTGAGAGGGTCCATTCTTAGTTTCTGTTCCCTGTGGTATCTCGGGTGTAAGGTCTGCTTTTGGACCTTGGTCAGCTTGGAAGGTGAGGAAAGGAAGAAGGGAAGGAGAGTCACAATTCCAGGGAAAATTGCCAGGGCAGGAATGCGTTGTGCTATTTGTGTCCTTATCTGCTAGTGTCCTGAAACAGCAGTCCTAAGGGATGAAGGCTCTGTCTACCTGACATACCTTAAACACCGTTGCAAAGGCTTCATGGAGAGTGAAATTCTGCATGATCACTACCCCTAAAGAGAGAGCCCTGGTCAGCACTCTTTGTCATCATTACTTAATGCTATATGCCATAATCATGGGGGGAGCCATGTTGAGCAACTCTCTTTATTCAGATGTAAATGAACCACCAACATCGATGGCCTGCCATGCCCACTCTAGCATCACTGTGGAAGGAGCCAAGATATACTTTTAAGGGCCTGTGGATAAAGATGATTAGGAAGATGATAATAAAATATATGATATCCAAATGAAAATGCAAGCAGAACAAGGGAAATGTCCTATGGCTTCAATCATAAGTGGCCCATGTGGAATACCATGGACATTAGTAGTAGAAAGGGAAAACGGAACTAGAAGATATCAGATAGGGAGATGCACCAGGAGAGACTCAGGAATGTGGGGACCAAGCTGAGGTTTACAAGAGGATAAGACATACAATATAGAGGGATCTTGTTAATGCGTATTGAAGTGGTGTGGCATTATATGAGGATGAACACTTGTTGGTATATACAATTAAAGAATCAGGGAACACTATGTCAAAAAATGTAGGATGGATGAAAGGCTGGATTGCCGAATATAAGAAAAAATAGTGAATAGAACGCAAAACAGGACACTTCACGTGGAGATGAAGAAAGAAACAGAAGAGAAATGAATTCTAATTTTATTATCTTATGGTTAAAATTGTATGCAATTGATTTCCTATAAGGTCCTTATATGAATTGGGTCTTTGGACATAGTAAATTAGAGTCTTCCCTCTTCCTACATCTTGGGAATAGATGAGCAAATACGACATTACCATTAAAAGTCTCGAATTGTGGACCAGGGAATTGATTTGAACTTGGCTTTCTGTGTGTTGGGAGATGATTGAGGGCTGCCCAAAAGCCTCAAAATCTGCTTCAAAAGTCATTCCCTGAGACGTCAGATATGTATGACTCATGATCTTGTCATGGTAGTGCGTATGTGTCATGGAATTTATCCTTTTCTCACCGGTATTGGATTTCCTGGCAGACTTGTGTGTAGGGGTCTTGTAGGTAAGGTTGTTTAATTAATTAATCAATTAATTAATTAATTAATTATTGATAGGTAAGGTGCTATCTTATTCAGGTTGGACGGTTTGTTACTTTGATTCTCTAAGCTTTTGTTTTTTATGGTATTTTTTCTATAATTTTGCTATAAATTTGCTATAAATAAATATATAAATTTTCTATAATTTTGCTTCCATGAGTGCTATTACTCACTTGCTTCCTAACTTCTGTGGGACTCTTTTAAGTGTTTGTGTGTGTGTGTTGTGTATGTGTGTATGTGTTTCACAAATTCCTAAAAATGATATTTTTAGAGATAGGAAGCTGCTCTATTCCAGATCACAATTCACCTTCAAACACTGTGGAAACTCACGTTACATCCAATTCAGTCACATTTTTGCATTGAATGTCCCATTTGATCCACGTGTAGAAAGGGAGATTTTGACTAGCCTGCCTGGAACCAACACCAAGTTTTGTGTGCCTGGTTAGAATCTAATTGCCTGCCCCTTTTCCTTGCTTTTTCACATGTTTCTTTACTTCCATGAGTGAGTGAGATCGTATGGTAGTTGTCTTTCTGTGACTGACAGATATGAAACAGCCCAGTGCTCTCTCCCTTTCTGTCACATGTAACAAGGAGCAAGAATGTCTTCTTGCTTATGGCTCCATAAGAGTCTGCAGTGCATTTTGAAGATAGGGAGATGGTAGAAGTGTCTGGGAGCTCCAGGCTTGTCTTCAGCCATCATCACAACCAGACAATGACCCCATCAATGTAAACATGGCATAAATGGACCTGAAGCCTAGAAATCACACTCCACGGCGAAAGAGAGAAGAAGTCTCAGAGACCATGGGAGAAGGGTGTAGACAGGGCTAATGGGAGAATTGGCCGGTTGGTGCTTCAGAAGGCAGGGAACCATTTCCAAAGACAAAGGCCCAGGGGAGAGGAGCACACTTAGAACCCACAATTTGAATGTTGACCCATAGCTGTTGGCGGAGAAAAGGATAGTGTCCAATGACATGAGTTTGTGCAACCCAAGGATCTTGAGGCCCTTGGATTATAGATCAGCATTGCAGCCATAGACTCCAGAGAACACTGTGTATCTCCTGGAGGGGACACCAGCAAGCAACCACGTGCAGACAGCCTGGAAACCATGATCAGAGACAATACCTGTTGACACCTTGGTAAGATTATTATTTCTTTGTGTGCATTCATGATAGACAGTGTTGGAGGAGATGGCTCGATGGGTCCAAAATATACTTTGGCTCTACGACCACCAGCATCAAGACTGAGAAGTGGCCACAGGCTGGACGGTGAGGACATCAACTGCCCAAACTGCAATCACGGATTACCAAACCTGGAACACTGTTGGGAATGTCTTTTTAAGGCCATGTTGTTTAGTCCCAGGAGAACAGAAAATCCTGAAGGGACTAGAAGAAAGCCCTGCCCACGTCCTCTCACCTGTCCTCAGAATTCAGTAGGCTTTGTTTTGTGGAGTGTGTTAAAAGTCATGTTTCACAGGCACAGCTGAAGCACAAAGCTTAACCTCACCATATTTGGCCCAGACAACAAACGCTCTGAATAGAAGGCAAGGAGAGCTTCTGCAGATTACGAGCCCACAGGAGAGTGTACAGCCACAACTCAACACCAGAGGTCATGTCACATATCTCTGATACTCTCATCTGAGTACCAAGTGTCAGCCCTTGGGCACTCTATGAGTTCGTCTTCCTAAAGAAATTATCTTCAGGGAAGATAACAGATTGTGCGTTTTGAATACAGAGAAGACAAAGACCTTTTGTAGATTCACGGTGAATTTCTGAAACTGGCCCAAAAGCCTTTCTAGAGGGCTATACATAGGGATTGGTTCTCTTCCAAAATTCTCCATGCTTAACTCCTGTGAGCTCCAAACAGATGAGTCCTTCCTGGGCCTAAGCTTCTAGGCTGTAGTGTCTGCCTTTAATGTTTGGTCAGCTGGGAATATTGGGAGGCATTTATGGCACGATTTCTGGAGATGCAAGAAGAACTCATGTCCTCACTGTTGAAGACTCCAGACATGTCTTTGGAATCATTGCGGGTGTTAACTCTGAGCTTTTCTCAGAGGGCTGGGAGCGCTTTTCCTCGTCAGAAGCATCCTGATCGGGTGTGAGGACCATGAATATGTGTGTGGCGAGTCGTTCCCCGTGTGAGGCTGCTTGTGCTCCTGATTCTTTCCTGACCTTATGTGGGTAAGATGAAATTGTGGATTCTTGCCCTTCTCAGTAGTCCAGAGAGGTGGTGGTGACAGTCACATCCATAGACTCCAAATTCGGCCATGGAGAAGGTGGCCACAAATCGCTTCACAAACTCTCCTGGGAAAATCCCCAGGTGGCTCCAGCGGTTTGGAGTGATTTTGATACTCCTGGCTGACCCAGAACTACTCCAGCCAGGTGAAGTGGTGAGGCGTGCTTTGGTGAGGAGTGGTTGCTAGGACCTCAGAGCTTTGTGACGTCACAGAAGCTGATTGCACTGAAGCAGCAATCCCATTCTCATGACATATGAGTCCTATGGCTTTAAGTAGAAAGACCTGGGAATGAACAGGAAAGAGCCCTGTTAGCCTCATCATGAACTCAAATGGTCTTTTCTGTTTCTTTCCCACTTCAACTTTCTATACAAAGAGAAAAGAAAACGATGTTCTGTATACCATTTTTTAGATTAACATTTCTCCAGAGAGAGCAAGGTGTTCCTATTTCCACTGCAATTTCTAGCGATCTCAATCCACAGCTAGGCCTCTTGGCTACCAGTAGGTCTCTGGGAGGAAATGTGAGTTTCCACTGTGTTTGAAGGTGAATTGTGATCTCAATAGTGTAGCTGCATATCTCTTAAAATATCATTTTAGCGTTCTGTGATACACACACACAAACACAGACACACACACACACACACACACAAACACACTTAAAAGAGTCCTACAAAATATAGGGAGCAATTGAGGAATAGTACTCATGGAAGCAAAATTCGGAGAAAATATCATAAAAAACAAAAGCTTAGAAATCAAAGTAACAAACCATCCAAACTGGATAACTTAACTCATTTCCTGTCAAAAATTAATAATTAATTAATTATACAACCTTAACTAATAGACCTCTCCACACAAGTATGCCAGCAAATCAATTACCGGAGAGAAAAGGATAAATTCCAAAACATATACGCACTACCACGTAAAGATCATGAGACATACATATCTGATGTCTCAGTTATTGGCTATTGAAGCAGCTTTTGAGGCTTTAGAAGCAGTCCTCAAACATCTCCCAACACACAGAAAGCCAGGTTCAAATCAATTCCCTGGTCCACAATTCGAGACTTTTAATGGTAATGTCGTATTTTCTCATCTATTCCCAAGATGTAGGAAGAGGGAAGACGCTAATTTACTATGTCCAAAGACCCAATTCATATAAGGACCTTATAGGAAATCAATTGCATACAATTTTAATCATAAGATAATAAAATTATAATTCATTTCTCTTTCTTTCTTTATCTCCATGTGACACGGCCTGTTTTACTTTCTATTCATTATTTTTTATTATATTTGGCAAGCAAGCCTTTCATCCATCCTACGTTTTATGACATAGTGTTCCCTGATTCTTTAAATGCACATACCACCAAGTGCTCATCCTCATATAATGCCACACCACCTGCATACCCATTAACCAGTTCCCTCTTTATGGCATGCCTTATCCTCCTGTAATACTCAGCTTGGTCCCCAAAGTCCTGATTATCTCCTGGTGCGTCTCCCTGTCTGATGTCTTCTCCTTCCGTTTTCCCTTACTACTAGTAATGTCCGTTGTATTCGTCATGGGCTACATGTGAGTGAAGCCAAAGAATATTTCCCTTGATCTGCTTGCATTTTCATTGGGAAATCATCTTATTTATCATCATCTTCATAATCATCTTCATTCACTAGCTCTTCAAAGGGTATTTCAGCTCCTTCCACAGTGATGCTAGAGTGTGCATGGCAGGCCATCGATGTAGGCCGTTCATTTTCATCTGAATAAAGACCGTTGCTCAACATGCCTCTCCCCATAACTATGGTTGTAGCATTATCTAATGATGACAAGATGTGCTGACTAGGGCTCTTTCTTTAGGGGTAGCGATCCTGTAGCATTTCACTCTCCATGAAAACTTTGCAATGGTGTTTAAGGTAATCTCAGGTAGACAGAGCCTTCATGCCTTAGGACTGGTATTTCAGGACACTATCAGATAAAACACATACAGAACAACGCATCCCTGCCTTGGCAAATTTCCTGGAATTGTGACTTTCCTTCCCTTTTTCTTTCCTTCACCTTCCATGCTGACCAAGCACCAAATGGGGACCTTACCCCCGAGAAACCATAGGGAACAGTAGCTAAGAATGGACCCTCTCACCCAAGGATATCCAACCTCCCAGAGACCTAATGGTAGTCAAGAGGCCTCGCTGTTGATGGAGATCTCTATAAATTGCAGTGGAAATAGGAACACCTTGCTCTCTGGAGAAATGTTGGTCTAAAGAATGGCATACAGATCATTGGTTTCTTATCTCTCAGTATAGAAAGTGGAAGTGGGAAAGAAACGGAAAAGACCACCTCAGTTCATGATCAGGCTAACATGGTTCTTTCTTGGTCCTTCTCAGGTCTTTCTACATAAAGCCATAGGACTCATATGTCATGAGAATGGGATTGCTGCTTCAGTGAAGTCAGCTTCATTGATGTCACGAATCTCTGAGGTCCCAGCAATCACTTTTCACCAAACCACTCCTCATCACTTGACCTGGCTGGAGTAGTTCTGGGACAGCCAGGAGTCTCAAAATCACTCCAAACCCCTGGAGCCTCCGGGGTATTTCAGCAAGACAGTTTGTGAAGCTATATGGGGTCACCTTGTATTTGGCCGAATTTGTAGTCTTTGGCTGAGACGGTCACCTCCACCCCTCTGGACCTTTGAGAAGGGCAAGACCACAATTCCATCTTACCCACATTAGGTCAAGAAAGAGTCAGGAATACAAGGACCTCCCAAGGGGAACTCCACGCCATACACATGTTCATGGTCCTCACATCCGATCAGAATGCTTCTCTCCAGGAAAAGCGCGCCCAGCCCTCCAGGGGAAGCTCTGAGTTAAAATCCGCAACCATAACAAAGACATGTCTGGAGTCTTCAACTATGAGGACACAAGTTCTTTCATCTCCAGAAATCGTGCCATAAATGCCTCCCTATTTTCCCAGCTGACCAAACATTAAAGTCAGACCCTACACTCAAGAAGCTTTGGCCCAGGAGGAACTCATCTGTTTGGAGCTCACAGGAGTAAGCACGGAGCATGTTGGAAGAGAACCAACCCCCATATGATGCGTTTTGAAAGGCTTTTGGGCCAGTTTCAGGAATACAACGTGAATCTACAAAAGGTCTCTGTCTTCTCTGTATTTGAAAGGAGCATTCTGTTATCTCAACTGAAGATAATTTCTTTAGGTTGAAGAGCTCATGGAGTGCCCAAGGGATGACAATTGAGAGAGTCTCAGGATTGTGTGACATGCCCTCTGTTGTTGTGTTGTGGCTGTCCACTCTCCTGTGGGCTCGTCCTCTGTAGAGGCTCTCCTTGCCTTCCATTCAAGTGTGTGGTGTCTGGGCCAAATATGGTGAGTTTAAGTTTCGTGGGTCTGGTGTGCCTGTGAAACGTGTCTTTCAACCCACTCCACAAAACTTAGGGCCTACTGATTTCTGTGGCCAGGTGAGAGTATATGGGCAGGGCTTTCTTCTAGTCCCCTGCAGGATTATCTGTTCTCTGGGCCTAAGCTACGTTGCCTGAAGTAGGCAGTCCCAAGTGTGTTCCAGGTTTGGGAATCAGTGATTGCATGTTGGGCAGCTAATGTCCTCACCGTCCTGCCTGAGGCCACTTCTCAGTCTTGATGCTCATGGTCATAGAACCCAAAATCTTTGGCGCCCATCGAGGCAAATCCACCAACACTGCCCATTACGATTGCACCAAAGAACTAATAGTCTTACCACAGTGTCAACTGCTTTACTCACTGATCAGGGTTTCTAGGCTGTTTGCCCCTGGTTGCCTGCTGGTGTCCTCTCCGGGAGATAGACAGTTTTCTCTGAGTCTATGACTTCAAGCATGTTGATCTGGAATCCCCCGGCCTCAAGACCCTTGGGTTGAAAGAACTCATGTCATTCAGTCACTCATTTTCTCCATCAACAGCTATGCGTCAACATTGGAATTGTGGTTTCTAAGTGGACTTACATCCCCTGGGCCTTTGCTTTGGCCATGGCTCCCTGTCCTCTGAAGCACCAAACGTCCAATTTTCCCATAAGCCCTGTCTAAACCCCTCTCCCATGGTCTCTGTGACTTCTTTTCTCTTTCACTGTGGAGTGTGATTTCTAGGATTCAGGTCCATTTTTGCCATGTTTACATTGATGTCATCATCTTCTGGTTGTGCTGATGTCTGAAGACAGGCCTGGAGCTCCCAGACACTTCTACCATCTCCCTGTCCTCCAAAAGCCCTGCGGACTCTTATGGAGCCATAAACAAGAGGGCATTCTTGCTCCTTGTGACATGTGGCAGAAAGGGAGAGAGCATTGGGCTGTGTCATATCTGTCAGTCACAGAAAGACAACTACCATAAGATTTCACTCACTCATGGAAGTAAAGAAACATGTGAAAAAGCAAGAATAAGGGACAGGCAATGAGGCTCTAACCAGGCACACAAAATTTGGTGTTTATTCCAGGCAGGCTAGTCAGAATCTGCGTTTCTAAATGTGGATAAAAATGGGACATTCAATACAGGAAATGTGGCCGAAGGGGATGTTACGTGGTTATCCACTGTGTTTGAACATGAATTGTGATCTGGAATAGAGCAGCTTCATATTTCTTAAAAGATCACTTTTCGCATTTTGTGAAACACACACACACACTGACAGACGCACACGCACACACACAAGCACTTAAAGAGTCCCACAGAAGTTAGGGAGCAAGTGAGCGATAGCATTCATGGAAGCAAAATTCAGAGAAAATAGGATAAAAAACATAAGCTTAGAGAATCAAAGTAAAAAACCGTCAAAACTGCATAAGTTAACCCCTTACTTATCAAGAATTAATTAATTAATTATTGAATTAATTACTTAATTAAACAACCTAACCTAAAAGGCCCCTACACAAAAGTATGCCAGCATATCCAATACCGGAGAGAAAACGATAAATTCCAAGACATATATGCACTACCATGACGAGATCATGAATCATACGTATGTGATGTTCTGGTAATGAATTTTGAAGCAGTTTGGGGCTTTTGAAGCAGTCCTCAAACATCTCCCAAAACACAGAGAGCCACGTTCAAATCAATTCCCTGGTCCACAATTCGAGACATTTAATGGTAATGTCGGCTTTTCTCATCTATTCCCAAAATGTGGGAAGTGGGAAGACTCTAATTTAAAATGTCCAAAGACCCAATTCAGAAAAGGACCTTATAGGAAACCAATAGCATACAATTTTAATCAGTAAAATAATAAAACTAGAATTTATTTCTCTTCTCTTTCTTTCTTCATCTCCGTGTGAAATGACCTGTTTTGCTTTCTATTCACTATTTTTTGTTATATTCGGCAAGTCAGCCTTTCTTCCATCCTACGTTTTTTGACATAGTGTGTCCTGACTCTTTAATTGCATATACCACCAAGAGCTCATCCTCCTATAATGCCACACCACCTCCCTACCCAATAACACGTTCCCCTTTTTTGGCAGGTCTTATCCTCCTGTAACACTCAGCTTGGTCCCCAACGTCCTGAGTCTCTCTTGGTGCGTCTCCCTGTCTGACTTCTCCTCTGTTTTCCCTTACTACTACCCATTTCCATGGTATTCCTCATGGGCCACATAGGAGTGAAGCCATTGGATATGTCCCTTGGTCTACTTGCCTTTTCATTTGGAAATCAACTTCTTTATCATCATCTTCGTAATCATCTTTATCCACTAGCCCTTCAAAGGGTATCTCGGCTCCTTCCACAGTGATGCTAGAGAGGGTATGGCAGGCTATCGAAGTTGGCTGTTCATTTTCATCTGACTAAAGAGCATTGCTCAACATGACTCTCCCCATGACTATGGCATGTAGCATTAACTAAAGATAAAAAGGAGTGCTGACCAGGTATCTTTCTTTAGGGGTAGCGATCATGCATAGTCACTCTCCATGAAGCCATTGCAACGGTGTTTAAGGAAATATAAGGTAGACAGAGCCTTCATTCATTAGGACTGGTGTTTCAGGACACTAGCAGATAAGGACACGGAAAGCACAACGCATCCCTGCATTGGCAAATTTCCCGGTATTGTGACTGTCCTTCCCTTCTTCCTTCCTTCACCTTCCAAGATGACCAAGCACCAAGTGCGGACCTTACACCCAAGAAACCATAGGGAACAGTAGCTAAGAATGGACCCTCTCACCCAAGGATATCCAACCACCCAGAGACCTAATGGTAGCCAAGAGTCCTCGCTGTTGAATGAGATCTCTAGAAATTGCAGTGGAAATAGGAACACCTTGCTCTCTCTGGAGAAATGTTGATCTAAAGAATGGTATACAGAACATCGTTTTCTTTTCTCTTTGTATAGAAAGTGGAAGTGGGAAAGAAAGAGAAAAGACCACCTGAGTTCATGATCAGGCTAACAGGGATCTTCCTTGTTCCTTCAAAGGTCTTACTACTTAAAGCCATAGGACTCATATGTCTTGAGAATAGGGTTGCTGCTTCAGTGAAGTCAGCATCTGTGACGTCACAAAGCTCTGAGTTCCTAGCAACCACTCCTCACCAAACCATGCCTCTTCACTTCACCTGTGTCGAGAAGTTCTGGGTCACCCAGGAGCATCAATATCACTCCAAACCGTTGGACCACTTGGGTATTTCCCCAAGACAGTTTGTGAAGCGATATGGGGTCACCTTGTCCATGGCCAAATTTGTAGTCCCTGACCATGACTGTCACCACCACCCATCTAGACTCCTGAGAAGGGCACGAATCCAGAGTTCCATCTTACCCACGAAAGGTCAAGAAATGTCAGGAGTAAAAGCATCCTCACACGGGGAACTTCACGCCATACACATGTTCATGGTCCTCAGACCCTATGAGGATGCTTCTGACGAGGAAAAGTGCACCCCGCTTCTGAGGAAAGCTCAGAGTTAACACCCAAAACCATATCAAAGACATGTCTGGATCTTCACAGTGAGGACACGAGTTCTTCTTGCATCTCCAGAAATCATGCCATAAATGCCTCCCTATTTTCCCAGCTGACCAAACATTAAAGCAGACCCTACACCCTAGAAGCTTAGTCCCAGGATGGACTCAACTGCTTGGAGCTCACAGGAGCAAGCTCGGAGCATGTTGAAAGAGAACCAATCCCCATGTGAAGCCATTGGAAAAGGCTTTTGGGCCAGTTCCATGAATACAGCGTGAATCTACAAAAGGTCCCTGTCTTCTATGTATTTGAAATGCGCATTCTGTGATCTTCCCTCAACATAATTTCTTTAGAAGAAGAGCTCATGGAGTGCCAAAGGGTTAGCCCTTGAGAGAGTCTCAGGTGTGTGTGACATGACCTCTGGGCTTGTGTTGTGGCTGTCCACTCTCCTGTGGTCTTGTACTCTGCAGAGGCTCTCGTTGCCTTCCATTCAGAGTGTTTGGTGTCTGGGCCAAATATGGTGAGGTTAAGCTTTGTGGATCTGATGTGCCTGTGAAACGTGACGTTCAACCCAACTCCAATAACATAAAGCCTCCTGAATTCTGTGGCCAGGTGAGAGGATGTGGGCAGGCCTTTCTTCAGGTCCCATGCAGAATTTTCTCTTGTCCTGGGACTAAGCAACGTGCCTGAAGAATGTAGTCCCAACAGAGTTCCAGGTTTGTGAATCCGTGATTGCATATTGGGCAGCTAATGTCCTCACCGTCCTGCCTGTGGCCACTTCTCAGCCTTGATGCTCGCATTCGTAGAACCCAAGTATCTTTCACGCCCATCGAGGCATCTCCACTAACACTGCCCATCATGAATGCACACAAAGAAATTATAATGTTACCACGGTGTCCACAGGTATTTCTCTCATCACGGTTTACCGGCTGCCTGCACCTGGTTGCTTGCTGGTGTTCTCTCCATGAGATACACAGTGTTCTCGGACTCTATGTCTGAACAGCATGCTGATCTGGAATTCCCTGGACTCAACGCCCTTGAGTTGCAAGAACTCGTGTCATTCACACTCTCTTCTTTTCTCCGCAAACTGCTATGGGTCAACATTCAAATTGTGGGTTCTAAGTGTGCTCCTCTCCCCTGGTTCTTTGTCTTTGGCCATGGATCCCTGTCCTCTGAAGCACTAACTGTACAATTCTCCCATAAGCACTCTATACACAATTCTCCCATGGTCTCTGTGGCTTCATTTCTCTTTCACTGTGGAGTGGGATTCCAGGCTTCAGGTCAATTTATGCCATGTTTACATTGATATCGTCATCTTTGGGTTGTGCAGATGACTGAAGACAAGCCTGGAGCTCCCAGACACTTCCACCATCTCCCTGTCCTCCAAATGCATTGCGGACTCTTATGGAGCCATATGCAAGAAGGCATTGTTGCTCCGTGTGACTTTTGGCGGAAAAGGAGGGAGCATTGGGCTGTGTCATATCTGTCAGTCACAGAAAGACAACTACCATAAGATTTCACTCACTCATGGAAGTAAAGAAACATGTGAAAAAGCAAGAATAAGGGACAGGCAATTAGGCTCTAACCAGGCACACAAAATTTGGTGTTTATTCTAGGGAGGCTAGTCAGAATCTGCATTTCTTAATGTGGATAAAAAGGGGATATTCCATGCAGGAAATGTGGCCGAAGGGGATGTTACGTGGGTTTCCACTGTGTTTGAACGTGAATTGTGATCTGGCATAGAGCAGCTTCATATCTCTTAAAAGATCATTTTTCACACTTTGTGAAGCAGACACACACACACTGACACACGCACACACACAAACACTTAAAGAGTCCCACAGAAGTTAGGGAGCAAGTGAGGGATAGCACTCATTGAAGCAAAATTCAGAGAAAATACCATAAAAAAACAAAAGCTTAGAGAATCAAAGTAACAAACCATCCAATCTGGATAAGTTAACTGCGTCTGTCCAGGAATAGCGCCCCCAAACCTAGGAGGAAATCTCAGAGTTAACACCCACAACCATACCAAAGACATGTCTGTAGTCTTCAACTGTGAGGACACGAGTTGTTCTTGAATCTCCAGAAATCATGCCATAAATGCGTCCCAATTTTCCCAGCTGTTCAAACACTAAAGACAGACCCTACACCCAAAAAGCTTAAGCCCAGGATGGACTCACCTGTTTGGAGCTCAAAGGAGCAAGCACTGAACATGTTGGAAGAGAACCAATCCCCACATGGAGCCATCGGAACAGGCTTTCGGGCCAGTCTCAGGAATACAACCTGAATCTACAAAGGTCTCTGTCTTCTCTGTATTCAAAACGCGCCTTCTGTTATCTACCCTGAAGATAATTTCTTCAGGAAAAAGAGCTCGTGGAGTGCCCAACGGCTGGGACTTGAGAGTCTCAGGTGTGTGTGACATGCCCTCTGGGTTTGTGTTGTGGCTGTCCACTCTCCTGTGGGCTCGTTCTCTGCAGAGGTTCTCCTTGCCCTCCATTCAGAGTGTTTGGTGTCTGGGCCACATAAGGTGTGCCTGTGAAACGTGACTTTCAACCCACTCCACAAAACGTAAGGCCTGCTGAATCTGTGGCCAGGTGAGAGGATGTGGGCAGGGCTTTTTTCTAGTCCAGTGCAGTATTTCCTCTTCTCCTGGGACTAAGCAATGGGGCCTGAAGAAGGCAGTCCCAACAGTGTTCCAGATTTGGGAATCCATGATTGTTGTTTGGGCAGCTAATGACCTCACCGTCCTGACTGTGGACACTTCTCAGTCTTAATGCTGGCGGTCGTAGAGCTCAAGTATCTTTGGCGCCCATCGAGGCATCTCCACCAACACTGCCCATCACGAATGCACCCAAAGAAAGATAATCTTACTGCTGTGTCAACAGGTATTTTCTCTGATCAAATTTTCCATGCTGTCTGCACCTGGTTGCTTGCTGGTATCCTCTCCAGGAGATACACAGTGTTTTCTGGAGTCGATGTCTGCAAAGCATGCTGATCTGGAATCCCCAGGCCTCAAGACCCTTGGGTTGCAAGAACTCATGTCATTCAGACACTCTCCATTTCTCCGCCAACACTTATGGCTCAACATTCAAATTGTGGGTTCTAAGTGTTCTCCACTTCCCTGGGGCTTTGGCTTTGTCCATGGCTCTCTGCCCTCTAAAGAACCAACCGTCCAATGCTCCCATAAGTCCTGTCTACACCCTTCTCTTTTTCACTCTGGAGTGTGATTTCTAGGCTTCTGGGCCAATTATTCCATGTTTCCATTTATGTCGTCATCAATGGTTGTGCTGATGGCTGAAGACACGTCTGGAGCTCCCAGACACTTCTACCACATCCCTGTCCTCCAAATGTGCTGCGGACTCCTATGGAGCCATAAGCAAGAAGGCATTCTTGCTCCTTGTGACATGTGGCAGAAAGGGAGAGAGCATTGGGCTGTGTCATATCTGTTAGTCATAGAAAGACAACTACCATATGATTTCACTCATTCTTGGAAGTAAAGAAACATGTGAAAAAACAAAACAAAACAAGAAAAACTGATATGCAATTAGACTCTAACCAGGCACACAAAATTCAGTGTTTGTTCCAGGTAGGTGAGTCAGAATCTGTTTTTCAAAAAGTGGATTGAATGGGACATTTAATGCAGGAAATATGGCCAAAAAGGATGTAACGTGAGTTCTGACTGTGTTTGAAGGTGAATTGTGATCTGAAATAGAGCAGCTTCATATCTCTTAAAACATCATTTTTAGTGATTTGAATCACACACACAAACACACACACA
Source organism: Meles meles (assembly GCF_922984935.1). Taxonomy (NCBI): domain Eukaryota; kingdom Metazoa; phylum Chordata; class Mammalia; order Carnivora; family Mustelidae; genus Meles; species Meles meles. The sequence goes on along the minus strand of NC_060088.1, from coordinate 23,734,404 downwards.
CACACTGAAAAGAGTCCCACAGAATTTAGGGAGCAAGTGAGGAATAGAACTCATGGAAGCAAAATTCAGAGAAAATACCATAAAAAACAAATGCTTAGAGAATCAAAGTAACAAAGCTTCCAAAATGGATAAGTTAACTCCTTACTTATCAAAAATTAATTATTTAATAAATTAATTAATTAAACAAACTTAACTAAAAGACCCTTACACACAAGTATGCATCAAATCCAATACCGGAGAAAAAAGAAAAAAATCCAAGACACATATGCACTTCCATGACAAGATCATGATTCATACATATCTGTTGGATCAGGTAATGATGAAAGCTTTTGAAGCCGTCTTAAAACATCTCCCAACACACAATAATCCAGGTTCAAATCAATTCCCTGGTCAACAATTCGAGACACTTAATGGTAAGTCGGCTTTTTTCAACTATTCCCAAAATGTAGGAAGAGGGAAGACTCGAATTTACAATGTCCAAAGTCCCAATTCACATAAGGACCTTATAGGAAACCAATTGCATACAATTTTAATCAGTAAGATAATAAAATGAGAATTCATTTTTCTTCTCTTTCCTTCTTCATCTCCAAGTGAAATGGCCTGTTTTGCTTTCTATTCATTATTTTTTCTTATATTCGCCAAGCCAGCCTTTCATCCATCCTACGTTTTTTCACACAGTGTGCCCTGATTCTTTAATTGCATATAAAACCAAGTGCTCATCCTCATATAATGTCACACAACCTCTATACCCATTAAACATTTCCCTCTTTATGGCAGGTCTTATGCCCCTGTAACCCTCAGCTTGGTCCCCAAAGTCCTGAGTCTCTCCTGCTGCGTCTCCCTGTCTGACTTCTTCTCCTTCTATTTTCCCTTACTACTACTCATGTCCACGGTATCCCTCATGGGCCACATATGAGTGAACCATAGGATATTTCCCTTGGTCTGCTTGCATTTTCATTTGGAAATCATCAACTTTATCATCATCTTCATAATCATCTTTATTCATGAGCCCTTAAAAGGGTATCTCGGATACTTCCACAGTGATGCTGGAGTGGACATGGCAGGCCATCAATGGTGGCCGTTCATTTTCAGCTGAATAAAGAGAGTTGCTCAACATGGATCTCCCAATGACAATGGCATGTAGCATTAACTAAAGATGACAAGGAGTGCTGACCAGGGATCTTTCTGTAGGGCTAGCGATAATGCAGTGTTTCACTCTCCATGAAGCCTTTGCAACGGTGTTTAAGGTAATGTCAGTTAGACAGAGACTTCATTCCTTAGGACTGGTGTTTCAGGACACTAGCAGATAAGGTCAAGGACAGCACAATGCATCCCTGCCCTGGCATGTTCCTGGAATTGTGACTATACTTCCCGTCTTCCTTTTGTCGCCTTCTAAGCTGACCAAGCAACAAAGTCAGTCCTTACACCTGAGAATCCATAGGGAACAGAAGTTAAGAATGGATAATCTCACCCAAAGCTATCAAACATCCCAGAGACCTAATGGTAGTCAAGAGGCCTCACTCTTGATTGAGATCTTTAGAATTTGCAGTGGAAATAGGAACACCTTGTTCTCTCTGGAGAAATGTTGGTCTAAAGAATGGTATACAGAACATCGTTTTCTTTTCTCTTTGTATAGAAAGTGGAAGTGGGAAAGAAACCACCTGTGTTCATGATCAGGCTAACAGGGCTCTTTCTTGTTCCTCCAAGGTCTTTCTACTTAAAGCCATAGGACTCATATGTCATGAGAATGGGATTGCTGCTTCAGTGAAGTCAGGTTCTGTGACATCACAAAGCTCTGAGGTCCTAGCAACCAATCCTCACCAAAGCACGCCTCATCACTTCACGTGGCTGGAGTAGTTTTGGGTGAGACAGGAGTATCAAATCTCCCCAAACCGCTGGAGCCGCCTGGGATTTCTCCAGGACAGTTTGTGGAGCAATTTGGGGTCACTTTCTCCATGGCCAAATTTCTAGTCTTTGGACGTGACTGTCACCACAACCCCTCTGGACTCCAGAGAAGGGCAAGAATCCACAATTTGCTCTTACTCACGTAAGGCCAAGAAAGACTCAGGAGTACAAGCAGCCTCACACGGGGAACTCCAGACAATACACATATTCATGATCCTCACACCGTTTCAGGATGCTTCTGACCAGGAAAAGTGCCCACCGCCCTCCGAGGAAAGCTCAGAGTAAACACTCGCAACCATCCCAAAGACCTGTCTGGTGTCTTCAACAGTAAGGACACTAGTTCTTCTTGCATCTCCAGAAAACCTGCCATAAATGCCTCCCCATCTTGCCAGCTGACCAAACATGAAATGCAGACCCTACACCCTAAGCTTAGGCTCAGGACGGACTCATCTATGTGGAGTGCACAGGAGCAAGCACGGAGCATGTTGCAAGACAAACAATCCCCATGGGAAGCCATCAGAAATGGCTTTCAGGCCAGTTTCAGGAATACAACGTCAATCTACAAAAGGTCTCTTTCTTCTCTGTATTCGAAACGTGCATTCTTTTATCTACCCTGAAGATAATTTCTTTAGGAAGTAGAGCTCATGAAGTTCCCAAGGGCTGGCTCTTGAGAGAGTCTCAGCTGTGTTTGATATGCCCTCTGGTGTGCTGTTGTGGCTGTCCACTCTCCTGTCAGCTCGTCCTCTGCAGAGGCTCTTGTTGCCTCCGTTCAGAGGGTTTGTTGTCTTGGCCAATATTGTGTTTTGCCCATGTTACCATCGTAGTTCTGGTGTGCCTGTGAAACGTGACTTTCTACCCACTCCAAAAAATTTAAGGCCTGCTGAATTCTGTGGCCAGGTGAGAGGATGTGGGCAGGGCTTTCTTTTAGTCCCCTGCAAGATATTTTGTTCTCCTGGGACTAAGCAACATGACCTGATGAAGGCAGTCCCAACAGTGTTCCAGGATTGGGAATCCGTGATTCCAGGTTGTGCAGCTAATATCCTCACCATCCTGCCTGTGGCCACTTCTCAGTCTTGATGCTGGCGGAGGTGGAGCCCAAGTATCTTTTGTGCCCATCGAGGCATCTCGCCAACACTGTCCATAACCAAAGCAAACAAAGAATAATTATATCGCCACGGTGTCAGCTGGTATTGTCACTGATCATGGTTTCCTGGGTGTCTGCACCTGGTTGCTTGATGGTGTCCTCTCCAGGAGACACACAGTGTTCTCTGGAGTCTATGTCTGCATAGCATGCTGATCTGGAATCCCCGACCTTCAAGATCCTTCGGTTGCAAGAACTTGTGTCATTCAGACATTCTTCCTTTCTCCACCAACCGCTATGTGTCAACATTCAAATTGTGGGTTCTAAGGGTGCTCTTCTCCCCTGGGCCTTTACTTTTGGCCATGGATCCCTGCCCTCTGAAGCACCAACCGTCCGATTCACCCATAAGTCCTGTCTATACCCTTCTCCCATGGTCTCTGTGACTTCTTCTCTCTTTCACTGTGGAGTGAGATTTCTAGGCTTCAGGTCCATTTATGCCATGTTTCCATTGATGCGGTCGTCTTCTGGTTGTGCTGATGTCTAAGACAAGCCTGAGCTCGCAGACACTGCTACGTTCTCCCTGTTCCAGATGCACTGCGGACTCTTATGGAGCCATAAGCAAGAAGGCATTCATGCTCCTTGTCACATGTGGCAGAAAGGGAGAGAGCATTGGGCTGTGTCATATCTGTCAGTCACAGAAAGACATCTACCATACAATAGCACTCACACATGGAAGTAAAGAAACATGGGAAAAAGCAAGAAAAAGGGACAGGCAATGAGACTCCAACCAGGCACACAAAATGTGGTGTTTGTTCCAGGCAGACTTGTCAGAATCTGCGTCTCTAAAAGTGGTTCAAATGGGATAATCCATGCAGGAATTGTGGCCAAATGGGGTGTAACGTGAGTTTCCACTGTGTTGAAGGTGAATTGTGATCTGGAATAGAGCAGCTTCACATATCTTAAAATATTATTTTTAGCGTTTTCTGAATCACACACACACACACACACACACACACACACACTTAGACGAGTCCCACAGAAGTTAGGGAGCAAGTGAGGATTAGCACTCATGGAAGCAAAATTCAGAGAAAATACCATAAAAAAAACAAGGGTTAGAGAATCAAAGTATCAACCCGTCCAAACAGTATAAGTTAACTCCTTACCTATCAAGAATTAGTTAATTAGTTAAACAACCTTACCTAAAAGACCCCTCCACACAAGTATGCCAACAAATCCAATACCTTGGAGAAAAGGATAAATTCCAGGACACCTACGAAGTACCATGAAGAGATCATGAGTCATCCATATCTGACGTCTCAGGTAATGACTTTGAAGCAGCTTTGGAGGCTTTTGAAGCTGCCCTGAAATATTTCTGAACACACAGAAATCCAGCTTCAAATCAATTCCGTGGTCCACAATTCGAGACATTTAATGGTAAGTCGGCTTTTCTCATCTATTCCCAAAATGTAGGAAGAGGGAAGACTCGAATTTACAATATCCAAAGACCCAATTCACATAAGGACCTTATAGGAAACAAATGGCATACAATTGTAATCAGTACGATAATAAAACTAGAATTCATTTCTCTTCTCTTTCTTTCTTCATATCCATTGAAACGGCCTGTTTTGCTTTCTATTCACTATTTTTTCTTATATTCGGCAAGCCAGTCTTTCATCTGTCCTACATTTTTTGTCATAGTGTTCCCTGATTCTTTAATGTCATATACCACAAATTTCATCCTCATATAATGCCAACTCCCTCCTTACCCAATAACCAGTTCCCCCCTTATGGCATATCTTATCCTCCTGTAACCACGCTTGGTCCCCAAAGTCCAGAGTCTCTCCTGGCGGGTCTCCCTGTATGACTCATTCTCCTTCCGTTTTCCCTTACTACAACCCATGTCCATGGTATTCCTCATGGGCCACATATGTGTGAACACATAGGATATGTCCCTTGGCCTACTTGCATTTTCATTTGGAAATCATCATCTTTATCATCATCTTCATAATCATCTTTATTCACGAGCCCTTAAAAGGTTATCTCTGCTCCTTCCACAGTGATGCTAGAGTGGGCATGGCAGGCCAACGATGTTGGCCGTTCATTTTCCTCTGAATAAGGAGAGTTGCTCAACATGGCTCTCCCCTGACTATGGCATGTACAATTAACTACTGATGACAAGGAGTGCTGAACAGGGCTCTTTCTTTCGGGGTAGCGATCATGCAGCATTTCACTCTCCATGAAGCCCTTTTAACAGAGTTTAAGGTAATGTCATGTAGACAGAGCATTTAAACCTTAGGACTGGTGATTCAGGAAACGAGCAGATAAGGATATGTACTTCACAATGCATCCCTGGCCTGACAATTTTCCTGGAACTGTGACTGTCCTTCCCTTCTTCTTTTCCTAACCTTCCAAGCTGACCATGCACCAAAGGCAGACCTTACACCCCAGAAACCATAGGGAACAGAAGATAAGATTGGACCCTCTCATCCAAGGATATCCAACCTCTCAGAGACATAATTGTAGCCAAGAGGCCTTGCTGTTGATTGAGATCTCTAGAAATTGCAGTGGAAATAGGAACCCCCTGCTCTCTCTGGAGAAATGTTGGTCTAAAGAATGGTATACAGCACATCGTTTTCTTTTCTCATTGTAAAGAAAGTGGAAGAGGGAACGAAACAGCAAAGACTGAGCTCTGATCAGGCTAACAGGGCTCTTTCTTGTTCCTTCCCAAGTCTTTCTAATTAAAGCCATAGGACTCCTAAGTCTTGAGAATGGGGTGGCTACTTCAGTGAAGTCAGCTTCTGTGACGTCACAAAGCTCTGAGGTCCTAGCAAACACTCCTCACCAAACCAAACCTCATCACTTCACCGGGCTGGAGTAGTCCTGGGTCAGCCAGCAGTATCAAAATCATTCCAAACCGCTGGAGCCACCTGGGAGTTTCCGAAAGAAAGTTTGTGGAGCGATTTGGGGTCATTTTCTAGATGGCCGAATTTCTAGTCTTTGGCCGTGTCTGTCACCACAACACCTCTGGACTCCGGAGCAGGGTAAGAATCCACAATTCCATCTTACACACGTAAGGTCAAGAAAGACTCTGGAGTACAAGCAGCCTCACACGGGGAACTCCAGGCAATACACATATTCATGATCCTCACACCCTGTCAGGATGCATCTGACCGGGAAATGCGCGCCCCACCTTCTGAGGAGAGCTCCAAGTAACCACCCGCAACCATACCAAAGATCTGTCTGGAGTCTTCATCAGTGAGGACCCAAGTTCTTCTTGCATCTCTAGAATTCGTGCCATTTATGCCTCCCCATTTTCCAAGCTGACCACACATGAAAGGCAGACCCTACACCCTAAGCTTAGGCTCAGGACAGACTCATCTATGTGGAGCTCACAGGAGCAAGCAGGGAGCATGTTGGAAGAGAACCAGTCCCCATGGAAAGCCTTAGGAAAAGGCTTTAGGGCCAATCTCAGGATTACAACGTGAATATACAAAAGGTCTCTGTCTTCTCTGTATTCGAAACGCGCCTTCTGTTATCTACCTGAAGATAATTTCTTTAGGAAGAAGAGCTCGTGGAGTGCCCAAAGGCTAGCACTTGAGAGAGTTTCAGCTGTGTTTGACATGCCCTCTGGGGTTGTGTTGTGGCTGTCCACTCTCCTGTCAGCTCGTCCTATGCAGAGGCTCTCGTTGCCTTCCATTCAGAGGGTTTGGTGTCTGGGCGAAATATTGTGAGGTTACCTTCGTTGGTTTGGTGTGGCTGTGAAACGTGACTTTCTACCCACTCCACAAAACTTAAGGATTGCTGAATTTTGTGGCCATTTGAGAGGATGTGGGCAGGGCTTTCTTTTAGTGACCTGCAGGATTTTCTGTTCTCCTGGTACTAAGCAACGTGGCCTGAAGAAGACAGTCCCAACAGTGTTCCAGGTTTGGGAATAAGTGAATGCAGGTTGTGCAGTTAATGTCCTCACTGTCCTGCCTGTGGCCAATTCTCAGTCTTGATGCAGCAGGTGGTAGTGCCCAATTATCTTTTGCGCCCATCAAGGCATCTCCACCAACACTGTCCATTACCAATGCACAAAAAGCATAATAGTATTACCACGGTGTCATCTGGAATTGTCTCTGATCATGGTTTCCAGGGTGTCTGCACCTGGTTGCGTGATGGTGTCCTCCTCAGGAGATACACAGTGTTCTCTGGAGTCTATGTCTGCATAGTATGCTGATCTGGAATCCCCGACACTCAAGATCCTTCGGTTGCAAGAACTTGTGTCATTCAGACCCTCTCCCTTTCTCCACCAACCGCTATGTGTCAACATTGAAATTGTGGGTTCTAAGGGTGCTCATATCCCCTGGGCCATTGTTTTTGGCCATGGCACGTTGCCCTCTGAAGCACCAACCGTCCAATTCTCCCATAACCCTGTCTACACCCTTCTCCTATAGTCTCTGTGACTTCTTCTCTCTTTCACTGTGGAGTGCGATTTCTAGGCTTCAGGTCCATTTATGCCATGTTTCCAATGATGTGGTCATCTTCTGGTTGTGCTGATGTCTAAGACAAGCATGAGCTCGCAGACACCGCTACGGTCTCATTGTCTTCCAGATGCACTCCAGACACTTATGGAGCCATAAGCAGGAAGGCATTCTTGCTCCTTGTGACATGTGGCATAAAGGGAGAGAGCATTGGGCTGTGTCATATCTGTCAGAGAAAGACAACTACCATACAACATCACTCACACATGGAAGTAAAGAAACATGGGAAAAAGCAAGAAAAGGGACAGGCAATGCGACTCGAACCAGGCACACAAAATTTGGTGTTTGTTAAAGGCAGGCTACTCAGAACCTGCCTCTCTAAAAGTGGATCAAATGGGATAATCAATGCAGGAATTGTGGCCAAATGGGGTGTAACGTGAGTTTCCACTGTGTTTTATGGTGAATTGTGATCTGGAATAGAGCAGATTCACATCTCTTAAAATATCATTTTTTGCGTTTTCTGAAACATACACACACACACACACACACACACACACACACACACACACACACACCCACACACCCACCCTTAAAAGAGTCAAAGAAAAGTTAGGGAGCAAGTGAGGAATAGCACTCATGGAAGCAAAATTCAGAGAAAATACAATAAAAACACAAAAGCTTAGAGAATCAAATTATCAACGCGTCCAAACTGTATAAGTTAACTCCTTACCTATCAAGAATTAATTAATTAATTAAACAACTTTACCTAAAAGACTCCTCCACTAAAGTATGCCAGCAAATCCAATACCTTAGAGAAAAGGATAAATTCCAAGACACCTACCCACTACCATGACGAGATCATGAGTCATCCATATCTGACGTCTCAGGTAATGACTTTGGAAGCAGCTTTGGAGGCTTTTGAAACTGTCCTCAAACATCTCCCAACACACAGAATTCCAGGTTCAAATCAATTTCCTGGTCCACAATTCGAGGCATTTCATGATAAGTAGGCTTTTCCCATCTATTCCCAAAATGTAGGAAGAGGGAAGACTCGAATTTACAATTAAAAAAAAAAAAAAAGGCGCAATTCACATAAGAACCTTATAGGAAACCAATGGCATACAATTTTAATCAGGAAGATATTAAAACTAGAATTCATTTCTCTTCTCTTTCTTTCTTCATATCCAAGTGAAACGGCCTGTTTTGCTTTCTATTCACTATTTTTTCGTAATTTTTGCAAGCCAGGCTTTCATCCATCCTACGTTTGTTGTCATAGTTTTCCCTGATTTTTAATGGCATAAACCACCAATTTAATCCTCATATAATGCCACACCACGTCCATACCCATTAACCAGTTCCCTCTTTATGGCATGTGTTACCCTCCTGTAACCAAGCTTGGTCACCAAAATCCCGAGTCTCTCCTGGTCCGTCTCCCTGTCTGACTTCTTCTCCTTCCATTTTCCCTTATTACTACTCATGTTCATGGTATTCCTCATGGGCCACATATGAGTGAACCCATAGGATATGCCACTTGGTCTTCTTGCATTTTCATGGGAATCATTTTCTTCATCATCATCTTTACAATCATCTTTATTCACGAGCCCTTAAAACGGTATCTCTGCTCCTACCACAGTGATGCTAGAGTGGGCAATGCAGAGCTTCGATGTTGGCCGTTACTTTTCATCTTAAGAAAGAGAGTTGCTCAACATGGCTCTCCCCAAGTCTATGGCATGTAGGATTAACTACTGATAACAAGGAGTGCTGACCAGGTCTCACTCTTTTGGAGTAGCGATCATGCAGCATTTCACTATCCATGAAGCCCTTGCAATGGAGTTTAAGGTAATGTCAGATAGACAGAGCCTATATCCCTTAGGACTAGTGATTTAGGACACGAGCAGATAAGGACACCCATCCCTGCCCTGACAATTTTCCTGGAATTGTGACGGTCCTTCCCTTCGTCTTTTCCTCACCTTCCAAGCTGACCAAGTACCAAAGGCAGACTTTCCACACGAGAAACCATAGGGAACAAAAGCTAAGAATGGACCCTCTCGCCCAAGGATATCCAACCTCCCAGAGACCTAATGGTAGCCAAGAGGCCTCGCTGTTGATTGAGATCTCTAGAAATTGTGGTGGAAATAGGAACACCTTGCTCTCTCTGGAGAAATGTTGGTCTAAAGAATGGTATACAGAACATTGTTTTCTTTTCTCTTTCTATAGAAAGTGGAAGAGGGAACGAAACTGCAAAGATCCCGTGAGCTCATGATCAGGCTAACAGGGCTCTTTCTTGTTCCTTCCCAAGTCTTTCTAATTAAAGCCATAGGACTCCTATGCTTTGAGAATGGGATGGCTGCTTCAGTGAAGTCAGCTTCTGTGACGGCACAAAGCTCCGAGGTCCTAGCAACCACTCCTCACCAAACCACGCCTCACTACTTCACCTGGCTGGAGTAGTCCTTCAGCCAGGAGTATCAAAATCAATCCAAACAGCTAGAGCCACCTGGGGATTTCTCCAAGACAGTTTGTGGAGCAATTTGGGGTCACTTTCTCCATGGCCAAATTTCTAGTCTTTGGTCGTGACTGTCACCAAAACCCCTCTGGACTCCGGAGAAGGGCAAGTATCCACAATTTCATCTTACCCACGTAAAGTCAAGAAAGACTCAGGAGTAAAAGCAGCCTCACAAAGGGAACTCCAGGCAATATACATATTCATGATCCTCACAACCTATCATGTTGCTTCTGACCAGGAAAAGCGCCCCCCGCCTTCCGAAGAAAGCTCAGAGTAAACACCCGCAACCAAATCAAAGACCTGTCTGGAGTCTTCAACAGTGAGGACACAAGTTCTTCTTGCATCTCCAGCAATCGTGCCATAAATGCCTCCCCATTTTCCAAGCTGACCACACATGAAAGGCAGACCCTACACCCTACGCTTAGGCTCAGGATGGACTCATCTATGTGGAGCTCACAGGAGCAAGCAGGGAGCATGTTGGAAGAGAACCAGTCCCCATGGGAAGCCATCGGAAATGGCTTTCGGGCCAATCTCAGGATTACAACGTGAATCTACAAAAGGTCTCTGTCTTCTCTGTATTCGAAACGCGCCTTCTGTTATCTACCCTGAAGATAATTTCTTTAGGAAGAAGAGCTCATGGAGTGCCCAAGGGCTAGGACTTGAGAGAGTCTCAGCTGTGTTTGACATGTCCTCTGGGGTTTTTGTTGTGGCTGTCCACTCTCCTGTCAGCTCGTCCTCTGCAGAGGCTCTCATTGCCTTCCATTCAGAGGGTTGGTTTCTGGGCCAAATATTGTGAGGTTACCTTCGTGTGTCTAGTGTGCCTGTGAAACGTGACTTTCTACCCACTGGACCAAACTTAAGGCATGCTGAATTCTGTGGCCAGGTGAGAGGATGTCGGCAGGGTTTTCTTTTAGTCCCCTGTAGGATTTTCTGTTCTCCTGGTACTAAGCAACGTGGCCTGAGGAAGGCAGTCCCAACAGTGGTCCAGGTTTGGGAATCCGTGATTGCAGATTGTGAGCTAATGTGCTCACCATCCTGCCTATGGCCACTTCTCAGTCTTGATGCTGGCGGTGGTAGAGCCCAAGTATCTTTGGCGCCCATCGAGGCATCTCCACCAACACTGTCCATCACCAATGCCCACAAAGCATAATAGTATTACCACGGTGTCATTCTGAATTGTCTCTGATCATGGTTTAGAAGGTGTATGCACCAGGTTGCTTGATGGTGTCCGCTCCAGGAGATACACAGTGTTCTCTGGAGTCTATGTCTGCATAGCATGCTGATCTGGAATCCCCGACCCTCAAGGTCCTTCAGTTGCAAGAACTTGTGTCATTCAGACACTCTCCCTTTCTCCACCCACCGCTATGTGTCAACATTCAAATTGTGGGTTCTAAGGGTGCTCCTCTCCAGTGGGCCTTTGTTTTTGGCCATGGCTCCCTGCCCTCTGAAGCACCAACCGTCCAATTCTCCAATAAGCCCTGTCTACACCCTTCTCCTATAGTCTCTGTGACTTCTTCTCTCTTTCACTGTGGAGTGCGATTTCTAGGCTTCAGGTCCATTTATGCCATGTTTCCAATGATGTGGTCATCTTCTGGTTCTGCTGATGGCTAAGACAAGCCTGAGCTCGCAGACACCGCTACAGTCTCCCTGACTCCAGATGCACTGCGGAATCTTATGGAGCCATAAGCAAGAAAGTATTCTTGGTCCTTGTGACATGTGGCAGAAAGGGAAAGAGCATTGGGCTGTGTCATATCTGTCAGTCACAAAAAGACAACTACCATACAATATCACTCACACATGGAAGTAAAGAAACATGGAAAAAAGCAAGAAAAGGGACAGGCAATGAGACTCGAACCAGGCACTCAAAATTTGGTGTTTGTTAAAGGCAGGCTACTCAGAATCTGCGTCTCTAAAAGTGGATAACATGGGATAGTCCATGCAGGAATTGTGGCCGAATGGGGTGTAACGTGAGTTTCCACTGTGTTTGAAGGTGAATTGTGCTCTGGAATAGAGGAGCTTCAAATCTCTTAAAATATCATTTTTAGCGTTTTGTGAAACACACACACACACACACACACACACACACACACACACACACACTTAAAAGAGTCCCACAGAAGTTAGAGAGCAAGTGAGGAATAGTACTCATGGAAGCCAAATTCAGAGAAAATACCATTAAAAAAAAAAAAAGCTTAGAGAATCAAAGTGTCAACCCGTCTAAACAGTATAAGTAAACTCCTTACCTATCAAGAATTAATTAATTAATTAAACAACTTTACCTAAAGACCCCTCCACTCAAATATGCCAGCAAATCCAATACCTTAGAGAAAAGGATAAATTCCAAGACACCTACGCACTATCATGACGAGATCATGAGTCATCCATATCTGACGTCTCAGGTAATGACATTTGAAGGAGATTTGGAGGTTTTTGAAGCTGTCCTCCAACATCTCCCAACACACAGAAATCCAGGTTCAAATCAATTCCCTGGTCCACAATTTGAGACATATAATGGTAAGTCGGCTTTTCTCATCTATTCCCAAAATGTAGGAAGAGGGAAGACTCAAATTTACAATGAAAAAAAAAAAAAAAAGGCCCAATTCACATAAAGATCTTATAGGAAACCAATGGCATACAATTTTAATCAGTAAGATAATAAAACTAGAATTCATTTCTCTTCTCTTTCTTTCTTCATAACCATGTGAAATGGCCTGTTTTGCTTTCTATTCATTATTTTTCCTTAATTTCGGCAAGCCAGGCTTTCATCCATCCTACGTTTTTTGTCATAGTGTTCCCTGATTCTTTAATGGCATATACCACCAATTTGATCCTCATATAATGCCACACCACCTCCATACCCATTAACCAGTTAACTCTTTATGGCATGTCTTATCCTCCTGTGCCAAGCTTGGTCCCCAAAGTCCTGAGTCTCTCCTGCTGCGTCACCCTGTCTGACTTCTTCTCCTTCCATTTTCACTTACTACTACTCATGTCCATGGTATTCCTCCTGGGCCACATATGAGTGAACCCATAGGATATGTCCCTTGGTCTGCTTGCATTTTCATTTGGAATTGATCAACTTTATCATCATCTTCATAATCATCTTTATTCACGAACCCTTAATAGGGTATCTCTGCTCCTTCCACAGTGATGCTAGTGTGGGCATGGCAGTCCATCGATGTTGGCCGTTCCTTTCATCGGAATAAAGAGAGTTGCTCAACATGGCTCTCCCCATGTCTATGGCATGTAACATTAACTACTGATGACAAGGAGTGCTGACCAAGGCACTTTCTTTCGGGGTAGGGATCATGCAGCATTTCACTATCCATGAAGCCCTTGCAATGGAGTTTATGCTAATGTCAGGTAGACACAGCCTTCATCCCTTAGGACAGGTGAATCAGGACACGAGCAGATAAGGACACGCACCCCTGCCCTGACAATTTTCCTGGAATTGTGACGATCCTTCCCTTCATCGTTTCCTCACCTTCCGAGGTGACCAAGCACCAAAGGCAGACCTTCCACCCAAGAAACCATAGGGAACAGAAGCTAAGAATGGACCCTGTCACCAAAGGATATCCAACCAACCAGTCACCTAATGGTAGCCAAGAGGACTCGCTGTTGATTGAGATCTCTAGAAATTGCAGTGGAAATAGGAACCCCTTGCTCTCTCTGGAGAAATGTTGGTCTAAAGATTGATATACAGAACATCATTTTCTTTTCTCTTTCTATAGAAAGTGGAAGAGGGAACGAAACAGCAAAGACCCTCTGAGCTCATAACCAGGCTAACAGGGCTCTTTCTTGTTCCTTCCCAAGTCTTTCTAAGTAAAGCCATAGGACTACTATGTCTTGAGAATGGGGTGGCTGCTTCAGTGAAGTCAGCTTCTGTGACGTCACAAAGCTCTGAGGTCCTAGCAATCACTCCTCACCAAACCACGCCTCAACACTTCTCCTGGCTGGAGTAGTCATGGGTCAGCCAGGAGTATCAAAATCACTCCAAACCGCTGGAGCTGACTGGGGATTTCCCCAAGACAGTGTGTGGAGTGATTTGGGGTCACTTTCTCCATGGCCGAATTTCTAGTCTTTGGCCGTGACTGTCACCAAAACCCCTCTGGACTCCAGAGAAGGGCAAGCATCCACAATTTCATCTTACCCACGTAAAGTCAAGAAAGACTCAGGAGTACAAGCGGCCTCACAAAGGGAACTCCAGGCAATATACATATTCATGATCCTTACAAACTTTCAAGTTGCTTCTGACCAGGAAAAGCGCCCCCCGCCTTCCGAAGAAAGCTCAGAGTAAACACACGCAACCAAACAAAAGACCTGTCTGGAGTCTTCAACAGTGAGTACACAAGTTCTTCTTGCATCTCCAGCAATCATGCCATAAATGCCTCCCCATTTTCCCTGCTGACCAGACATGAAAGGCAGACCCTACACCCTACGCTTAGGCTCAGGACGGACTCATCTATGTGGAGCTCACAGGAGCAAGCAGGGAGCATGTTGGAAGAGAACCAGTCCCCATGGGAAGCCATCGGAAATGGCTTTCAGGCCAATCTCAGGATTACAACGTGAATCTACAAAAGGTCTCTGTCTTCTCTGTATTCGAAACGTGCCTTCTGTTATCTACCCTGAAGATAATTTCTTTAGGAAGAAGAGCTCATGGAGTGCCCAAGGGCTGGGACTTGAGAGAGTCTCAGCTGCGTTCGACATGCCCTCTGGGGTTGTGTTGTGGCTGTCCACTCTCCTGTGTGCTCGTCCTCGGCAGAGGCTCTCGTTGCCTTTCATTCAGAGGGTTTGGTGTCCGGGCCAAATATTGTGAGGTTACTTTCATGGGTCTGATGTGCCTGTGAAACATGAATTTCTACCCACTCGACCAAACTTGAGGTCTGCTGAATTCTGTGGCCAGGTGAGAGGATGTGGGCGGGGCTTTCTTTTAGTCCCCTGCAGGATTTTCTGTTCTCCTGGTACTAAGCAACGTGGCCTGAGGAAGGCAGTCCCAACAGTGGTCCAGGTTTGGGAATCCGTGATTGCAGATTGTGAGCTAATGTCCTCACCATCCTGCCTATGGCCACTTCTCAGTCTTGATGCTGGCGGTGGTAGAGCCCAAGTATCTTTGGCGCCCATCGAGGCATCTCCACCAACACTGTCCATCACCAATGCCCACAAAGCATAATAGTATTACCACGGTGTCATCTGGAATTGTCTCTGATCATGGTTTCCAGGGTGTCAGCACCTGGTTGCTTGATGGTGTCCTCTCCAGGAGATACACAGTGTTCTCTGGAGTCTATGTCTGCATAGCATGCTGATCTGGAATCCCTGACCCTCAAGATCCTTCGGTTGCAAGAACTTGTGTCATTCAGACACTCTCCCTTTCTCCACCCACCGCTATGCGTCAACATTCCAATTGTGGGTTCTAAGGGTGCTCCTCTCCAGTGGGCCTTTGTTTTTGGCCATGGCTCCCTGCCCTCTGAAGCACCAACCATCCAATTCTCCAATAAGCCCTGTCTACACCCTTCTCCTATAGTCTCTGTGACTTCTTCTCTCTTTCACTGTGGAGTGCGATTTCTAGGCTTCAGGTCCATTTGTGCCATGTTTCCAATGATGTGGTCATCTTCTGTCTGTGCTGATAGCTAAGACAAGCCTGAGCTCGCAGACACTCCTACGGTCTCACTGTCTTCCAGATGCACTGCGGAATCTTATGGAGCCATAAGCAAGAAGGTATTCTTGGTCCTTGTGACTTGTGGCAGAAAGGGAGAGAGCATTGGGCTGTGTCATATCTGTCAGTCACAAAAAGACAACTACCATACAATATCACTCACACATGGAAGTAAAGAAACGTGGGAAAAAGCAAGAAAAGGGACAGGCAATGAGACTCGAACCAGGCACTCAAAATTTGGTGTTTGTTAAAGGCAGGCTACTCAGAATCTGCTTCTCTAAAAGTGGATCACATGGGATAGTCCATGCAGGAATTGTTGCCGAATGGGGTGTAACGTGAGTTTCCACTGTGTTTGAAGGTGAATTGTGCTCTGGAATAGAGGAGCTTCACATCTCTTAAAATATCATTTTTAGCGTTTTGTGAAACACACACACACACACACACACACACACACACACACACACACACTTAAAAGAGTCCCACAGAAGTTAGAGAGCAAGTGAGGAATAGCACTCATGGAAGCCAAATTCAGAGAAAATACCATAAAAAAACAAAGCTTAGAGATTCAAAGTATCAACCCATCCAAACAGTATGTTAACTCCTTACCTATCAAGAATTAATTAATTAATTAAACAACCTTACCTAAAGACCCTCCACTCAAATATGCCAGCAAATCCAATACCTTAGAGAAAAGAATAAATTCCAAGACACCTACGCACTACCATGACGAGATCATGAGTCATCCATATCTGTCGTCTCAGGTAATGACTTTGGAAGCAGCTTTGGAGGCTTTTGAAGATGTCCTCAAACATCCTCCAACACACAGAAATCCAGGTTCAAATCAATTCCCTGGTCCACAATTCGAGACATTTAATGGTAAGTCGGCTTTTCTCATCTATTCCCAAAATGTAGGAAGAGGGAAGACTCGAATTTACAATGAAAAAAAAAAAAAAAAAAAGGCCCAATTTACATATGGACCTTATAGGAAACCAATGGCATACCATTTTAATCAGTATGATAATAAACCTAGAATTCATTTCTCTTCTCTTTCTTTATTCATATCCATGTGAAACGGCCTGTTTTGCTTTCTATTCACTATTTTTCCTTAATTTCGGCACGCCAGGCTTTCATCCATCCTACGTTTGTTGTGATAGTGTTCCCTGATTCTTTAATAGCATATACCACCAATTTGATCCTCATATAATGCCACACCACCTCCATATCCATTAACCAGTTCCCTCTTTATTGCATGTCTTATCCTCCTGTACCACGCTTGGTCCCCAAAGTCCTGATCTCTCCTGCTGAGTCTCCCTGTCTGACTTCTTCTCCTTCCGTTTTCCCTTACTACTACTAATGTTCATGGTATTCCTCATACACTACTAATGAGTGCACCCATAGGATATGTCCCTTGGTCTGCTTGCATTATCATTTGGAATTCATCAACTTTATCATCATCTTCATAATCATCTTTATTCACGAGCCCTTAATAGGGTATCTCTGCTCCTTCCACAGTAATGCTAGAGTGGGCATGGCAGGCCATCTATGTTGGACTTTCCTTTTCATCTGAATAAAGAGAGTTGCTCAACATGGCTTTCCCCATGTCTATGGCATGTAGCATTAACTACTGATTACAAGGAGTGCTGACCAGGTCACTTTCTTTAAGGGTATGGATCATGCAGCTTTTCACTCTCCATGAAGCCCTTGCAACGGAGTTTAAGGTAATGTCAGGTAGACAGAGCCTTCATCCCTTAGGACTGGTGATTCAGGACAAGAGCAGATAAGGACACGCATCCCTACTCTGACAATTTTACTGGACTTGTGACGGTCCTTCCCTTCGTCATTTCCTCAAAATCCGAGGTGACCAAGCACCAAAGGCAGACCTTCAACCCAAGAAACCATAGGGAACAGCTGAGAATGGACCCTCTAACCCAAGGATATCCAACTTCCCAGAGACATAATGGTAGCCAAGATGCCTCGCTGTTGATTGAGATCTCTAGAAATTGCAGTGGAAATAGGAACCCCTTGCTCTCTCTGGAGAAATGTTCGTCTAAAGAATGGTATACAGGACATCGTTTTCTTTTCTCTTTCTATAGAAAGTGGAAGAGGGAACGAAACAGCAAAGACCCCCTGAGCTCATGATCAGGATAACAGGGCTCTTTATTGTTGCTTCCCAAGTCTTTCTAATTAAAGCCATAGGACTCATATGTCTTGAGAATGGGGTGGCTGCTTCAGTGAAGTCAGCTTCTGTGACGTCACAAATCTCTGAGGTCCTAGCAACCACTCCTCACCAAACACGCCTCATCACTTCACCTGGCTGGAGTAATTCTGGGTCAGTCAGGAGTATCAAAATCACTCCAAACCGCTGGAGCTGACTGGGGATTTCCCCAAGACAGTTTGTGGAGCGATTTGGGTTCATTTTCTCCATGGCTGAATTTCTAGTCTTTGGCCTGACTGTCACCACAACCCCTCTAGACTCTGGAGAAGGGCAAGCATCCACAATTCCATCTTCCCCACATAAGGTCAAGAAAGAGTCAGGAGTACAAGCAGCCTCACATGGGGAACCAAGGCAATACACATATTCATGATCCACACACCCTATCAGGATGCTTCTGACCAGGAAGAGCGCCCCAAGCCCTCTGAGGAAAGCTCAGATTAAATACTCACAACCATACCAAAGACCTGTCTGGAGTCTTCAACAGTGAATACACAAGTTCTTCTTGCATCTCCAGAATTCGTGCCATAAATGCCTCCCCATTTTCCCAGCTGACCAGAAATGAAATGCAGACCCTACACACTAAGCTTAGGCTCAGGACGGACTCATCTATGTGGAGCTCACAGGAGCAAGCAGGGAGCATGTTGGAAGAGAACCAGTCCCCATGGGAAGCCATCGGAAATGGCTTTCAGGCCAATCTCAGGATTACAACGTGAATCTACAAAAGGTCTCTGTCTTCTCTATATTTGATGAGTGCCTTCTGTTATCTACACTGAAGATAATTCCTTTAGGAAGAAGAGCTCATAGAGTGCCCAAGGGCTGGGACTTGAGAGAGTCTCAGCTGTGTTTGACAAGCCCTCTGGGGTTGAGTTGTGGCTGTCCACTCTCCTGTCGTCTCGTCCTCTGCAGAGGCTCTCGTTGTCTTCCATTCAGAGGGTTTGGTGTCTGGGCCAAATATTGTGAGGTTACATTCTTGGGTCAGGTGTGCCTGTGAAACGTGACTTTCTACCCACTCGACCAACTTGAGGCCTGCTGAATTCTGTGGCCAGGTGAGAGGATGTGGGCAGGGCTTTCTTTTAGTCCCCTGCAGGATTTTCTGTTCTCCTGGAACTAAGCAACGTGGCCTGACGAAGGCAGTCCCAACAGTGGTCCAGGTTTGGGAATCCGTGATTGCAGATTGTGCAGCTAATGTCCTCACCGTCCTGCCTGTAGCCACTTCTCAGTCTTGATGCTGGCGGTGGTAGAGACCAAGTATCTTTGGCGCCCGTCGAGGCATCTCCACCAACACTGTCCATCACCAATGCACACAAAGCGTAATAGTATTACCACGGTGTCATCTGGAATTGTCTCTGATCATGGTTTCCAGGGTATCTGCACCTGGTTGATTGATGGTGTCCTCTCCAGGAGATACACAGTGTTCTCTGGAGTCTATGTCTGCATAGCATGCTGATCTGGAATCCCTGACCCTCAAGATACTTCGGTTGCAAGAACTTGTGTCATTCAGACCCTCTCCCTTTCTCCACCCACCGCTATGTGTCAACATTCCAATTGTGGGTTCTAAGGGTGCTCCTCTCCAGTGGGCCTTTGTTTTTGGCCATGGCTCCCTGCCCTCTGAAGCACCAACCGTCCAATTCTCCAATAAGCCCTGTCTACACCCTTCTCCTATAGTCTCTGTGACTTCTTCTCTCTTTCACTGTGGAGTGCGATTTCTAGGCTTCAGGTCCATATGTGCCATGTTTCCAATGATGTGGTCATCTTCTGTCTGTGCTGATAGCTAAGACAAGCCTGAGCTTGCAGACACTGCTACGGTCTCCCTGTCTTCCAGATGCACTGCGGAATCTGATGGAGCCATAAGCAAGAAGGTATTCTTGGTCCTTGTGACTTGTGGCAGAAAGGGAGAGAGCATTGGGCTGTGTCATATCTGTCAGTCACAGAAAGACAACTACCATACAATATCACTCACTCATGGAAGTAAAGAAACGTGGGAAAAAGTAAGAAAAAGGGACAGGCAATGAGACTCGAACCAGGCACACAAAATTTGGTGTTCCAGGCAGGCTAGTCAGAATCTGCATTTCTAAATGTGGATCAAATGGGTCATTCAATGCAGGAATTGTGGCCAAATGGAGTGGAATGTGAGTTTCCACTGTGTTTGATGTTGAATTGTGATCTGGAATACAGCAGCTTCATATCTCTTAAAATATCGTTTTAGCGTTTTGTACAACACCACACACACACACACACACACACACACACACACACCCCACACGCACTTAAAAGTGTCCGACAGAAGTTAGGGAGCAAGTGAGGTATAACACTCCTGGAAGGAAAATTCAGAGAATATACCATAAAAAACAAAGCTTAGAGAATCAAAGTAACACCCCGTCCAATCTGGATAAGTTAACTCCTTACCTATAAGAATTATTTAATTAATCAAACAACCTTACCTAAAAGACCCCTCCACTCAAGGATGCCAGCAAATCCAATACCTTAGAGAAAAGGATAAATTCCCAGACACCTACGCACTACCATGACAAGATCATGAGTCATTCATATCTGACGTCTTAGGTAATGACTTTTGAAGCAGCTTCTGAGGCTTTATAAGGAGTCCTTAAAGATCTCCCAACACACAGAATGCCATGTCAAATCAATCCCCTGCTCCACAATTCGAGACATTTAATTTTAATGTCGGCTTTTCTCATCTATTCCCAAAATGTAGGAAGAGGGAAGACTCTAATTTACAATGCCCAATGACCCAATTCACATAATAATGTCCTTATAGGAAACCAATTGCATACAATTTTAATCGGTAAGATAATAAAATGAGAATTCATTTCTCTTCTCTTTCTTTCTTCACCTACATGTGAAATGGCCTGTTTTCCTTTCTCTTCACTATTTTTTCTTATATTTGGCAAGCCAGTCTTTCATCCCTCCTACGTTTTTTGACATAGTGTTCCCTGATTCTTTAATTGCATATACCACCAAGTGCTCATCCTCATATAATGCCACATCACCTCCAAACCCATTATCCAGTTCCCTCTTTATGGCATGTCCTATCCTCCTGTAACACTCAGCTTGGTCCCCAGAACCTGAGTCTCTCCTGGTGTGTCTCCCTGTCTGAATTCTTCTCCTCTCATTTTCACTTACTATGACTCATATCCATGGTATTCCTCATGGGCCACATATGAATGAAGCCATAGGATATTTCCCTTGGTCTGCTTGCATTTTCATTTGGAAATCATCTTCTTTATCATCATCTTCATAATCATCTTTATCCACTAGCCCCCTTAAAAGGGTATCACCGCTCCATCAACCATTATGCTATAGTGGGCATGGCAGGCCATCGATGTTGGCCGTTCAATTTCATCTGAATAAAGAGCGTTGCTCCACATGGCTCTCCCCATGACTATGGCATGTAGCATTAACTAATGATGACAAGGAATGCTGACCAGGGCTCTTTCATTCCGGGTAGCGATCATGCAGAATTTCACTCTCCATGAAGCATTTGCAATGGTGTTTAAGGTAATTTCAGGTAGACAGAGCCTTCATCACGTGGGCCTGGTGTTTCAGGACACTAGCAGATGAGGACATGAACAGCAAAACGCATCCCTGCCCTGGCAATTTTTTGGAATGGTGACTTTCCTTCCCTTCTTCCTTCCCTCACCTTCCAAGCTGAAGAAGCACCAAATGCAGACTTTACACCCGAGAAACTATAGGCAACAGAAGCTAAGAATGGACCCTCTCACCCAGGGATATCCAACATCCCAGAGACCTAATGGAAGCCAAGAAGCCTCGCTGTTGATTGAGATCTCTAGAAATTGTAGTGGAAATAGGAACACCTTGCTCTCTCTGGAGAAATGTGGGCCTAAAGAATGGTATACAGAACATCATTTTCTTTTCTCTTTGTATAGAAAGTGTAGGGGCCTGATTAGGCAGAGGAACTGTAAACCCTGGATATAGGGGCGGGCCAGGCTAGATAGCCGTATCCAATCAGTGGGGTACGAATATATTAACTGTGGTGAGTTGAAATCTCATTGGCCACCTGTCTATGGGCCGGGCTCAACCACCTCTATAAAGGTCAGTCTGTGAGGCTGGGTGAGGGAGAAGTAGGAGGTGTTAGAATAGCCGTTTGAGAAGTGGGAGGAGTTAGAATGGCAGTTAGAATAGCCGTTAGAGTAGCTGTTAAAATAGCCTTTGGGAGCCGTTAGAGTAGCCGTTAGGGTAGCCTTTGGGAGCCATTAGGGTAGTCATAGGAGTGATAGCATCGGGGTCATCGGGAGCAGTGCCACCCCAAGCCACGGACCCGCATCCGGCGGCCTCGGCGCCCAGAGCTGCAGCCCCGCCGCCAGGGGCCTTGCCGCCCTAAGCCGCAGCCCAACCGTTACCAGCCTCGCCGCCTCCAGCAGCCTCGCTGCAGCCAGTTGCGGCCCCGCTTCCAGCGGCCTCACTGCTCCAAGCCGTGACCTTGCTGGAGTGGCCTCGCCAGAGCGGCCTCGCCAGAGCAGCGTCATTCCGGGGAGTGGCCTCATTGGCATGCAGCCCCGTCCTTGAGCGGCCTCGTCTAGAGTGGCCTCTTCATCGTTGGAAGCGGCCTCGTCCAGTGTGTGGCCTCGTCCGGGGAGTGGCCTTGCTGGAGTGGCATCATTGGGAGCAGAGTCTGTGTCATCAGGGTTGTTGTCCTTGTCATCCTCGCCTCTTTGTCATCGGCAGTGGCATCCTTGTCATTGTCGCCTCTGCATAAGAGATGGCCCCGACCGGTCGGTTTGATTCTCGAGCGGCATCGCCTTGTGCACTGCCCAGAGCAGCAACGGCAGCGGGTCCACTGTGACCAGCACCACCCAGAGCAGCAGGGGCAGCGGCACCACCACGAGCGGCACCACCCCGTGCACCAGAGCAGCAGCGGCCGCGGCGCCATGCGAGTGGCACTGCCCAGAGCAGCAGCAGGCAGTGGCACCACCACAAACAGCACCGCCCAGAGCAGCAGCGGCAGCGGTGCTGCCGTGAGTGATGCCACCCTGAGCAAGAGTATCAGTAGCTGTACCTCCCCAAGCAGCCACAACGCCTCGGGCAGTGCCACCATCAGGAGCAGACTCTCAGGAGCCAACGGTGCAGCCACGCCGGGAGTGGGTCTGTGGTACTGTGAGGGTGAAGCAGGGAGCCTCCAGGAGGGACCCCAGGGACTGGGAGGTGGTGGGCCCCAGCAAGACTCAGGCACCTACCTGTCAGTTTGGTTTCTAATGCAGTTTGGTTTCTAATGCAGTTTGGTTTCTAATGCAGTTTGGTATCTGATGCAGTTTGGTTCTTATGCAGTTTGGTTTCTCATGCATGGTGCGAAATAAAACTTTGCTTGATTTTCGCTTTGTGTCAGTCTCTTTCCTTTGATCACGGACCCTAACAGAAAGGGGAAGTGGGAAAGAAACAGAAAAGACCCCCTGAGTTCAGGATCAGGCTAACAGGGCTCTTTCTTGTTCCTTCCCAGGTCTTTCTCCTTAAAGCCATAGGACTCATATGTCATGAGATTGGTATTGCTGCTTCAGTGAAGTCAGCTTCTGTGACGTCACAAAGCTCTGAGTTCATAGCAACCACTCCTCACCAAACCACGCCTCATCACTTCACCTGGCTCGAATAGTTCTGGGTCAGCCAGGAGTATCAAAATCACTCCAAACCGCTGGAGCCGCCTGGTATTTAAGCAAAGAGTGTGTGAAGCGATTTGGGGTCAACTTCTCCATGGCCGAATTTGTAGTCTTTGGATGTGACTGTCACCACCACCCCTCTGAACTCCGGGGAAGGGCAAGAATCCACAATTCCATCTTACCCACGTAAGGTCAAGAAAGAGTCAGGAGTACAAGCAGCCTCACACGGGGAACTCTACCCCATACACATGTTCGTTGTCCTCACATCTTATCAGGGTGCTTCTGTCAAGGAAACGCGCCCCAAACCTAAGAGGGAAGCTCAGAGTTAACACCCCAACCGTACCAAAGACATTTCTGAAGTCTTCAACTGTGAGGAAACGAGTTCTTCTTGCATCTCCAGAAATCGTGCCATAAATGCCTCCCAAATTTCCCATCTGACTAAATATTAAAGGCAAACCCTACACCCTAGAAGCTTAGGCCCAGGACGGACTCATCTGTTTGGAGCTCACAGGAGCAAGCATGGAGCATATTGGAAGAGAACCTTTTGACACATGAAGCCATCAGAACAGGCTTTCGGGACAGTTTCAGGAATACAACGTGAATCTACAAAAGGTCTCTGTCTTCTCTGTATTCGATACACGCATTCTGTTATCTACCCTGAAGATAACTTCTTTAGGAAAAAGAGCTCCTGGAGCGCCCAAGGGCTGGCACTTGAGAGAGTCTCACATGTGTGGGACATGCCCTCTGGTCTTGTGTTGTGGCTGTCCACTCTCCTGTGGGCTCGTCCTCTGCAGAGACTCTCCTTGCCTTCCATTCAGAGTGTGTGGTGTCTGGGCCAAATATGTTGAGTTTAAGCTTCGTGGGTCTGGTGTGCCTGTGAAACATGAACTTAAACCCACTCCACAAAACTTAAGGCCTGCTGAACTCTGTGGCCATGTGAGAGGAAGTGGGCACAGCTTTCTTCTATTCCCCTGCAGGATTTCCTGTTCTCCTGGGACTAAGCTACGTGGCCTGAAGAAGGCAGTCCCAACAGTGTTCCAGGTTTGGGATTCCGTTATTTCAGGTTGGGCAGCTAATGTCCTCACCGACCTGCCTCTGGCCACTTCTCAGTCTTGATGCTGGGGGTTGTAGAGCCCAAGTATCTTTTGCGCCCATCGAGGCATCTCCACCAACACTGCCTATCATGAAGGCACACAAAGAAATAATCTTACCACGGTGTCAGCAGGTATTGTCTCTGATCACGGCTTCTAGGCTCTCTGCACCTGGCTGCTTCCTGATGTCCTCTCTAAGAGATACACAGTGTTCTCTGGAGTCTATGCCTGCAAAGCATGCTGATCTGGAATCGCCTGGCCTCAAGACCCTTAGGTGGCAAGAACTCGTGTCATTCAGACACTCTCCTTTTCTCCGCCAACACCTATGGGTCAACATTCAAATTGTAGGTTCTAAGGTGCTCCTCTTCCCTGGGCATTTGTTTTGGCCATGGCTCCCTGTCCTCTGAAGCACAAACCGTCCAATTCTCTCATAAGCCCTGTCTACACAATTCTCCCATGGTCTCTGTGAGTTCTCTCTTTCCCGGTGGAGTGTGATTTCTAGGCTTCAGGTCCATTTATGCCATATTTCCATTGATGTGGTCATCATCTGGTTTTGCTGTTGGCTGAAGAAATGCCTAGAGCTCCTAGAGACTTCTAGAGTCTCCCTGTCCTCCAGATGCCCTGTGGACATTTATGGAGCCATAAGCAAGAAGGCATTCTTGCTCCTTGTGACATGTGGCGGAAAGCTAGAGAGGATTGGTCTGTGTCATATGTGTCACTCACAGAAAGACAACTACTGTACTATTTTACTCACTCATGGGAGTAAAAAAAATGTGGAAAAGCAAGAAAAAGGGACAGGCAATTAGATTCTACGGAGGCAAACAAAATTTGGTGATTGTCCCAGGCAAACTATTCATAATCTGCCTTTCTAAAAGTGGATCAAATCGGACTTCAATGCAGGAAATGTGGACGATCGGGATGTAAGGTGAGTTTCCACAGTGTTTGAAGGTGAATTGCGATCTGGAATAGGCAGCTTCATATCTCCTAAAATATCATTTTTTTGCATTTTGTGAAACACACACACACACACACACACACACACACACACTTCAAAGTGTTCCACCGTAGTTAGTGAGAAACTGACGAATAGGACTCATGGAAGCAAAACTCAGAGAAAGTACCATAAAAAACAAAATCTTAGAGACTCAAGTATTAATCCAACCAATCTGGATACGTTAACTCCTTATCTATCAAGAACTAATTAATTAATTAATTAACTAAACAATCTTACCTAAAGACACCTACACACAACTCTGCCAGAAAATCCAATACCGGAGAGAAAAGGATAAATTAAAAGACACATACGCATTACCATGACAACACCAGGAGTCATACACATCGTATGTCTTAGGTGTTGACGAATGTTTTGAAGCAATCCTCAAACATCTCCCAACACAAAGAAAGCCAGGTTCAAATCAATTCCATGGTCCACAATTAGAGATCTTTAATGGTAATGTTGGCTTTTCTCATCTATTCCCAAAATGTACAAGAGGAAAGACTCTAATTGACAATGTCCAAAGACAAATTCAGATAAGGACCTTAGTGGAAAGCTATCACATACCATTTTATTCAGTAAGATAATAAAACTAGAATTCATTTCTCTTCTCTTTCTTTCTTCATCTCGATGTGAAACGGCCTGGTGTGCTTTCTATTCACTATTTTGTTCTGATATTCGACAGGCCAGCCTTTCATCCATCCTACGTTTTTTGACATAGTGTTCCCTGATTCTTTAACTGCATATGGTACCAAGTACTCAGCCTCATATAATGCCACACCACCTCCATACCCATGAACCAGTTCCCTTTTTATGGCAGGACTTATCCTCCTGTAACCCACAGCCTTGTCCCCAAAGTGCTAAGTCTCTCCTGGTGTGACTCCCGGTATGACATCTTCTCCTTCCGTTTTCCCTTACTACTCATCATGTCCATGGTATTCCTCATGGGCCACATAGGAGTGAAGCCATAGGATATTTCCCTCGGTTGGCTTTCATTTTCATTTGGAAATAATCTTCTTTATCATCATCTTCATAATCATCTTTATCCACTAGCCCTTAAAAGGGTATCTCGGATCCTTCCACAGTGATGCTAGAGTGGGCATGGCAGGCCATCGATGTTGGACGTCCATTTTCATCTGAATAAAGAAAGTTGTTCAACCTGGCTCTCCCCATAACTATGGAATGTAGCATTAAATAATGATGACAACAGTGCTGACCATGGCTCTTTCTTTCGGGGTAGCGATCATGCAGAATTTCACTCTCCATGAAGCCTTTGCAACGGTGTTTAAGGTAATGACAGGTCGACAAGCCCTCATGCCTTAGGACTGCTGTTTCAGGACAATAGCAGATAAGGACACAGAGACAATGTATACCTGCCCTAGCAATTTTCCTGGAATAGTGACTTTCCTTCACTTCTTCCTTCCATCACCTTCCAAGCTCACCAAGCACCAAAGGCAGACCTTACACCCGTGAAAGCACAGAGAACAGAAGCTGAGAATGGACCCTCTCACCCAAGCATATCCAACCTCCCAGAGACCTAATGGGAGCCAAGAAGCCTCGCTGTTGATTGAAATCTCTAGAAATTGCAGTGGAAATAGGAACACCTTGCCCTCTCTGGAGAAATGTTGGTCTAAAGAATAGTATACAGAACATCGTTTTCCTTTCTCTTTGTATAGAAAGTGGAAGTAGGAAAGAAACAGAAAGGACCACATGAGTTCATGATCAGGCTAACAGGGCTCTTTCTTGTTCCTTCCAATGTCTTTCTACTTAAAGCCATAGGACTCTTATGTCATGAGAATGGGATTGCTGTTTCAGTACAGCCAGCTTCTGTGATGTCACAAAGCATTGAGGTCCTAGCAACCACTCCTCACCAAACCACGCCTCATCACTTCAGCTGGCTGGAGTAGTTCTGGGTCAGCCAGGAGTATCAAAATCACTCCAAACTGCTGGAGCCGCCTGGGAATTTCACCAAGAGAGTGTGTGAAGTGATTTGGGGTCACCTACTCCATGGCCGAATTTGTAGTCTTTGGACATGACTGTCATCACCACCCCTCTGGACTCCGCGGAAGGGCAAGAATCCACAATTCCGTTATACCCATGTAAGGTTAAGGAACAGTCAGGAAAACAAGCAGCCTGCATGGGGAACGCCACCCCATACAGATGTTCATGATCCTCACATCTTATCAGGATGCTTCTGTCCAGGAAAAGCGCCCCCAAACTTAAGAGGGAAGCTCAGAGTTAACACCCCAACCCTACCAAAGACATTTCTGGAGTCTTCAACTGTGAGGACACGAGTTCTTCTTGCATCTCCATAAATCGTGCCAGAAATGCCGCCCAAATGTTCCAGCAGACCAAATATTAAAGGCAGACCCTACACCCTAGAAGCTTAGGCCCAGGACGGACTCTTCTGTTTGGAGCTCACAGGAGCAAGCACGGAGCATGTTGCAAGAGAACCATTCCCCACGTGAAGCCATCGGAACAGGCTTTCGGGCCAGATTCACGAATACAACGTGAATCAACAAAAGGTCTGTGTCTTCTCTGTACTCAAAACGTGCATTCTGTTATCTACCATGAAGATAATTTCTTCAGGAAGAAGAGCTCATGGATTGCCCAAGGTCTGGCACTGGAGAGAGTCTTAGGTGTGTGTGATGTGCAATCTGGGGTTGTATTGTGGCTGTCCCCTCTCCTGTGGGCTCGTCCTCTGCAGAGGCTCTCCTTGCCTTCCATTCAGAGCGTGTGGTGTCTGGGCCAAATATGTTGAGTTTAAGCTTCGTGGGTCTGGTGTGCTTGTGAAATGTGAACTTAAACCCACTCCACAAAACTTAAGGCCTGCTGAACTTTGTGGCCAGGTGAGAGGTAGTGGGCAAGGCTTTCTTCTAGTCCCCTGCAGGATTTCCTGTTCTCCTGGGACTAAGCAACGTGGCCTGAAGAAGGCAGTCCCAACGGTGTTCCAGGTTTGGGATTCCGTGATTGCAGGTTGGGCAGCTAATGTCCTCACCGTCCTGCCTGTGACCACTTCTCAGTCTTGATGCTGGCGGTCGTAGATCCCAAGTATCGTTGGCGCCCATCGAGGCATCTCCACCAACACTGCCCATCAAGAATGCACCCAAAGAAATAATAATCTTACCACGGTGTCAACAGGTATTATCTCTGATCATGGTTTCCATGCTGTCTGCTCATGGTTGCTTGCTGGTGTCCTCTCCAGGAGATACAAAGTGTTTTCTGGAGTCTATGTCTGCAAAGCATGCTGATATGGAATCCCCGGTCTCAAGACCCTTAGGTTGCAAGAACTCGTGTCATTCACACACTCTCCTTTTCTCTCCCAACACCTACAGGTCAGCATTCAAATTGTGGGTTCTAAGGTGCTCCTCTCCCCTGGGCCTTTTTGTCTTTGGCCATGGCTCCCTGCCCTCTGAAGCACCAACTGTCCAATTCTCGCAAAAGCCCTGTCTACACAATTCTCCCATGGTCTCTGTGACTTCTCTCTTTCTCTGTGGAGTGTGATTTCTAGGCCTCAGGTCCATTTATGCGATGTTTCCATTGATGTGGTCATCTTCTGGTGGTGCTGATGGCTGAAGATAAGCCAAGAGCTCCCAGACACTTCTAGAGTCTCCCTGTCCTCCAGATGCCCTTCGGACTCTTAGGGAGCCATAAGCAGGAAGGCCTTCTTGCTCCTTGTGACATGTGGCGGAAAGCGAGAGAGGATTGGGCTGTGTCATATCTGTCAGTCACAGAAAGACAACTACCATACGATTTTACTCACTCATGGGAGTAAAAAACATGTGAAAAAGCAAGACAAAGGGACAGGCAATTAGACTCCAACAAGGCACACAAAATTTGGTGTTTGTCCCAGGCAGGCTAGTCAGAATCTGCCTTTCTAAATGTGGATCAAATGGGACATTCAATGCAGGAAAGGTGGCTGAACCGGATGTAACGAGAGTTTCCACTGTGTCTGAAGGTGAAGTGTGATCTGGAATAGAGCAGCTTCATATCTCTTAAAATATCATTTTTTTTGAGTTTTGTGAAACACACAAACACACACACAAACACACACACACACACTTCAAAGTGTCCCACAGCAGTTAGGGAGCAAGTGAGGCATGGGAATCATGGAAGCAAAACTCAGAGCAAGTACCGTAAAAAACAAAAGATTAGAGACTCAAAGTACCAAACCATCCAATCTGGATACGTTAACTCCTTCCCTATCAAAAACTAAACACCCTTACCTAAAGACACCTACACACAACTTTGCCAGAAAATCCAATACCGGAGAGGAAAGCATAAATTCCAAGACACATACGCATTACCATGACAAGATCATGAGTCATACATATCGGACATCTTAGGTGTTGTCGAAAGCTTTTGAAGCAGTCCTCAAACATCCTCCAACACACAGAAAGGCAGGTTCAAGTCAATTCCCTGGTCCACAATTCGAGACCTTTTATGGGAATGTCGGCTTTTCTCATCTATTCCTAAAATGTACGAAGAGGAAAGACCTAATTGACAATGTCCAAAGACCAAATTCAGATTAGGACCATACAGGAAACCAATGGCATACCATTTTAATCAGTAAGATAATAAAACTAGAATTCATTTGTCTTCTCTTTCTTTCTTCATCTCCATGTGAAACGGTCTGTTTTGCTTTCTATTCGCTATTTTTTTCTGATATTCGGCAAGCCAGCCTTTCATCCATCCTACGTTTTTTGACATAGTGTTCCCTGATTCCTTAATTGCATATGCCACCAAGGACTCATCCTCATATAATGCCACACCACCTCCATACCCATTAACCAGTTCCCTCTTTATGGCAGGACTTATCCTCCTGTAACCCACAGCTTGGTCCCCAAGTCCTGAGTCTCTCCTGGTGTGACTCCCTGTCTGGCTTCTTCTCCTTCCGTTTTCACTTGCTACTACTCATGACCATGATATTGCTCATGGGCCACATAGGAGTGAAGCCATTGCATATTTCCCTCGGTTGGCTTTCATTTTCATTTGGAAATCATCTTCTTTATCATCATCTTCATAATCATCTTTCTCCACTAGCCCTTAAAAGGGTATCTCGGCTCCTTCCACAGTGATGCTAGAGTGGGCATGGCAGGCCATCGATGTTGGCCGTTCATTTTCATCTGAATAAAGAAAGTTGCTCAACATGGCTCTCGCCATGACTATGGCATGTAGCATTAACTAATGACGACACGGAGTGCTGACCAGGGCTCTTTCTTGCGGGGTAGCGATCATGCAGAATTTCACTCTCCATGAAGCCTTTGCAACGTTGTTTAAGGTAATGACAGCTCGACAAGCCTTCAACCCTTAGGACTGCTGTTTCAGGACAATAGCAGATAAGGACACAGAGAGCACAACGCATCCCTGCCCTGCCAATTTTCCTGGAATGGTGACTTTCCTTCCCTTCTTCCTTCCATCACTTTCCAAGCTCACCAAGCACCAAAGGCAGACCTTACACCCGAGAAAACATACAGAACAGAAGCTAAGAATGGACCCTCTCACCCAAGGATATCCAACCTCCCAGAGACCTAATGGTGGCCAAGAGGCCTCGCTGTTGATTGAGATCTCTAGAAACTGCAGTGGTAATAGGAACTCCTTTCTCTCTCTGGAGAAATGTTGGTCTAAAGAATGGTATACAGAACATCGTTTTCCTTTCTCTTTGTATAGAAAGTGGAAGTGGGAAAGAAACAGGAAGGACCACATGAGTTCATGATCAGGCTAACAGGGCTCTTTCTTGTTCCTTCCAATGTCTTTCTACTTAAAGCCATAGGACTCATATGTCATGAGAATGGGATGGCTGTTTCAGTACCGCTAGCCTCTGTGATGTCACAAAGCTCTGATGTCCTAGCAACCAATCCTCACCAAACCAGGCTTCATCACTTCAGCTGGCTGGAGTAGTTCTGGGTCGTCCAGGAGTATCAAAATCACTCCTAACCGCTGGAGCTGCCTGGGTATTTCACCAAGAGAGTGTGTGAAGCGATTTGGGGTCACCTTCTCCATGGCCGAATTTGTAGTCTTTGGAAGTGACTGTCACCACCACCCCTCTGACTCCAGGGAAGGGCAAGAATCCACAATTCCATCTTACCCATGTAAGGTCAAGAAAGAGTCAGGAGTACAAGCAGCCACACATGGCGAACGCCACCCCATACAGATGTTCATGGTCCTCACATCTTATCAGGATGCTTCTGTTCAGGAAATGCGCCCCCAAACCTAAGTGCGAAGCTCAGAGTTAACACACCATCCATACAAAGACATTCTTGAGTCTTCAACTGTGGGCACGAGTTCTTCTTTCATCTCCAGAAATCGTGCCATAAATGCCTCCCAAATTTCCCACCTGACAAAACATTAAAGGCAGACCCTACACCCTAGAAGCTTAGGCCCAGGATGGACTCATCAGTTTGGAGCTCACAGGAGCAAGCACGGAGCATGTTCCAAGAGAACCATTCCCCACGTGAAGCCATCGGAACAGGCTTTCGGGCCAGATTCACGAATACAACGTGCATCAACAAAAGGTCTGTGTCTTCTCTGTACTCGAAACGCGCATTCTGTTAACAACCCTGAAGGTAATTTCGTTAGGAAGAAGAGGTCATGCAGTGCCCAAGGTCTGGCACTTGAGAGTCTCAGGTGTGTGTGACATGCAATCTGGGGTTGTGTTGTGGCTGACCACTCTCCTGTGGGCTGGTCCTCTGCAGAGGCTCTCCTTGCCTTCCATTCAGAGCGTGTGGTGTCTGGGCCAAATATGTTGCATTTAAGCTTCGTGGGTCTGGTGAGCCTGTGAAACGTGAACTTAAACCCTCTACACAAAACTTAAGGCCTGCTGAACTCTGTGGCCAGGTGAGAGGTAGTGGGCAGGGCTATCTTCTAGTCCCCTGCAGGATTTCCTGTTCTCCTGGGACTAAGCAACGTGGCCTGAAGAAGGCAGTCCCAACGGTGTTCCATGCTTGGGATTCCGTGATTGCAGGTTGGGCAGCTAATATCCTCACCGTCCTGCCTGTGGCCACTTCTCAGTCCTGATGCTGGCGGTTGTAGGGCCCAAGAATCTTTCAGGCCCATCGAGCCATCGGCACCAACACTGCCCATCCCGAATGCACACAAAGAAATAATAATCTTACCATGGTCAACAGGTATTGTCTCTGATCACGGTTTCCAGGCTGTCTGTACCTGGTTGCTTGCTGGTGTCCTCTCCAGGAGATACACAGTGTTCTCTGGAGTCTATGTCTGCAAAGCATGCTGCTCTGGAATGCCCCGGCCTCAAGACCCTTAGGTTGCAAGAACTCGTCTCATTCAGACTCTCTCCTTTTCTCCACCAAAACCTATGGTTCAGCATTCAAATTGTGGGTTCTAAGGTGCTCCTCTCCCCTGGCCCTTTTTGTCTTTGGCCATGGCTTTCTGCTCTCTGAAGCACCAACTGTCCAATTCTCCCATAAGCCCTGTCTACACAATTCTCTCATGGTGGCTGTGACTTCTTCTCTCTTTCACTGTGGAGTGTGATTTCTAGGCCTCAGGTCCATTTATGCGATGTTTCCATTGATGTGGTCATCTTCTGTTGGTGCTGAAGGCTGAAGACAAGCCTAGAGCTCTCAGACACTTCTAGAGTCTCCCTGTCCTTCATATGCACTGCGGACTCTTAGGGAGCCATAAGCAGGAAGGCCTTCTTGCTCCTTGTGACATGTGGTGGAAAGCGAGAGAGGATTGGGCTGTATCATATCTGTCAGTCACAGAAAGACAACTATCATACGATTTTACTCACTCATGGGAGTAAAAAACATGTGAAAAAGCAAGACAAAGGGACAGGCAATGATACTCTAACCAGGCACACAAAATTTGGTGTTTGTCCCAGGCAGGCTGGTCAGAATCTGCCTTTCTAAAAGTGTATCAAATGGGACATTCAATGCAGGAAAGGTGGCCGAACCAGATATAACCTGAGTTTCCACTGTGTCTGAAGGTGAAGTGTGGTCTGGAATAGAGCAGCTTCATATATCTTAAAATATTATTTTTAGCGTTTGGTAAAACACACACACACACACACACACACACACACACACACACACTCTTAAAAGGATCCCACAGAAGTTAGAGAGCTTGTGAGGAATAGCACTCATGGAAGCAAAATTCAGAGAAAATACCATAAAAAACAAAAACTTCGAGAAACAAAGTAAAAAACCGTCCAAGGTGGATAAGTTAACTCCTTACCTATCAAGAATTAATTAACTAATTAAGTAATTAAGTAGTTAATTAATATATTAATTAATTTACCTAAGAGATTCTTACACAGAAGTCTACCAGCAAATCCAATACCGGAGAGAAAGGATAAATTCCAAGACACATACGCACTACCATGACAAGATCGTGGGTCATACATATTTGATGTCTCAGGTAATGACTTTTGAGGCAGCTTTTGAGGCTTTTGAAGCAGTCCTCAATCCTCTCCCAACACACAGAAACCCAGATTCAAATCAATTCCCTGATCAACAATTCGAGACATTTAATGGTAATGTCACCTTTTCTCATCTATTCCCAAAATGTAGGAAGAGGGAAGACTAATTTACAATGTCCAAAGACCCAATTCATATAAGGACCTTATAGGATACCAATTGCATACAATTCTAATCAGTAAGATAATAAAACTAGAATTCATTTGTCTTCTCTTTCTTTCTTGATCACCACGTGTAACGACCTGTTTTTCTTTCTATTTACTATATTTTCTTATATTCGGCAAGCCAACCTTTCATCCATCCTACGTTTTTTGACATAGTGTTCCCTGATTCTTTAATTGCATATAAAACCAAGTGCTCATCCTCATATAATGCCACACCACCTCCATACCCATTATCCATTTGCCTCTTTATGTCATGACTTATCCTCCTGTAACCCTCAGCTTGGTCCCCAAAGTCCTGAGTGTCTCCTGGTGCATCTCCCTGTCTGACTTCTTCTCCTTCCGTTTTCCCTTACTACTACTCATGTCCATGGTATTCCTCATGGGCCACATAGGAGTGAATCCATAGGATATTTCCCTTGGTCTGCTTGCATTTCATTTGGAAATCATCTTCTTTATTATCATCTTCATAATCATCTTTATCCACTAGCACTTCAAAGTGTATCTCGGCTCCTTCCACAGTGATGCTAGAGTGGGCATGGCAGGCCATCGATGTTGGCCTTTCATTTTCATCTGAATAAAGAGCGTTCCTCAACATGGCTCTCCCCATGACTATGGCATGTAGCATTAACTAATGATGACAAGAAGTGCTGCCCAGGGCTCTTTCTTCAGTGTTAATGATCATGCAGAGTTTCACTCTCCATGAATCCTTTGCAAGGGTTTTTAAGGTAATGTCAGGTAGAGAGAGCCTTCATCCCTTAGGACTGGTGTTTCAGGACACTAGCAGATAAGGACATGGACAGCACAACGCTTCCCTGCCCTGGCAATTTTCCTTGAATTATGACTTTCCTTCAGTTCTTCATTTCTTCCACTTCCAGGCTAACAAATCACCAAAGGCAGACCTTACACCTGAGAAACCATAGGGAATAGAAGCTAAGAATGGACCCCTCATCCAAGGTTATCGAAGCTCCCAGAGACATAATTGTACCCAAGACGCTGCGCTGTTGATGGAGATCTCTAGAAATTGCAGTGGAAAGAGGAACACCTTGTTCTTTCTGGAGAAATGTTGGTCTAAAGAATGGTATACAGAACATCGTTTTCTTTTCTCTTTGTATAGAAAGGGGAAGTGGTAAAGAAACAGAAAGGACCCCCTGAGTTCATGATCAGGCTATCAGGGCTCTTTCTTGTTCCTTCCCAGGTCATTCTACTTAAAGCCATAGGACTCATATGTCATTGGAATAGGATTGCTGCTTCAGTGAAGTCAGCTTCTGTGACTTCACAAAGCTCTGAGGTCATAGCAACCACTCCTCACCAAACCACGCCTCATCACTTCACTTGGCTAGAGTAGTTCTGGGTCAGCCAGGCGTATCAAAATCACTCCAAACCACTGGAGCCGCCTGGGGATTTCCCCAAGACAGTTTGTAAAGTGATTTGGGGTCACGTTCTCCATGGCTGAATTGGTAGTCTTTGACCGTGACTGTCACCACCACCCCTCTGGACTCCTGAGAAGGGCAAGAATCCACAATTTCATCTTCCCCACATAAGGTCAAGAAAGACTCAGGAGTACAAGCAGCCTCACAGGGAGAACTCCACGCCAAACACATTTCCATGGTGCTCATAGCCTATCAGGATGCTTCTGAACAGTAATAGTGCCCCCCACCTTTCGACGAAATCTAAAAGGTAACACCCACAACCATACAAATACATGTCTCGAGTCTTCATCTTGGAGGACACGAGTTCTGCTTGCATTTTCATTTGGAAATTATCTTTTTATCATCATCTTCATAATCATCTTTATCCACTACACCTTAAAAGGGTATCTCGGCTCCATCCACAGTGATGCTAGAGTGGGCATGGCAGGCCATCGCTGTTGGCCATTTATTTTCATCTGAATAAAGAGAGATGCTCAACATGGATCTCCCCATGACTATGGCTTGTAGCATTAACTAATAATGACAAGGTTTGCTGCCCAGGGCTCTTTCTTTAGGGTTAGCGATCATGCAGAGTTTCACTATCCATGAAGCCTTTGCAACAGTGTTTAAGGTAATGTCAGGTAGATAGAGCCTTCACTTCGGACTGATGTTTCAGGACACTAGCACGTAAGGACACGGAATGCACAATGCATCCCTGCCATGGCAGTTTTCCTGGAATTGTTACTTTCCTTTCCCTACTAACTTTCCTCACTTCCCAAGCTGAACAAAAAAACAAAGACAGACCTTACACAGTAGAAAACATAGGGAACAGAAGCTAAGAATGGACCCTCTCACCCAAGGATATCCAACATCCAAGAGACCTAATGGTAGCCAAGAGACCTCGCTGTAGATTCAGATCTCTAGAAATTGCAGTGTAAATAGGAACACCTTGCTCTCCCTGGAGAAATGTTGGTCTAAAAAAAGGTATACATAGCATCGCTTTCTTTTCTCTTTGTATAGAATGTGGAAGTGGGAAAGAAACAGAAAAGACCAACTGAGTTCATCACCAGGCTAACAGGTTTGTTTCTTGTTCCTTCCCAGGACTTTCTACTTAAAGCCCTGGGACTCATATGTCATGAGAATGGGATTGCTGTCAGTGAAGTCAGCTTCTGTACCGTCACAAAGCTCTGAGGTCCTAGCAACCACTCCTCACCAAAGCACGCCTCATCACGTCACCTCTTTGGAGTAGTTCTGGGTCAGCCAGGAGTATCAAAATCACTCCAAATCGCTGGAGCCAACTGTGTATTTCCCCAGCACTGTTTGTGAAGAGATTTGGGGGTCACCTTCTCCATGGCCGAATTTGTATTCTTTGACCGTGACTGTCACCACCACCCCACTGGACTCCTGAGAAGGGCAAGAATCCACAATTCCATCTTACCCACGTAAGGTCTAGAAACAGTCAGGAGAACAAGGAGTCTCACACGAGGAACTCCATGCCATACACATGTTCATAGTCCTCACACCATATCAGGATGCTTCTGAACAGGAAAAGCGACCGCCGGCCCCTGAGGAAAGCTCAGAGTTAACACCCGCAATCATACAAAAGACTTGTTTTGTGTCTTCAACTTTGAGGACACGAGTCCTTCTTGCATCTCCAGAAACCGTGCCATGAATGCCTCCCGATTTTTCCCAGCTGGCCAAACATTAAAGGTAGACCCTACACCTTAGAAGCTTAGGCCCAGGATGGACTCATCTGTTTGGAGCTCCCAGGAGTAAGCACGGATAATGTTTTAAGAGAACCAATCCCCATGTGAAGCCATCAGAAAAGGCTTTCAGGCCCTTTTCAGGAATACAACGTGAATCTACAAAAGGTCTCTCTCTTCTCTGTATTCGAAATTCACATTCTGTAATCTACACTAAAGATAATTTCTTTAGGATAAAGAGCTCATTAATTGCCCAAGTGCTGCCACTTGAGAGAGTCTCAGGTGTGTGTGACATGCCCTCTGGGGTTGTGTTGTGGCTGTCCACTCTCCTGTGGGCTCATCCTTTGCAGAGGCTCTCCTTGCTTTCCATTCAGAGTGTTTGGTGTGTGGGCCAAATATGGTGAGGTTAAGCTTCGTGGGTCTGGTATGCCTGTGAAACGTGACTTTCAACCCACTCCAAAAAACATAAGGCCTGCTGAATTCTGTGGCCAGGTGAGAGGAAGTGGGCAGTGCTTTCTTCTAGTCAACTGCAGGATTTTCTGTTCTCCTGGGAGTAATACCGGTGGCCTGAAAAAGGCAATCCCAACAGTGTTCCAGGTTTGTGAATCCGTGATTGCAGGTTGGCCAGCTAATGTCCTCACCGTCCTGCCTGTGGCCACTTCTCAGTCTTGATGCTGGCGGTTGGAGAGCTCAAGTAACTTTAGTGCCCATCCAGGCATCTCCACCAGTACTGCCCATCACGAATGCACCCAAAGAAATAAAAATCTTACGACTGTGTAAGCAGGTATTGTCCCTGATCATGGTTTCCAGGCTGTCTGCACCTGGTTGCTTGGTTGAGTACACTCCAGGAGATACAAGGTATACTCTGGAGTGTATGTCTGCAAAGCATGCTGATCTGGAATTCCTGAGCCTCATGACCCTTGGTTTTCAAGAACTCATGTCATTCAGACACTCTGGTTTTCTCCGCCAACAGCTATGGGTCAACATTAAAATTGTGTTCTATGTGTGCTCCTCTCCCCTGGGCCTTTGTCTTTGGTCACGTTTCCCTGCCATCGGTAGCACCAATCGTCCAACTCTCCCATCAGCCTTGTCTACACCCTTCTCCCATGTTCTGTGACTTCTTCTCCCTTTCACTGTTGAGTGTGATTTCTAGGTTTCAGGTCCATTTATGCCATGTTTATATTGATGTGGTCATCTTCTGGTTGTGCTGATGACTGAAGACAAGCCTGGAGCTCCCAAACACTTCTCCCATCTCCCTGATCTTCAAATGGACTGTGGACTCTTTTGAAGCCATAAGCAAGAAGGCATTCTTGTTCCTGTGACATGCGGCAGAAAGGGAGAGAGCATTGGGCGGTGTCATATCATTCAGTCACAGAAAGAAAACTATCATACGATTTCACTCACTCATGGAAGTAAAGAAACATGTGAAAAGGCAAGAAAAACGGACAGGCAGTTAGACTCTGACCAGGCACACAAATTTTGGTGTTTGTTCCAGGCAGGCTAGTCAGAATCTGCCTTTCTAAAGTGGATGAAATGGGACATTAAATGCAGGAAATGTGGCTGAACGGGATGGAACGTGAGTTTCCACTGTGATTGTGTTTGTTCCAGGCACGCTAGTCGGAATCTGCATTTCTAAAAGTGGATGAAATGGGACATTCAATGCAAGAACTGTGGCTGAACGGGATGTAACGAGAGTTTCCACTGTTTTTGAAGTTGAATAGTGATCTGGAGTATAGCAGCTTCATATCTCTTAAAATATAATTTTTAGCGTTATATAATAAACACGCACACACAGTCACACACACGCACACACACTTAAAAGAGTACCACAGAAGTTAGAGGGCAAGTGACTAATAGCACTCATGGAAGCAAAATTCAGAGAAAATACCATAAAAAACAAACGCTTAGAGAATCAAAGTAACAAGCTAACCAAAATGGATAAGTTAACAACTCAACTATCAAGAATTAATTAATCAATTAATTAATTACAAAACCTAACTTAACAGACCCCTCCACACAAGTTTGCCAGCAAATCCAATACCGGAGAGAAAAGAATAAATTAGAAGACACATACGCAATACCATGACAAGATCATCAGTCATACATATCTGACCTCGCATGTAAAGACTTTTGAAGCAGATTTTGTGGCTTTTGAAGTAGTCCTCACACATCTTCCAAAACACAGAAAGCCAGGTTCAAATCAATTCCCTGGTCCACAATTCGAGACATTTAATGGTAATGTCGGCTTTTCTCATCTATTCCCAAAATAAATGAAGTGGGAAGACTCTAATTTACAATGTTCAAAGACCCAATTCACATAAGGACTTTATAGGAAACCAATGGCATACAATTTTAATCAGTAAGAAAATAAAACTAGAATTCATTTCTCTTCTCTATCTTTCTTCATCTCCATGTGAAACGGCCTATTTTGCATTTTATTCACTATTTTTTGTTATATTAGGCAAGCCAGCATTTCATCCATCCTACATTTTTTGACATCGTGTTCCCTGATTCTTTAATAGCATATCCTACCAAGTGCTCATCCTCATATAATGCCACACCACCTCCATACCCATTAACCAGTTCCCTCTTTATGGCAGCTCTTATCCTCCTGTATCCCTCATCTTGGTCCCTAAACTCCTGAGTCTCTCATGATGCGTCTCCCTGTGTGACTTCTTCTCCTTCCATTTTGCCATACTAATAATAATGTCCATGTTATTCCTCATGGGACACATAGGGGTGAAGCCATAGGATATTTCCCTTGGTCTGCTTGCATTTTCATTTTGAAATCATCTTCTTTATCATCATCTTCATAATCAACTTTTTCCACTAGCCCTTAAAAGTGTATCTCGGTTTCTTCCACAGTTATGCTAGAGTGGGCATGGCAGGCCATCAATGTTGGCCTTTCATTTTCATCTGAGTAAAGAGATGTTCAACATGGTTGTTCCTATGTTCACTCTCCATGAAGCCTTTGCAACGGTGTTTAAGGTAATGTCAGGTAGACAGAGCCTTAATCCCTTAGGACTGTCGTTTCAGGTCACTAGCAGAGGACACAGACAGCACAACGCATCACTTCCCTGGCAATTTTCCTGGAATTGTGACTTTCCTTCCCTTCCTCATTCCATCGCCTTCCCAGCTGAACAAGCACGAAAGGCAGACCTCACACCCGAGAAAACATAGTGAACAGAAGCTAAGTATGGACACCGTCACCCAACGATATCCAACCTCCCAGACCTAATGGTAGCCAAGACGCCTCACGGATGATGAGATCTCTAGTAATTGCAGTGGAAATAGGAACGCTTTGCTCTCTCTGGAGAAATGTTGGTTTAAGGAATGATATACAGAACATCGTTTTCTTTTCTATTTGTCTAGAAAGTGGAATTGGGAAAGAAACAGAAAATACTACTTGAGTTCATGATAAGGCTAACAGGGCTCTTTCTTTTTCCTTCCCATGTCTTTCTACTTAAAGGCAAAGGACTCATATGTCATGAGAATGAGATTGCTGCTTCAGTGAAGTCGGTTTCTGTGACGTCACAAAGCTCTGAGGTCCTAGCAACCACTCCTCACCAAATCACGCTTCATCAAGTCACCTAGTTGGAGTAGCTCTGGGTCAGCCAGGAGTATCAAAATCACTCCAAACTGCTGGAGCCACCTGGGAATTTCACCAAGAGAGTTTGTGAAGCAATTTGGGCTCACCTTCTCCATATCCGAATTTGTAGTCTTTGGCCAGGATTGTCACCACCACCACACTGGACTCCTGAGAAGGGCAAGAATCCATAATTCCATCTTACCCATGTAAGGCCAAGAAAGAGTCAGGAGTACAAGCAGCGTCACAGGGGGAACTCCAAGCCATATACACGTTCATGGTCCTCACACACTATCAGGATGATTCTGAGTAGGAAAAGCGCCCCCCGGGCTCTAGGAAAGCTCAGAGTTAACACACACCACCATACCAAATACATATCTCGAGTCTTCAAGAGTGAGGACACGAGTTCTTCTTGCATCTCCAGAAATCGTGCCATAAATGCCTCCCAATTTTCCCAGCTGATCAAACATCAAAGGCAGACCCTACACCCTGGAACCGTGGGCCCAGGACGGACTCATCTGTTTGGAGCTCACAGGAGCAAGCATGGAGGATGTTTGAAGAGAACCAATCCCCATGTGAAGCCATCAGAAAAGGCTTTTGGGCCAGTTTCAGGAATACAACATGAATCTACAAAAGGTCTCTCTCTTCTCGGTATTCGAAACGTGCATTCTGTTATCTACCATGATGATAAT
Source organism: Meles meles (assembly GCF_922984935.1). Lineage (NCBI taxonomy): Eukaryota > Metazoa > Chordata > Mammalia > Carnivora > Mustelidae > Meles > Meles meles. Next base: position 23,692,880 of record NC_060088.1, on the reverse strand, counting down.
TTCTTTAGAAAGAAGACCTCATGGAGTGCCTAAGGGCAGGCACTTGAGAGAGTCTCAGGTGTGTGTGACACGCTCTCCGGTTTTGTGTTGTGGCTGTCCACTCTCCTGTGGGCTTGTCCTCTTCAGAGGCTCTCCTTGTCTTCATTCCGAGTGTTTGGTGTCTGGACCAAATATGGTGAGGTTAAGCTTGGTGGTTCTGGTGTGCTTGTGAAACGTGACTTTCAACCCACTCCACAAAACTTAAGGCCTGCTGAATTCTTTGGCCAGGTGAGCTTATATGGCCCTGGGCTTTCTTCTAGTCCCCTTCAGGATTTTCTGTTCTCCTGAGACTAAGCAACGTGGCCTGAAGAAGTCAGTCCCAACAGTGTTCCAGGTTTGGGATTCAGTGATTGCAAGTTGGGCAGCTAATGTGCTCACAGTCCTGCCTGTGGCCACTTCTCAGTCTTGATGCTGGCGGTTGTAGAGCCCAAGTATCTTTGGCGCCCATCGAGGCATCTCCAGCAACACTGCCCATCAAAAATGCACCCAAGGAAATAATAATCTTACCAAGGTGTCAACAGGTTTTGTCTCTGATCATGGTTTCAGGCTTTCTGCAACTGGTTGCTTGCTGTTGTCCACTCCAGGAGTTAAAAATTCTACACTGGGGTCTATGTCTGCAAATCATGCTGATCTTGAATCCCTGGCCTCAAGACCCTTGAGTTGCAAGAATTCCTGTCCTTCAGACATTCTCCTTTTCTCCGCCAACAGCTATGGGTCAACATTCAAATTGTGGGCTCCAAGTGTGCTCCTCTCCCCTGGGCCTTTGTCTTTGACCTTGGCTCCCCAACCTCTGAAGTACCAAACACCAGTTATCCCTTAAGACCTGACTGCACCCTTCTCCCATAGGCTCTGTGACTTCTCTCTTTCGCTGTGGAGTATGATTTCTAGGCTTCAGGTCCATTTATTCCATGTTTCCATTTTTGTGGTCATCTTCTGGATGTGCTGATGGCTGAAGACAAGCGTGGAGTTCCTAGACACATCTCCAATCTCCCTGTCCTCCGAATGCACTGCAGCCTCTTATGGAGCCATAAGAAAGAAGGCATTCTTGCTCCTTCTGTCATGTGGCAGAAAGGGAGAGAGCATTGGGCTGTGTCATATCTGTCAGTCACAGAAAGACAACTACCATATGATTTCAGTCACTCGTGGAGTAAAGAAACATGTGAAAAAGCAAGAAAAAGGGACAGGCAATTAGACTCTAACCAGGCACACAAAATTTGGTGTTTGTTCCAGGCAGGCTACTCAGAATCTGCGTTTCTAAAAGTGGATCAAATGGGACATACAATGAAGCAATTGTGGCCGAATGGGTTCCACTGTGTTTGAAGATGAATTGTGATCTGGCATAGAAGAGGTTCATATCACTTAAAATATCAATTTAGCATTTTGTGAAACACACACACACACACACACACACTTAAAGAGTCCCACAGAAGTTAGGGAGCAAGTGAGGAATAGCACTCAGGGAAGCAAAATTCAGAGAAAGTACCATAAAAAACAAAAGCTTAGAGAATCAAAGTAACAAACCGTCCAAACTGGATAACGTAACTCCTTACGTATCAAGAATTAATTAATTAATTAAACAACCTTACCTAAACGACCTCTATATGAAGTCTGCCAGCAAATCCAATACCGGAGAGAAAAAGAAAAATTCCGAGACAGATACACACTACCATGACAAGATCGTGAGTCATACATATCATACATCTCAGGTAACGACTTTTGAAGCAATTAATGGTGTTGTCGGCTTTTCTCATCTATTCCCAAAATGTAAGAAGAGGGAAGACTCTAATTTACAATGTCAAAAGACCCAATTCACATAAGGACCTTATAAGAAACAAAATTGCATACAATTTTAATCAGTAAGATAATAAAACTAGAATTCATTTCTCTTCATTTTCTTAACTTCCGCCAGGAGTATCACTCCTGGGATTGTTATATGATATTATAATATTATTATCCTGGGCGGATGGATCTCAATCAACAGCGAGGTCTCTTGGCTCCCATTAGGTCTCTGGGAGGTTGCATATCCTTGGGTGAGAGGGTCCATTCTTAGCTTCTGTTCCCTATGGATTCTCGGGTTAAGGAATTCCTTTGTTGCTTGGTCAGCTTTGAAGGCGAGGGAAGCAAGAAGGGAAGGAAATTCACAATTCCAGGAACATTGCCAGGGCAGGGATGGATTGCACTGTCCGTGTCCTTATCTGCTAGTGTCCTGAAACACCATTCCTAAGGGATGAAGGCTCTGTCTACCTGACATTACCTTAAACACCATTGCAAAGGCTTCATGGAGAGTGAAATGCCTCATGATCGCTACCCAGAAAGAAAGAGCCCAGGTCAGCACTCCTTGTCATCCTTAGTTAATGCTACATGCCATAGTCATGGGGAGAGCCATGTTGAGCAACGCTCTTTATTCAGATGAAAATGAATGGCCAACATCGATGGCCTGCCATGCCCACACTAGCATCACTGTGGAAGGAGCCGAGATACCCTAATATCTAGTAAGGGCTAGTGGATAAAGATGATTATGAAGATGGTGATAAAGAAGATGATTTCTAGAGGAGTTAAGATGCCTGGGAAGTAGAGGGAGACACCATTTCAACTCAAGTTTAGAGTTAAATTGAGCTGATTACCTACAACGAACTCCGACCACCCATGAAATCAGCCTGAGATCAGAATTATACACGTCTGGATCTCTACAGGAGCAGAAGATGCCAGTGGCAGGTAAAGCAGACTCGGAGCATCGGACTGATACCGGAAGATAAACAAAAGGTGGAGGAAGCCTCCAGAGGTGACCGTTTGGAAAGTAATACCCCAATATGAGAGTGCCCTGCCTCTGGGGACCAGTACTAACTTGGAGTCTGGATGAAAGCACTCAAAAAACAAAGAGCAAAGGATCGCGGGCGGAAATAGTGGGAACCTGGGTGTTTAGGGTCAGGGACCTAAGTCTCTGGACCCAGGACAGCCTCTCCTGGTGCTGAGCCAGAGAGAGTGCGACAGAGAAATCAGGTCTCCATCCCTGAGCCTGCAGTGTGCCAAGAACGAGTGGGGTCTGGCTCCTGCGAGAGGCTGGGAGCCTGGCCAGATGGCAATCCTGAAATGCACGTGTCCCACACCCTCCCTTGGGATAGGTGCTTATAGGCGCTAGCCTGGAGCTCTGGCATCCAGAAAAATCGGACATTCCCAGCCCGGGACAGTGGGAAAATCTCAGTGTGCGATCTCTGCTCGGAACCTCTCTGGTGGTCTGGAGCTGCCCAGACAGCCACCACTGCCCTGGTTTTGGGTACAACGAGGAGCTCCTGCATCCCCAGGGACAGTGACTCAGAAGAGATTCTGCCAGCAGCTCTTGCAAAACATTCTGAGGCTTCCCTCTGAGAGGGAGGTCAGTGTGTAGTTTGCTCTCCTCTAAACCTCCAAAAACCATCAAAAGCTGTCAAGGCGAGAGAAAACAGATGAAAGAGCATAAAAACCCCCCAGAGAACAAAAGCCTGAAAAACGGTTTCCTCTGAGCCCACCCTCTTGAGGGGAGTGGGAGGACCTAACTCAGGGAACATCATCGTCTGAAAACCCACGTGGCAGGCTCCTCCTCAGAAAACCAACCAGGAAGGAAGAAGAAAAAAAAAAAAAGACTACAAGAGAACAACCCCCACTACTTCATAAATACAACTTTTATTTTTAACTCTTTACCAATATCCTGGTTCTTTTTTTAAAATACATACAGATAATTTTTTAACCTATTTACCATCACACTGAGATTTCCAGTACATCAAATTCTTTAATAACCTTCTAACCTGAACTTTTTGATACATACACCGGTGTTTTTCTTTTGCTTTTCTATTTTTTTAATTCTTTTTTAATTTTAACTTGGTTTAGTCTAGTTTATTCTTTTTTAATTTTTATTTTCTACTATATGAAAAATATGAAAATTTTATTTTCTACTATTTATTTTATTTTATTTTCTACTATATATATAGAGTTAAACTTCAAGGTAATCCCCTTTCCCCAATCAATGCTACCCCTATAGGCAAACCAGTTTCTAATACCCCTGTAACTTAGGAAAGTTGAGTCCCTTAACAAAAACATCAAGATACATTCAGGAAGAATCAAAATAAACTTCCTCACCCACACTGAGACTTTATAACCACTCTCCCAATTTTTCCTTCTGTCAGTGTTTCTGTGAATTTGTGTTTGTCCTGATAATATATAAATCTTATACTTGGGGTTCTTTCTGATCAGGTTCTTCCCTTTTTTTGCATATATATATATACATACATATATACATATATATACACATACACATATATATACATATATATATGCAAATATATATATATTTCTCTTGTAATATACTTTTATTAGTCTTTTTGTTTGTCTGTTTTTGCTTGTATACTTCACGAATCTTACCTTGTGGCCCATTTGGGCTGAGCCTTCTCTTTTATCTTCCCTTTTTTTCCTATCTCTCTCTCTTTTTTTTTCCTTTTTTCTTTTCCCTCTTTTTCTTTCTTCTTCTCCATTTCTTTTTCTTTTCTTTTATCTCTCATTTTGGTGGGGAATCCTTATTGCACAGAAGCATTCCAGGGTGCACACTGACTGTACCACAATTGATAAGTCCAGCTGCATCTGTTCAGTCATCTCTTACCAAAATGACTAGGAGGAGGAATACCCAAAAGAAGAAAAATACAGAGGATGGGCCTTCTGCAACAGAGACTAATGTCTATCGACATAGGCAATATGTCAGAAGAGGAATTCAGACTAACAATTATCCAGGCAATAGCTAGGTTGGAGAAAGCCATGGATGACCAAGCAGAATTGATTAGGGCAGAACTGAAAGCCACCAGGGATGATGTTCAAAATGCTCTCAATGAGTTCCACTCTAATCTAAATTCTCTAAAAGCTAGGGTAACTGAGACAGAAGATAGAATTAGTGATCTGGAGGAGAAACAGATAGAGAGAAAGGATCAGGAGGAAGCCTGGAACAAAAAGCTCCGAAGCCATGAAAACAGAATCAGGGAAATAAATGATGCCAAGACAAGTTCCAACGTCAGAATTAATGGAATACCTGAAGGGGAGGAAAAAGTATGAAGTCTAGAAGATATAGTGGAAGAAGTTGTCTATGAAAATTTTCCAATCTCACGAATGAAAACAACATTCATGTACTAGAGGCAGAGAGACTTCCTCCCAAGATCTTAAATTCTCGAAAGTCCTCACGACACGTTATAGATAGAATGAGGAATTATGTTTCATGACAGACCCTCTTAAAAGCAGCTAGGGCAAAGAACTCGTTACATACAGAGGAAAGATTCTTAGAATAACATCAGACCTTTCCACAGAGACCTGGCAAGCCAGGAAGGGCTGGCAAAATATATTCAGAGTACTAAATGAGAAGAGCATGCAACCAAGTATACTCTATCCAGCAAGACTCACATTTAAAATGGATGGAGAGATAAAGAGTTTCCAAGACCGGCTAGGCTTAAAAGACTATGCAACCACCAAGCCGACACTGCAGGAAATATTGAGGGGGGTCCTATAAAAGAGAAAAAATCCTAAGAATATCATTGAACAGAAATATAGAAACAATCTACAGACAGAAAGACTTCAAAGGCAACACGATGTCAATAAAAACCTATCTCTCAATAATCACTCTCAAGGTGAATGGCCTAAATGCGCCCATAAAATGACACAGGATTACAGATTGGAAAAAACGGCAGGACCCATCCATATGTTGTCTACAAGAAACCCATTTTGAACCTAAGGATACACACAGACTGAAAGTGAAGGGATGGAGAAGCATCTTTCATGCCAAAGGCCTCAAAAGAAGGCGGTGGTAGCGATTCTCATATCAGATAAATTAGATTTTAAACTAAAGACTGTAGTCAGAGATACAGAATGGCAATACATAATTCTTAAAGGGAATATCCGCCAAGATGATCTAACAATTGTGAATATCTATGTCCCCTATATGGGAGCACCCAATTACAAAAGAAAACTATTAATCAAGATAAAGAGTCTTATTGATATGAATACAATAATAGTAGGAGATCTTAATATGGCTCTCTCAGAAATAGACAGACCATCGAAGCAGAAAATTAATAAAGAAATAAGAGCATTGAATGAAACATTGGACCAGATGGACCTCATCGACATATACAGAACATTCCACCCTAAAACAACAGAATACTCATTCTTCTCAAGTGCACATGGAACCTTCTCCAGAATAGACCACATACTGGGTCACAAAGCAGGACTCAACAGATACCAAAAGACTGACATTATTCCCTGCATATTCTCAGATCACAATGCTTTGAAACTGGAACTCAATCACAAGGAAAAGTTCAGAAGGAACTCAAACACCTAGAAGCTAAAGACCACCTTGCTTAAGAATGCTTGGATCAACCAGGAGATCAAAGATGAACTTAAGCAATTCATGGAAACCAATAAGAATGAATACACTTTGGTCCAAAACCTATGGGATACAGCAAAGGTGGTTCTAAGGTGGAAATACATAGCCATCCAAGCCTCCCTCAAAAAAAAAAAAGAAAAATCCAGAATACACCAGCTGTCTCTACACCTTAAAGAACTGGAGAATCAACAACAAATCAAACCAACTCCACATGCAAGAAGGGAAATAATCAAGATTAGAGCAGAGATCAATGAGGTAGAAACCAGAGATACAGTAGAACGTATCAATGAAACTAAAAGCTTGTTTTTTGAAAGAATCAATAATATCGACAAACGATTGGCCACAATAATCCAAAAGAAAAGAGAGAAAGCCCAAATTAAGAAAATTATGAATTAAAGGGAAAGATCACAACTAACACCAAGGAAATAGAAACAATCATCAGAAATTATTATCAACAGTTATATGCCAATAAGCTAAGCAACCTAGATGAAATGGATGCATTCCTGGAAAACTATAAAATCCCAAACTTGAACCAGGAAGAAATTGACAACCTGAATAGACCGATATCTAGTAACGAGATTGAAGCAGTGATCAAAAACCTCCCAAAATACAAGAGCCCAGGACCTGACGGAGTCCCTGGGGAATTCTACCAAACATTCAAAGAAGAAATCACTACAATTCTCCTGAAACTGTTCCACAAAATTGAAGCAGAAGGAAAACTTCCAGACTCTTTTTATGAAGCCAGCATTACCCTGATCGATCCCAAACCAGGCAAAGACCCAATCAAAAAGGAGAATTTCAGACCAATATCACTGATGAATATGGATGCTAAGATTCTCAACAAGATCCTAGCAAACAGGATCCAGCAGCACATTCAAAAGATTATACACCATGACCAGGTGGGATTCATCCCTGGCTTGCAAGGTTGGTTTAACATTATCAAATCAATCAGTGTGATTGAACAAATCAATAAGAGAAGAGAGAAGAACCACATGGTCCTCTCAATTGATGCAGAAAAAGCATTTGACAAAATCCAGCATCCACTCCTGATGAAAATGCTTCAAAGTATAGGGATAGAGGGAACATTCCTGAACTTCATAAAATCTATCTATGAAAGACCCACAGCAAATATCATCCTCAATGGGAAAAAGCTTGCAGCCTTCCCGTTGAGATCAGGAACACGACAAGGATGCCCACTCTCACCACTCTTGTTCAACATAGTATTAGAAGTTCTAGCAACGACAATCAGACTACAAAGAGAAATAAAAGGTATCCAAATTGGCAAGGAAGAAGTCAAACTCTCTCTCTTCACAGATGACATGATTCTTTATATGGAAAACCCCAAAGACTCCACCCCCAAACTACTGGAACTCATGCAGCAATTCAGTAACGAGGCAGGATACAAAGTCAATGTACAGAATTCCGTGGCTTTCTTATACACTAACAATGAAAATACAGAAAGGGAAATTAGAGAATCAATTCCATTTACTATAGCATCAAGAACCATAAGATACCTGGGAATAAACCTAACCAAAGAGGTAAAGGACCTGTACTTGAAGAACTACAGAACACTCATGAAAGAAAGTGAAGAAGACACGAAAAGATGGAAGACTGTTCCATGCTCTTGGATTGGAAGAATAAACATTCTTAAAATGTCTATACTGCCTAGAGCAATCTATACTTTTACTGCCATTCCGAACAAAACTCCACCAGTATTTTTCAAAGAGCTGGAGCAAATAATCCTAAAATTTGTATGGAATCAGAAGAGACCCCGAATTGCTAAGGAAATGTTGAAAAACAAAAACAAAACTGGCGGCATCACGTTACCCGATTTCAAGCTTTACTACAAAGCTGTGATCACCAAGACAACGTGGTACTGGCATAAAAACAGACACATAGACCAGTGGAACAGAGTGAAGAGCCCAGATATGGACCCTCAATTCTATGGTGAAATAATCTTTGACAAAACAGGAAAGAATATTCAATGCAAAAAAAGACAGTCTCTTCAATAAATGGTGCTGGGAAAACTAGACAGCGATATGTAGAAGAATGAAACTTGACCATTCTCTTGACCGTACACAAAGATAAACTCGAAATGGATAAAATACCTCAACGTGCGAAAGGAATCCATCAGAATCCTAGAGGAGAATATAGGCAGTAACCGCTTCGATATCAGCCACAGCAACTTCTTTCAAGATATGTCTCCAAAGGCCAAGGAAACAAAAGCGAAAATGAAGTTTTGGGACTTCATCAAGATCAAAAGCTTAAGCACAGCAAAGGAAACAGTCAATAAAATAAAAAGGCAACCCACGGAATGGGAGAAGATGTTTGCAAATGACAGTACAGACAAAAGGTTGATATCCAGGATCTATAAAGAACTTCTCAAACTCAACACACACAAAACAGATAATCATATCGAAAAATGGGCAGAAGATATGAACAGACACTTCTCCAACGAAGACATACAAATGGCTATCAGACACATGAAAAATGTTAATCATCACTCGCCATCAGGGAGATTCAAATTAAAACCACATTGAGATTCCACCTGACACCAGTTAGAATGGCCAAAATTAGCAATATAGGAAACAACGTGTGTTGGAGAGGATGTGGAGAAAGGGGAACCCTCTTCCACTGTTGGTGGGAATGCAAGTCAGTGCAGCCACTTTGGAGAACAGTGTGGAGATTCCTGAAGAAATTAAGAATAGAGCTTCCCTATGACCTTGCAATTGCACTGCTGGGTATTTACCCCAAAGATACAGATGTAGTGAAAAGAAGGGCCAACTGTACCCCAATGTTTATTGCAGCAATGGCTACGGTCACCAAACTGTGGAAAGAACCAAGATGCCTTTCAACGGATGAATGGATAAGGAAGATGTGGTCCATATACACAATGGAGTATTATGACTCCATCAGAAAGGATGAATACCCAACATGTTGTAGCAACATGGACGGGACTGGAAGAGATTATGCTGAGTGAAATAAGTCAAGCAGAGAGAGTCAAGTATCATATGGTCTCACTTATTTGTGGAGCATAACAAATAACATGTAGGACATGAGGAGATGGAGATGAGAGGGAGTTGAGGGAAACTGGAATTGGAGATGAACCATGAGAGACTATGGGCTCTGAAAAACAACCAGAGGATTTTGAAGGGGCGGGGGTGGGAGGTTGAGGAACCAGGTGGTGGGTAATAGGGAGGGCATGTACTGCATGGAGCACTGAGTGTGATGCCAAAACAATGAACACTGTTAATGCTGTAAATAAACAAATAAAAAAAAATAAAAAAAAGAGAAGATAATTTCCAAATAAAAAAGCAAGCAGACCAAGGGAAATATCCTATGGCTTCACTCATATGTGGCCCTTGAGGAATAACATGGACATTAGTAGTAAGGGAAAACTAAAGGAGTAGAAGTCAGATAGGGAGACACACCAGGAGAGACTCAGGACATTGGGGACCAAGCTGAGGGTTACAGAAGGATAACGCATGCCACAAAGAGGGAACTGGATAATAGGTATAGTGGTGGTGTGGCATTATATGAGGATGAATACTTGGTAGTATATGTAATTAAAGTATCAGGGAACACTATGTCAAAAAACGTAGGAGGGATCAAAGACTGGCTTGCTGAATATCAAAAAAATAGTGAATTGAGAGCAAAACAGGCCATCTCTCTTGGAGATGAAGAAGGAAAGAAAGAAATGAATTCTAGTTTTATTATCTTACTGATTAAAACTGTATGCAATTGGTTTCCTATAAGGGCCTTATGTGAACTGGTCTTTGGAATTGTAGGAAGAGTCTTCCCTCTTCCTACAACTTGGGAATACATGAGTAAAGCCGTTATGACCATGAAATGTCTTGAATTGTGGACCAGAGAATTGATTTGAATTGGCCCTCTGTGTGTTGAGAGATGTTTGAGGACTGCTTTAAAGCTTTCATCATTACCTGAGACGTCAGATATGTATGACTCATGATCGTGTCTTGGTAGTGAGTATGCGTCTTGGAATTTATCCTTTTCTCTCCGGTATTGGATTTTCTGGCATACTTGTGTGTAGGGGTCTTTTAGGTACGGTGGTTTAATTAATTAATTAATTAACTCTTGATAGGTAAGGAGTTAATTAATCCAGTTTGGGCGGTTTGTTACTTTGATTCTCTAAGCTTCTTTTTTTTTCCTTTTTAGCATTTTCTCTGAATTTGCTTCCATGAGTGCTATTCCTCACTTGCTAGCTAACTTCTGTTGGAATATTTTAAGTGTGTGTGTGTGTGTGTGTGTGTGTGTGTGTGTGTGTGCGTGTTTCACAAAATGCTAAAAATGATATTTTTAGAGATATGAAGCTGCTCCATTCCAGATAAATTTCACCTTCAAAACCAGTGGAAACTCACGTTACATCCCGTACTTCATTTCCTGCATCGAATATTCCATTTGAACCACTTTTAGAAACCGAGATTCTGACTAGCCTGCCTGGGACAAACACCAAATTTTGTGTGCCTGGTTAGAGTCTAAATGCCTGTTCTTTTTTCTTGCATTTTCACATGATTCTTTACTTCCATGAGTGAGTGAAATCGTACGGAATTTGCCTTTCTGTGACTGACACATATGGCACAGACCAATGTCCTCTCCATTTCCGCCATATGTCACAAGGAGAAAGAATTGCATCTTGCTTATGGCTCCATAAGAGTCCGCCGTACTTTTGGAGGAGGGGAGATGGTAGAAGTGTCTAGGTGCTCCAGGATTGTCTTCAGCCATCAGCACAACCAGAAGATGAACACATCAACGTAAACATGGCATAAATGGACCTGAAGCCTAGAAATCACACTCCACAGTGAAAGAGAGAAGAAGTCACAGAGACAATGGGAGAAGGGTGTAGGGAGGGCTTATGGGAGATTTGGACAGCTGGTGCTTCAGAGGGCAGGGAGCCATGGCCAACGACAAAGGCCCAGGGGAGAGGAGCACACTTAGAACCCACAATTTTAATGTTGACCCATAGCTGTTGGCGGAGAAAAGGAGAGAGTCTGAAGGACATGTGTTCTTGCAACCCAAGGGTCTTGAGGCCCATAGATTCCAGATCTGCATGATTTGCAGACATAGACTCCAGAACTGCAGAACACTGTATATCTCCTTGAGAGGACAGCAGCAAGCAACCAGGTGCAGACAGCCTGGAAACCATGATCAGAGACAATACCTGTTGACACCATGGTAAGATTATTATTTCTTTGGGTGCATTCCTGATGGGGAGTGTTGGTGGAGAAGGATTGATGGGCGCCAAAGATACTTCGGCTCTACTCCCACCAGCATCAAGACTGAGAAGTGGCCACAGGCAGGACGGTGAGAATATTCGCTGCCCAACCTGCCATCACGGATTCCCAAACCTGGAACACTGTTGGCACTGCCTTCTTGAGGCCACGTTGCTTAGTCCCATGAGAACAGAAAATCCTGCAGGGGACTAGAAGAAAGCCCCGGACACATCCTCTCACTCGGCCCCAGAATTCAGCAGGCTTTAAGTTTTGTGGAGTGGGTTGAAAGTCAAGTTTCATTGACACACCACACCCACGAGGCTTAACCTCACCATATTTGGCCCAGGCAAAAAAAATTTGAATGGAAGGCAAGGAGAGCCTCTGGAGAGGACGACCCAAAGGAGAGTGGACAGCCACACACAACCCCAGAGTGCATGTCACACACACCTGAGACTCTCTCAAGTGCCAGCCCTTGGGCACTCCATGAGCGCTTCATCCTAAAGAAATTATCTTCAGGTTAGATAACAGAATGCGCATTTGAATACAGAGGAGACAGAGACCTTTTGTACATTCACGTTTTATTCCTGAAACTGGCCCGAATGCCTTTTCCGATGGCTTCCCATGGGGATTGGTTCTCTTCCAACATGCTCCTTGCTTGCTCCAGTGAGCTCCAAACAGATGAGTCCGTCCTGGGCCTAAGTTTAAAGGGTGTATTGTCTGCCTTTAATGTTTGGTCAGGTGGAAAAATTGGGAGGCATTTATGGGATGATTTCTGAAGATGCAAGAAGAACTCGTGTCCTTATTGTTGAAAACTCCAGACATGGCTTTGGAAAGGTGGTGGGTGTTAACACTGAGCTTTCCTCAGAGGGTGGGGGGCACTTTTCCTGGTCAGAAATATCCTGATATTGTGTGAGGACCATGAACATGTGTATGGTGTGGAGTTCCCTGTATGAGGCTGCTTGTAATCCTGACTCTTTCTTGACCTTACGGGGGTAAGATGGAATTGTGGATTCTTGCCCTTCTCAGGTGTCCAGAGGGGTGGTTGTAACATTAACGGGCAAAGACTACAAATTCGGCCCTGGAAACGTGAACCCAAATCCCTTCACAAACTCTCTTGAGGAAATGCCCAGGCGGCCCAGCAATTTGGAGTGATTTTGATAATCCTGGCTGACCCAGAACTACTCCAGTCAGGTGAAGTGATGAGGCGTGGTTTGGTGAGGAGTGGTTGCTAGGACCTCAGAGCTTTGTGACGTCACAGAAGCTGACTTCACTGAAGCAGCAATCCTATTCTCATGACATATGAGTCCTAGTGCTTTAAATAGAAAGACATGGGAAACAACTAGAAAGAGCCCTGTTATCCTGATCATGAGCTCAGGGGGTCTTTTCTGTTTCTTTCCCACTTCCACGTTTTATAAAAGTGAAAAGAAAACGATGTACTGTCTACCATTCCTTAGACCAACATTTCTCCAGAGAGAGCAAGGTGTTCCTATTTTCACTGCAATTTCTAGAGTTCTCAATCAACTGTGAGGCCTCTTGGCTACCATTAGGTTTCTGGGAGGTTGGATATCCTTGAGTGAGACGGTCCATTATTAGCTTCTGTTCTCTATGGTTTCTCGGGGGTAAGGTCTGCCTTTGTGCTTGGTCAGCTTTTAAGGTGATGGAAGGAAGAAGGGAAGGAAAGTCACCATTCCAGGAAAATTGCCAGGGCAGGGATCCATTGTGCTGTCCGTGTCCTTATCTGCTATTGTCTTGAAAGAGCAGTCCTAAGAGATGAAGGCTTGTCGACCTGTCATTACCTTAAACACCGTTGCAAATTCTTCATGGAGAATGAAATTCTGCATGATCGCTACCCTGAAAGAAAGAGCCCTGGTCAGCACTCCTTGTCATCAATAGTTAATGCTACATACCATAGTCATGGGGAGAGCCATGTTGAGCAACTCTCTTTATTCAGATGAAAATGAACGGACAACATCTATGGCCTGCCTTGCCCACTTTAGCATCACTGTGGAAGGAGCTGAGATACCCTTTTAAGCGCTGTGTATAAAGATGATTTTGAAGGTGATGATAAAAAAGGTGATTCCCAAATGAAAATGCAAGCAGACCAAGGGAAATATCCTATGGCTTCACTCATATGTGGCCCATGAGGAATGCCATGGACATGAGCAGTAGTAAGGGAAAACGGAAGGAGAAGAAGTCAGACAGGGTGTCACACCAGGAGAGACTCAGGACTTTGGGGACCAAGCTGAGGGTTGCAGGTGGATAAGACCTGCCATATAGAGGGAACTGGATAATGGGTATGGAGGTGGTGTGGCATTGTATGAGGATGAGCACGTGGTGGTATATGCAATTAAAGAATTAGGGACACTATGTCAAAAAACATAGGATGGATGAAAGGCTGGCTTGCCGATTATAAGAAAAATAGTGAATAGAAACAAAACCGGCCGTTTCCCATGGAAATGAAGAAAGTAAGAGAAGAGAAATGAATTCAAGTTTTACTATCTTACTGTTTAAAATTGTATGCAATTGGTTTCCTATAAAGTCCTTAACTAAATTGGGTCTTTGGTCATTGTAAATTAGTCTTCCCTCTTCCTATACTTTGGGAAGAGCTGAGAAAAGCCGACATTACTATTAAATGTGTCGAATGATGGCCAGGGAATTGATTTGTACCTGGCTTTCTGTGTGTTGGGAGATGTTTGAGGTCTGCTTCAAAAGCCACAAAAGCTCCTTCAAAAGTCATTACCTGAGACGTAAGATATGCATGACTCATGATCTTGTCATTGTAGTGCATATGTGTCTTGTTATTTTACCCTTTTCTTTCCGGTATTATATTTGCTTGCATACTTGTATGGAGTGGTCTTTTAGGTAAGGTTGTTTAACAAATTAATTAATTAATTAATTACTTTTTTAAAAAAATTATTTATTTATTAAACAGAGAGAGAGATCATAAGTAGGCAGTGAGGAAGGCCGAGAGAGAGCAGGAAGCAACCTCCCTGCAGTGCAGAGAGTCCGATGTGTGGCTCGATCCCAGGATTCTGAGATCATGACCTGAGCCAAAGGCAGTGACTTAATCCACTGAGCCCCCCTTGGCCCCATAATTAATTAATTATTGATAGGTAAGAAGTTAACTTATCCAATATGGACAGTTTCATACTTTGATTCCCTAAGATTTTGTTTTTTATGGTACTTTCTCTGAATATTGCTTCCATGAGGGCTATTCCTCACAAGCTCCCTAACTTCTGAGGTACACTTTTAAGTGTGTGTGTGTATGTGTGTGTGAATATCACAAATCTAAATATGATATTTTAAGAGATATGAAGCTGCTCTATTCCAGATCACACTTCACCTTCAAACACAGTGGAAACTCACGTTACATCCCGTTCGGCCACATTTCCTGCATTGAATGTCCCTTTGATCCACTTTTAGAAACGCAGATTCTGACTAGCCTGCCTGAAACAAACACGAAATTTTGAATGCCTGCTTAGAGCAAAATTGCCTGTCCCTTTTTCGTGCTTTTTCACCTGTTTTTTACTCCCATGAGTGAGTAAAATCATATGGTAGTTGTCGTTCTGTGACTGACAGATATGACACAGCCCAATCCTCTCTCGCATTACACCTCATATCAAAAGGAGCAAGAATGCCCTCTTGCTTATGGCTCCATAAGAGTTCGCAGTGCATCTGGAGGACAAAGAGACTCTACAAGTGTCTGGGAAGTCTAGGCTTGTCTACAGCCATCAGCACAACCAGAAAATGACCACATCCATGGAAACATGGCATAAATGGACCTGAAGCCTAGAAATCAAACTCCACAGCGAAAGAGAGAAGAAGTCACAGAGACCATGGGAGAATTGTGTAGACAGGGCTTATGGGAGAATTGGACGTTTGGTGCTAGAGAGGGCAGGGAGCAATGGCCAAAGACAAAAAGGCCCAGGGGAGAGGAGAACCTTAGAACCCACAATATGAATGTTGACCCATAGGTGTTGGCGGAAAAAGAGAGTGTCTGAATGACACAAGTTCTTGCAACCTAAGGGTCTTGAGGCCGGGGGATTCCAGATCAGAATGCTTTGCAGACATAGACTCCAGAGAACACTGTGTATCTCCTGGAGAGGACACCATTAAGCAACCAGGTACAGACATCCTGGAAACTGTGATCAGAGACAATACCTGTTGACACCATGGTAAGATTACTATTTTTTTGTGTGCATTCGTGATAGGCAGTGTTGGTGGAGATGCCTCGATGGGCGCGAAAGATACTTGGGCTCTACCAACACCAGCATCAAGATTGAGAAGTGGCCACAGGCAGGACGGTGAGCACATTAGCTGTCCAACCTGCAATCACGGAACCCCAAACCTGGAACAGTTTCTTCTTTGGGCCACGTTGCTTAGTCCCAGTAGAAGAGAAAATCGTGCAGGGGACTAGAAGAAAGCCCTGCCCACTTCCTCTCAACTGGCCACAGAGTTCAGCAGGCCTCAAGTTTTCTGGAGTGGTTTTAAGTTCAGGTTTCACAGGCACACCAGACCCAGGAAGCTTAAACTCAACATATTTGGCCCAGACACCATGCAATCTGAATGAAAGGCAAGGAGAGCCTCTGCAGAGGACAAGCCCACAGGAGAGTGGACAGCCACAACACAACCCCAGAGGGCATGGCACACACACCATAGACTCTCTCAAGTGCCAGCCCATGGGCACTCCATGAGCTCTACTTCCTAAAGAAATTAACTTCAGGTTAGATACCAGAAGGCGCGTTTCGAATACAGAGAAGACAGAGACCTTTTGAAGATTCACGCTGTATTCCTGAAACTGGCCCAAGAGACTGTTCCGATGGCTTCACGTGGGGAATGGTTCTCTTCCAACATGCTCAGTGCTTGCTCCCGTGAGCTCCAAACAGATGAGTCCGTCCTGGGCCTAAGCTTCTAGGGTGTAGCGTCTGCCTTTCATATTTGGTCAAGTGGGAAATTTGGGAGGCATTTATGGCACGATTTCTGGAGATGCAAGAAGAACTCGTGTCCTCACAGTTGAAGACTCCAGAAATGTCTTTGGTAGGGTTGGGGGTGTTAACTCTGACCTTACCTCTTAGGGTTGGGAGCACTTTTCCTGGACAGAATCATCCAGAGAAGATGTGAGGGCCATGAACATATGAATTTGGTGGAGTTCCCCGTGTGAGGCTGCTTATACTCCGAACTCTTTCTTGACCTTACATGGGTAAGATGGAATTGTGGATTCTTGCCCTTCCCCGGAGTCCAGAGGGGTGGTAGTGACAGGCACGTCCAAAGACTAAAATTCGGCAATGGGGAAGTTGACCCCAAATCGATTCACACACTCTCTTGGTGAAATACCCAGGCGACTCCAGCGATTTGGAGTGATTTTTATACACCTGGCTGACTCAGAACTACTCCAGACAAGTGAAGTGATGAGGCGTGGTTTGGTGAGCAGTGGTTGCTAGGATCTCAGAGTTTTCTGACATGACAGAAGATGACTGCATTGAAGCAGCAATCCCATTCTCATGACATAGGAGTCCTATGGCTTTAAGTAGAAAGACCAGGGAAGGAACAAGAAAGAGCCCTGTTAGCCTGATCATGAACTCAGGTGTTCCTTTCTGTTTCTTTCCCACTTCAAATTTCTATACAAAGAGAAAAGGAAACGATGTTTCCTGATGTAAACCATTCATTAGACCAACATTTCTCCAGAGAGAGCAAGGTGTTCCTATTTCCACTGCAATTTCTAGAGATCTCAATCAACATCGAGGCCCCCTGGCTACCATTAGGTCTCGGGAGGATGGATATCCTTGGGTGAGAGGGTCCATTCTTAGCTTCTGTTCTCTATGGTTTCTCGGGTGCAAGGTCGGCCTTGTTGCTTGGTGACCTGGAAAGTGATGGAAGGAAGAAGGGAAGGAAAGTCACCATTCCAGGAAAAGTGCCAGGGCAGGGATCCATTGTGCTGTCCATGTCCTTATCTGTTATTGTCTTGAAACAGCAGTCCTAAGGGATGAAAGCTTGTCGACCTGTCATTACCTGAAACACCATTGCAAAGGCTTCATGGAGAGTGAAATTCTCAATGATCACTACCCTGAGAGAAAGATCCCTGGTCAGCTCTCCTTGTCATCATTATTTGATGCTACATGCCATAGTCATGGGGAGAGCCATGTTGAGCAACTTTCTTTATTCAGATGAAAATGAACGGCCAACATCAATGGCCTGCCATGCCCAATCTAGCATCACTGTGGAAGGAGCTGAGATACCCTTTTCAGGGCAAGTGGATAAAGATGAATATGAAGATGATGATAAGAAAATGATTTCCAAATGAAAATGAAAGCCGACCGAGGGAAATATAATTTGGCTTCGCTCCTATGTGGCTCATGAGCAATATCATATATACGAGTAGTAGTAAGGGAAAACGGAAGGAGAAGAAGTCAGACAGGGAGTAACAGCAGGAGAGACTCAGGACTTTCGGGACCAAGCTGTGGGTTACAGGAGGATAAGTCCTTCCCTAAAAAGGGAACTGATTAATTCGTATGGAGGTGGTGTGGCATTATATGAGGATGAGTACTTGGTAGCATATGCCATTAAAGAATCAGGGAACACTATTTCAAAAAACATAGGATGGGTGAAATGGTGACTTGCCGTATATCAGAAAAAAATAGTGAATAGAAAGCAAAACAGGCCATTTCACACGGAGATGAAGAAAGAAAGAGAAGAGAAATGAATTCTAGTTTTATTAACTTACTGATTAAAATGGTATATAATAGGTTTCTTATAAGGTCCTTATGTGAATTGGGTCTTTGGATATTGTCAATGAGAGTCTTTCCTCTTCCTACATTTTGAGAATGGATGAGAAAAGCCGACATTACCATTATATGTCTCAAATTGTGGATCAGGGAATTGATTTGAACCTGGCTTTCTGTGTGTTGGGAGATGTTTGAGGACTGCTTCAAAAGCTTTCGTCAACACCTAAGATGTCAGATATGTATGACTCATGATCTTGTCATGGTAGTGGGTATGTGTCTTGGAATTTATCCTTTTCTCTCCGGTATTGGATTTTCTGGCAGAGTTGTGTGTAGGTGTCTTTAGGTAAGGTTATTTAACTAATTAATTAAATAATTATTTAATTAATTCTAGATAGGTAAGGACTTAACATATCCAGATTGGATGGTTTGATACTTTCAGTCTCTAAGCATTTGTTTTTTACGGTACTTTCTCTGAGTATTGCTTCCATGAGTCCTATTCCTCACTTGCTCCCTAACTAATGTGGGACTATTTTAAGTGTGTGTGTGTGTGTTTGTGTGTGTGTGTGTTTCACAAAACGCAAAAAAATGATATTTTAGGAGCTATGAAGCTGCTCTATTCCAGATCACAATTCATCTTCAAACACTGTGGAAACTCACGTTCCATCACATTCGGCCACATTTCCTGCATTGAATGTCCCATTTGATCCACTTTTAGAAAGACAGATTCTGACTAGCCTGCCTGGGACAAACACCAATTTTTGTGTGCCTGGTTAGAGTCTCATTGCCTGTCTGTTTTTCTCGCTTTTTCACATGTTTTTTACTCCCATGAACGAGTAAAATCGTATGGTAGTTGTCTTTCTGTGACTGACAGATATGACACAGCCGAATCCTCTCTCGCTTTCCGCCACATGTCACAAGGAGCAAGAAAGCCTTCTTGCTTACGGCCCCATAAGAGTCCGCAGTGCATCTGGAGGACAGGGAGACTCTAGAAGTGTCTGGGAGCTCTAGGATTGTCTTCAGCCATCAGCACAACCAGAAGAATACCACATCCATGGAAACATGGCATAAATGGACCTGAAGCCTAGAAATCAAACTCCACAGCGAAAGAGAGAAGAAGTCACAGAGACCATGGGAGAATTGTGTAGACAGGGCTTATGGGAGAATTGGACGTTTGGTGCTTCAGAGGGCAGGGAGCCATGACCAAAGACAAAAAGGACCAGGGACAAGGAGCACCATAGAACCCACAATTTGAATGTTGACCCATAGGTGTTGGCAGAGAAAAGGAGAGTGACTGAATGACACGAGTACTTGCAACCTACGGATCTTGAGGCCGGGGGATTCCAGAGCAGCATACTTTGCAGACATTGACTCCAGTGAGCACTGTATCTACTGGAGAGGACCCCAGCAAGCAACCAGGTACAGACAGCCTGGAAAGCGTGATCAGAGAGAATATCTGTTGACACCATGGTAAGATTATTATTTCTTTGTGTGCATTCGTGATGGGCAGAGTTGGTGCAGATGCCTCGATGGGTGTGAAAGATACTTGGGCACTTCAACCGCCAGCACCAAGACTGAGAAGTGGCCACCGGCAGGACGGTGAGCTCATTAGCTGCCCAACCTGCAATCACGTAATCCCAAACCTGGAACACTGTTGGGACTGCCTTCTTCAGGGCAAGTTGCTTAGCCTAAGGAGAACAGAAAATCCTGTAGAGGACTAGAAGAAAGCCCTGCCCACATCCTCTCACCTGCCAGAGAGTTCAGCAGGCCTTAAGTTTTGTGGAGTGGTTTTAAGTTCATGTTTCACAGGCACACCAGACCCGCAAAGCTTAAACTCAACATATTTGGCCCGGACACCACTCACTCTGAATGGAAGGCAAGGAGAGCCTCTGCAGAGGACGAGCCCACAGGAGAGTGGACAGCCACAACACAACCCCAGAGGGCTTGTCACACACAACTGAGACTCTCTCAAGGGCCAGCCCTTGGGCACTCCATGAGCTCTCCTTCCTAAAGAAATTATCTTCAGAGTAGATACCAGAATGCACATTTCGAATACAGAGAAGATAGAGACCTTTTGTAGATTCACGTTGTGTTCCTGAAACTGGCCCAAAAGCCTGTTCCGATGGCTTCACGTGGGGAATGTTTCTCTTCCAACATGCTCCGTGCTTGCTCCTGTGAGCTCCAAACAGTTGAGTCCGTCCTGGGCCTAAGCTTCTTTGGTGTAGGGTCTGCCTTTCATATTTGGTCAGATGGGAAATTATGGCACGATTTCTGGAGATGCAAGAAGAACTCGTGTCCTCACAGTTGAAGACTCCAGAAATGTCTTTGGTAGAGTTGGGGGTGTTAACTCTGAGCTTCCTTCTTAGGGTTGGGGGCGCTTTTCCTTGACAGAAGCATCCTGATAAGGTGAGGACCATGAACATGTGAATTTGGTGGAGTTCCTCAAGTGAGGATGCTTGTACTCCTGACTCTTTCTTGACCTTACCTGGGTAAGATGGAATTGTGGATTCTTGCCCTTCTGAGGAGTCCAGAGGGGTGGTGGTGTCAGGCACGTCCAAAGATTACAAATTTGGCCATGGAGAAGGTGACCTCAAATCGCTTCACACACTCTCTTGGTGAAATACCCAGGCGGCTCCAAAGGTTTGGAGTGATTCTGATACTCCTGGCTGACCCAGAACTACTCCACCCAGGTGAAGTGCTGAGGCGTGGTTTGGTGAGGAGTGGTTTCTAGGACCTCAGAGTTTTGTGACATCACAGAAGCTGGCTGAACTGAAGCAGCAATCCCATTCTCAAGACATACGAGTCCTATGGCTTTAAGTAGAAAGACCTGGGAAGGAACAAGAAAGAGCCCTGTTAGCCTCATCATGAACGCAGGTGGTCCTTTCTGTTTCCCACATCCACTTTCTATACAAAGAGAAAAGGAAACGATGTTTCCTATACCATTCTTTAGACCAACATTTCTCTAGAGAGAGCAAGGTGTTGTTATTTCCACTGCCATTTCTTGAGATCTCAATCAACAGCGAGGCCTCTTGGCTACCATTAGGTCTCTCTGAGGTTGGATAACCTTGGGTGAGAGCGTCCATTCTTAGCTTCTGTTCTCTGCGGTTTCTCCAGGGTAAGGTCTGCCTTTGGTGCTTGGTCAGCTTGGAAGGTGATGGAAGGGTGAAGGGAAGGAAAGTCACCATTCCAGGAAAATTGCCAGGGCAGGGATGTATTGTTGTCTCCGTTTCCTTATCTGCTATTGTCCTGAAACTGCAGTCCTAAGGGATGAAGGCTTGTCGACCTGTCATTACCTTAAACACTGTTGCAAAGGCTTCATGCAGACTGAAATTCTGCGTGATCGCTATCTCGAGAGAAATAGCCGTGGTCAGCTCTCCTTCTCATCATTAGTTAATGCTACATGCCATATTCATAGGGAGAGCCATGTTGAGCAACTCTCTTTTTTCAGATGAAAATGTATGGCCAACATCGATGGCCTGCCATGCCCACTCTAGCATCACTGTGGAAGGAGCCGAGATACCCTTTTAAGGGCTAGTGGATAAAGATGATTATGAAGATGATGATAAAGAAGATGATTTCCAAATGAAAATGCAAGCCGACCAAGGGAAATATCCTATGGCTTCACTCCTATGTGGCCCATGAGCAATATCATGGACATGAGTAGTATTAAAGAAAACGGATGGAGAAGAATTAATACAGGGGATCACAACAGGAGAGACTCAGGACTTTGGGGACCAAGCTGTGGGTTACAGGAGGATAACTCCTGCCAAAAAGAGGGAACTGGTTAATGCATATGGAGGTGGTGTGGCATTATATGAGGATGAGTCCTTGGTGGCATATGCAATTAAAGAATCAGGGAACACTATGTCAAAAAACGTAGGATGGATGAAAGGCTGGCTTGCCGAATATCAGAAAAAAATAGTGAATAGAAAGTAAAACAGGCCATTTCACATGGAGATGAAGAAAGAAAGAGAAATGAATTCTAGTTTTATTATCTTACTGATTTAAATGGAATTCAATTTATTTCCTATAAGGTCCTTATCTGAATTGGGTCTTTGGACATTGTCAATTAGAGTCTTTCCTCTTCCTTCATTATGGGAATAAATGAGAAAAGCCGACATTACCATTTAATGTCTCGAATTGTGGACCAGGGAATTGATTTGAACCTGGCTTTCTGTGTTTTGGGAGATGTTTGAGGTCTGCATCAAAAGCTTTCATCAACACCTAAGACCTCCGATATGTATGACTCATGATCTTGTCATGATAGTGCATATGTGTCTTGGTTTGTTCTCTCTGGTATTGGATTTTCTGGCAGAGTTGTGTGTAGGTGTCTTTAGGTAAGGTTGTTTATAATTCTTGATAGGTAATGAGTTAACGTATCCAGATTGGACTGTTTGATACTTTGAGTCTCTAAGCTATTGTTTTATGGTACTTTCTCTGAGTTTTGCTTCCATGAGTCCTATTCTTCAGGAGCTCCCTAACTTCTGTAGGACTATTTTAAGTGTGTGTGTGTGTGTGTGTGTGTGTGTGTGTGTGTGTGCTACAAAATGAAGAAATGATATTTTAGGAGATATGAAGCTGCTCTGTTCCAGTATTGCAGATCACAATTCACCTTCAAACACTGTAGAAACTCACGTTCCATCCCATTTGGCCACGTTTCCTGCATTGAATGTCTCATTTGATCCACTTATATAAAGGCAGATTTTGACTAGCCTGCCTGGGACAAACGCCAAAAGCCTTGTTGGAGTCTAATTGCCCGTCCCTTTTTCTTGCTTTTTCACCTGTATCTTACTCCCGGGAGTAAAATCGTATAGTAGTTGTCGTTCTGTGACTGACAGATATGACACAGCCCAATCCTCTCTCGCTTTCTACCACATGTCAAAAGGAGCAAGAATGCCTTCTTCTTTATGGCTCCATAAGAGTCCACAGTGCATCTGGAGGACAGGGAGTCTCTAGAAGTGTCTATGAGCTCTAGGCTTGTCTTCAGCCATCAGCACCACCAGAAGATGACCACATCCATGGAAACATGGCATAAATGGACCTGAAGCCTAGAAATCACACTTCACAGCAAAAGAGAGAAGAAGTCACAGAGACCATGGGAGAATTGTGTAGACAGGGCTTATGGGAAAATTGGACGGTTTTTGCTTCAGAGGGCAGGGAGCCATGGCCAAAGTCAAAAAGGTCCAGGGGAGAGGAGCACCTTAGAACCCACAATTTGAATGTTGACCCATAGGTGTTGGCGGAGAAAAGGAGAGTGTCTGAATGACACGAATTCTTGCAACCTAAGGGTCTTGAGGCCGGAGGATTCCAGAGCAGCATGCTTTGCATACATAGACTCCAGGGAACACTGTGTATCTCCTGGAGATGACACCAGCAAGCAACCAGGTGCAGACAGCCTGAAAACCGTGATCAGAGACAATACCTGTTGACAACGTGGTAAGATTATTATTTCTGTAGGTGCATTCGTGATGGGCAGTGTTGGTGCAGATGCCTCGATGGGCGTGAAAGATACTTGGGCTCTACAACCACCAGCATCAAGACTGAGAAGTGGCCACAGGCAGGACAGTGAGCACATTAGCTGCCCAACCCGCAATCACAGAATCCCAAACCTGGAACACGGTTGGGACTGCATTCTTCAGGCCATGTGCTTAGTCCCAGAAGAACAGAAAATCCTGCAGGGGACTAGAAGAAAGCCCTGCCCACATCCTCTCACCTGGCCACAGGGTTCAGCAGGCCTTAAGTTTTGTGGAGTGGTTTTAAGTTCATGTTTCACAGGCACACCAGACCCACGAAGCTTAAAATCAACATATTTGGCCCGGACATCACACACTCTGAATGGAAGTCAAGGAGAGACTCTGCAGAGGATGAGCCCACAGGAGAGTGGACAGCCCCAACACAACCCCAGAGGGCATGTCACACACACCTGAGACTCTCTCAAGTGCCAGCCCTTGGGCACACCATGGGCTCTTCTTCCTAAAGAAATTATCTTCAGGGTAGATAACAGAATGCGAGTTTCGATACAGAGAAGATAGAGACCTTTTGTAGATTCACGTTGTATCCTGAAACTGGCCCGAAAGCCTGTTCTGATTGCTTCACGTGGGGAATGGTTCTCTTTGAACATGCTCTGTGCTTGCTACCGTGAGCTCCAAATAGATGAGTCCGTCCTGGTCCTAAGCTTCTAGGGTGTAGGGTCTGCCTTTAACATTTGGTCAGGTGGGAAATTTGGGAGGCATTTATGGCACGATTTCTGGAGATGCAAGAAGAACTCGTGTCCTCACAGTTGAAGACTCCAGAAATGTCTTTCGTGTGGTTGGGTGTCTTAACTCTGAGCTTCCCTCTTAGGGTTGGGGGCGCTTTTCCTGGACAGAAGCATCCTGATAAGGTGTGAGGACCATGAACATGTTTATGGGGTGGAATTCCCCGAGTGAGGCTGCTTGTACTCATGACTCTTTCTTGACCTTACCTGGGTAAGATGGAATTGTGGTTTCTTGCCCTTCCCAGGAGTCCAGAGGGGTGGTGGTGACAGTCACGTCCAAAGACTAGAAATTCGGCCATGGAGAAGCTGACCCCAAATCGCTTCACACACTCTCTTGGTGAAATACCCAGACGGCTCCAGCGGATTGGAGTGATTTTGATACTCCTGGCTCAGCCAGAACTACCCCAGCCAGGTGAAGTGATGAGGCGTGGTTTGGTGAGGAGTGGTTGCTAGGATCTCAGAGCTTTGTGACATCACAGAAGCTGACTTCACTGAAGCAGCAATCCCATTCTCATGACATAGGAGTCCTATGGCTTTAAGTAGAAAGAGCAGGGAAGGAACAAGAAAGAGCCCTGTTAGCCTGATCATGAACTCAGGTGGTCCTTTCTGTTTCTTTCCCACTTCCACTTTCTATACAAAGAGAAAATGAAACGATGTTCTGCCTACCATTCTTTAGAACAACATTTCTCCAGAGAGAGTAAGGTGTTCCTATTTCCACTGCAATTTCTAGAGATCTCAATCAACAGCGAGGCCTTTTGGCTGCCATTAGGTCTCTCGGAGGTTGGATATCCTTGGTGAGAGGGTCCATTCTTAGCTTCTCTTCCCTATGGTTTCTCGGGTGGAAGGTCTGTCTTTGGTGCTTGGTCAGCTTTTAAGGTGATGGAAGGATGAAGGAAAGGAAAGTCACCATTCCAGGAAAATTGCCAGGGCAGGGATGCGTTTTGCTCTCCGTGTCCTTATCTGCTATTGTCCTGAAACAGAAGTCCTAAGGGATGAAGTCTTGTCGAGCTGTCATTACCTTAAACACCGTTGCAAAGGCTTCATGGAGAGTGAAATTCTGCATGATCACTACCCTGAAAGAAAGAGCACTGGGCAGCACTCCTTGTCATCATTAGTTAATGCTGCATGCCGTAGTCATGGGGAGAGCCATGTGGAGAAACTCTCTTTATTCAGATGAAAATGATCGGCCAACTTCGATGGCCTGTCATGTCCCCTCTAGCATCACTGTGGAAGGTGCCGAGATACCCTTTTAAGGGCTAGTGGAGAAAGATGATTATGAAGATGATGATAAAGAAGATGATTGACAAATGAAAATGAAAACCGACCAAGGGAAATATCCTATGGCTTCACTCCTATGTGGCCCATGAGCAATATCTTGGACATGAGTAGTAGTAAGGGAAAACGGAAGGAGAAGATATCAGATAGGGAGTCACACCAGGAGGGACGCAGGTCTTTGGGGACCAAGCTGAGGGTTACAGGAATATAAGACATGCCATAAAGAGGGAAGTGGTTAATGATTATGAGGTGGTGTGGCATTATATGAGGATCAGTACTTGGTGGTATATGCAATTAAAGAATCAGGGAACACTATGTCAAAAAAACGTAGGATGGATGAGAGGCTGGCTTGCCGAATATCAGAAAAAAATTGTGGATAGAAAGCAAAACATGCCATTTCACACGGAGATGAAGAAAGAAAGAGAAGGGAAATGAATTCTAGTTTTATTATCTTACTGATTCAAATGGTATGCAATTGGGTTCCTATAAGGTCTTTATGTGAATTGTGTCTTTGGACATTGTCAATTAGATTCTTTCCTCTTCCTACATTATGGAAATAAATGAGAAAAGCCGACATTACCATTTAATGTCTCGAATTGTGGACAAGGGAATTGATTTGAACCTGGCTTTCTGTGTGTTGGGAGATGTTTGAGGTCTGCTTCAAAAACTTTCTTCAACACCTAAGATGTCAGACATGTATGACTCATGATCTTGTCATGGTAGTGTGTATGTGCCTTGGAACTTACTTCTTTCTGGTATTGGATTTTCTGGCAGAGTTGTGTGTAGCTGTTTTTAGGTAAGGTAATTAATTCTTAATAGGTAAGGAGTTAACGTACCCAGATTGGACGGTTTCATACTTTGAGTCTCTAAGCTTTTGTTTTCTATGGTACTTTCTCTGAGTTTTGCTTCCACGAGTCCTATTCCTCATTTGCTCCCTAAATTCTGTGGGACTCTTTTAAGCGTGTGTGTGTGTGAGTGTGTGTGTGTGTGTGTGTGTGTGTGTGTGTGTGTGTGTGTGTGTGTTTCACAAAACGTAAAAAATGATATTTTAGGATATATGAAGCTACTCTATTCCAGATCACAATTCACCTTCAAACACTGTAGCAACTCACGTTCCATCCCGTATGGCTACATTTCCTGCATTGAATGTCCCATTTGATCCACTTTTAGAAAGGCAGATTCTGACTAGCCTGCCTGGGACAAAAACTAAATTTTGTGTGCCCTGTTGGAGTCTAATTGCCTTTCCCTTTTTCTTGCTTTTTCATATGTTTTTTACTCCCATGAGTGAGTAATATCATATGGTAGTTGTCTTTCTGTGACTGACAGATATGGCACAGCCCAATCCTCTCTCGCTTTCTGCCACATGTCAAAAGGAGCAAGAATGCCTTCTTCCTTATGGCTCCTTAAGAGTCCGCATTGCATCTGGAGGACAGGGAGACTCTAGAAGTGTCTAGGAGCTCTAGGCTTGTCTTCAGCCATCAGCACCACCAGAAGATGACCACATCCATGGAAACATCGCATAAATGGACCTGAAGCCTAGAAATCACACTCCACAGCGAAAGAGAGAAGAAGTCAGAGAGACCATGGGAGAATTGTGTAGAGAGGGCTTATGGGAGAATTGGACGTTTGGTGCTTCAGATGGCAGGGAGCCATAGCCAAAGACAAAAAGGCCGAGGGGGGAGGAGCACCTTAGAACCCACAATTTGAATTTTGACCCATAGGTGTTGGCGGAGAAAAGGAGAGTGTCTGAATGACACGAGTTCTTGCAACCTAAGGGTCTTGAGGCCGGGGCATTCCAGAACAGCAAGCTTTGCAGACATAGACTCCAGAGAACACTGTGTATCTCCTGGAGAGGACACCAGCAAGCAACCAGGTACAGACAGCCTGGAAACCGTGATCAGAGACAATACCTGTTGACACCGTGGTAAGATTATTATTTCTTTGTGTGCATTCGTGATGGGCAGTGTTGGTACAGATGCCTCGATGGGCGGGAAAGATGCTTGGGCACTTCTACCGCCAACACCAAGACTGAGAAGTGGCCACAGGCAGGACTGTGAGCACATTAGCTGCCTAACCTGCTATCACGGAATCCCAAACCTGGAACACTGTTGGGCCTTCTTCAGGCCACGTTGCTTAGCCCCAGGAGAACAGAAAATCCTGCAGAGGACTAGAAGAAAGCCCTGCCCACATCCTCTCACCTGGCCACAGAGTTCAGCAGGCCTTAAGTTTTGTGGAGTGGTTTTAAGTTCATGTTTCACAGGCACACCAGACCCGCGAAGCTTAAACTCAACATATTTGGCCCGGACACCACACACTCTGAATGGAAGGCAAGGAGAGCCTCTGCAGAGGACGAGCCCACAGGAGAGTGGACAGCCACAACACCACACCAGAGGGCATGTCACACACACCGAGACTCTCTCAAGTGCCAGCCCTTGGGCACTCCATGAGCTCATCACTGCGGAAGGAGCCAAGATACCCTTTAAATCCCTAGTGGATAAATATGATTATGAAGATGATGATAAAGAAGATGATTTCCAAATGAAAATGCAAGCAGAACTAGGGAAATATCCTATGGCTTCACTCATATGTGGCCCATGAGGAATACCATGGATATGAGTAGTAGTAAGGGAAAATGGAAGGAGAAGAAGTCATACAGGGAGAAGCACCAGGAGAGACTCAGGACATTGGGGACCAAGGTTGGTTACAGGAAGATAAGACATGTCATAAAGAGGGAACAGAATAATGGGTATGTAGGTGGTGTGGCATTATATGATGATGAGTACTTGGTGGTATATGCAATTAAAGAATCAGGGCATACTATGTCTATAAACGTAAGATGGATGAAAGACTGGCTTGCCAAATAAAAGAAAAAAATAGTGAATAGAAAGCAAAACAGGCCGTTTCACATGGAGATGAAGAAAGAAAGAGAAGAGAAATGAATTCTAGTTTTATTATCTTACTGAGTAAAATTGTCTGCAATTGGTTTCCTATAAGGTCCTTATCTGATTGTGTCTTTGGACATTGCAAATTAGAGTCTTCCGTCTTCCAACATTTTGGGAATAGATGAGAAACGGTATCATTAAATGTCTCGAATTGTGGTCCAGGGATTTGATTTGAACCTGGCATTCTATGTGTTGGGAGATGTTTGAAGACTGCTTCAAACGCTTCAAAAGTCATTACCTGAGATGTCAGTTATGTATGACTCATGATCTTGTCATTGTAGTGCGTATGTGTCTTGGAATTTATCCTTTTCTCTCCGGTATTGGATATGCTCGCCAACTTGTGTGTAGGGGTGTTTTAGGTAAGGTTATTTCATTAAGTATTAATTAATCAATTAAATAATTAATTATTGATAGATAAAGAGTTAACTTATCTAATTTGGATGGTTTGTTACTTTGATTCTCTAAGCTTTTTTTTTTTTATGGTATTTTCTCTGAATTTTGCTTCCATGAGTGCTATTCCTCACTTGCTCCCTAACCTCTGTGGGACACTTTTAAGTGTGTGTGTGTGTGTGTGTGTGTGTGTGTGTGTGTGTTTCATAAAATGCTGAAAATTATATTTTAGGAGATATGAAGCTGCTCTCTTCCAGAGAGGAAAATGGAAGGAGAAGAAGTCAGACAGGGCAACGCACCTGGAAAGACTCAGGACCTTGGGGCCAAGCTGAGGGTTACAGGAGGATAATACATGCCATAAAGAGGACAGGTTATTGAGTAGGGAGGTAGTGTAGCATTATATGAGGATGAGCTCTTATTGGTATATTTAATTAAAGAATATAGGAACACTAAGTCAAAAATGGTAGGATGGATGAAAGCCTGGCGTGCTGAATATAAGAAAAAATAGTGAATATATAGCAAAACAGGTCGTTTCACGTGGAGATGAAGAAAGAAAGAGAAGAGAAATGAATTCCAGTTTTATTTTCGTAATGATTACATTGTATGCTATTGGTTTCTATATGGTCCTTATGAGAATTGCTTCTGTGGACATTGTGAATTAGAGTCTTCCCTCTTCCTATATTTTGGGAATAGATGAGAAGAGCCGACATTACCATTAAAGGTCTCGAACTGTGGACCTGGGAATTGATTTGAACGTGGCTTTCTGAGTGTTGGACATATTTGAGGACTGCTTCAAAAGCTTTTGTCAACACCTGAGATGTCAGATATGTATGACTCTTGATCTTGTCATGGTAGTGCGTATGTGTCTTGGAATTTATCCTTTTCTCTCCAGTATTGGATTTGCTAGAAGATTTGTGTGGAGACATCTTTTAGGTAAGGTTGTTTAATTAATAATTTACTTACTTACTCCTTACTTAATTAGTTCTTGATAGGTAAGTAGTTAATTTATCCCGTTTGGACGGTTTGTTACTTATATTCTCTAAGCTTTTGTTTTTTATGGTACTTTCTCTGAATTTTGCTTCCATGAGTGTTTTCCTCTCTTGTTCCCTAACTTCTGTGGACTCTTTTAAGAATGTGTGTGTGTGTCTGTGTGAGTGAGTGTGTGTGTGTTTCACAAAACATTAAAAATGATATTTTAAGAGATATGATGCTGCTCTATTTCAGATCACAATTCACCTTCAAACAATGTGGAAACTCATGTTACCTCCCGTTCGGCCATATTTCCTGTATTGAATGTCCCATTTGATCCACTTTTAGAAAGGCAGATTCTGACTAGCCTGCCTGGCACAAACACCAAATTTTTTGTGCCTCATTAGAGTCTAATTGCCTGTCCCTTTTTCCTGCTTTTTCCCATGTTTCTTTACTTCCATGAGTGAGTGAAATTGTACGGTAATTGTCGTTCCGTGACTGAGAGATAGGACACAGCCCAATGCTCTCTCCCTTTCTGCCTCATGTCACAAGGAGCAAGAATGCATTCTTTCTTATGGCTCCATAAGGGTCCACAATGCATCTGAAAGACAGGGAGACCACAGAGGTGTCTGCGAGCTCAGGCTTCTCTTAGCCATCAGCACAAGGAGAAGATGACCACATCAATGGAAACATGGCATAAATGGACCTGAAACCTAGAAATCACACTCTACAGTGAAAGAGAGAAGAAGTCACAGAGACCATGGGAGAATTGTGTAGACAGGGCTTATGGGAGAATTGGACGGTTAGTGCTTAAGAGGGCAGGGAGCCATGGCCAAAGACAAAGGCCCAGGGGAGTGGTACACACTTAGAACCCACAATTTGATTGTTGACCCATAGCTGTTGTCGGAGAAAAAGAGAGTGACTGAATGAAATGAGTTCTTTCAAGGGTCTTGAGACCGGGGGATTCCAGATCAGCATGCGTTGCAGACATAGACTCCAGAGAACATTGTGTCTCTCCTGGAGAGGACACCAGCAGGCAACGAGGGGCAAACAGCCTAGAAACCATGATCAGAGAGTAAAACTGTTGACATCATGGTAAGATTATTATTTCTTTGGGTGCAATCGTGATGGGAAGTGTTGGTGGAGATTCCTCGATATGCGCCAAAGATACTTGGGCTCTACGACCGTGAGCATCAAGACTGAGAAGAGGCCACAGGCAGGACGGTGAGGATATTAGCTGCCCAACGTGCAATCACGGATTCCCAAACCTGGCACACTGTTGGGTCTGCCTCTTTCGGGCCATGTTGCTTAGTCCCAGGAGAACAGATAATCCTGCAGGGGACTAGAAGGAAGCCCTGCCCACATCGTTTCACCTGTCTACAGAATTCAGCAGGCCTTAAGTTTTGGGGAGTGGGTTGAAAGTCACCTTTCACAGGCACACCATATTTGGCCCAGACACCAAACCTTCTGAATGAAAGGCAACGAGAGCTACTGCAGAGGATGAGCTGACAGGAGAGTGGACAGCCATAACACAACCCCAGAGGGCATGGCACACACACCTGGGACTCTTTCACGTGCCAACACTTGTGCACACCATGAGCTCTTCTCCTAAAGTAATTATATTCAGGGTAGATGACAGAATGCATTTTTCGAATACAGAGAAGGTAGAGACCTTTTGTACATTCACGTTTTATTCTTGAAACTGGCCCGAAAGCCTTTTAAGAAGGCTTCACATGGGGATTGGTTCTCTTGTAACATGCTCCGTGCTTTCTCCTGTGAGCTCCAAAAAGATGAGTCCCTCCTACTCTAAGCTTCTAGTGTATAGGGTCTGAATTTAATGTTTTTTTCAGCTGGGAAAATTGGGAGGCATTTATGGCACGACTTCTGGAGATGCAAGAAGAACTCGTGTCCTCACTGTGGAAGACTCCAGACATGTCTTTGGTATAGTGGCGGGTGTTAACTCGGAGATTTCCTCGGAGTGCGTGGGGCGCTTTTCCTGGTGAGAAGCATCCTGATAAGGTGTGAGGACCATGAACATGTGTATGGCGTCAAATTCCCCGTGTGAGGCTGCTTGTAATCCTGACTCTTTTTTGACCTTACATGGGTAAGATGAAATTGTGGATTCTTGCCCTTCTCAGGAGTTCAGAGAGGTGGTGGTGAGAGTCAGGCCACAGAGTAAAAATTCGGCCATGTAGAATATGACCCCAAATCGCTTCATAAACTGTCTTGGTGAAATAACCAGGTGACTCTAGCTGTTTGGAGTGATTTTGATAATACTGGCTGACCCAGAACTACTCCAGCCACGTCAAGTGATGTGGCGTGTTTTGGTGAAGAGTGGTTGTTAGGAACTCAGAGATTTTTGATGCTACAGAAGCTGACTTCACTGAAGCAGCAATCCCATTCTCATGACATATGAGTCCCAAAACTTTAAGTAGAAATACATGGGAATGAACAAGAAAGAGCCTTGTTATCCTTATCATGAACTCACTTGGACTTTTCTGTTTCTTTCCCACATCCACATTCTATACAAAGAGAAAAGGAAACGATGTTCAGTATTCTATTCTTTAGACCAACATTTCTCCAGAGAGATCAAGGTGTTCTTATTTCCTCTGCAATTTCTAGATTTCTCAATCAACATCGAGGACTCTTACTATGATTATGTCTCTGGGATGTTTGATATCCTTGGGTGAGGGGGACCATTCTTAGCTTCTGTTCCCTATACTTTCTTGGGTGTATGGTCTGCGTTTGGTACTTGTCAATTTGGAAGGTGAGGGAAGGAAGAAGGGAAGGAAAGTCACAGTTCCAGGAAATTTGCCAGGGCAGGGAAAGTTTGTGCTGTCCGTGTTCTTATCTGCT
This sequence comes from Meles meles, assembly GCF_922984935.1. NCBI lineage: Eukaryota > Metazoa > Chordata > Mammalia > Carnivora > Mustelidae > Meles > Meles meles. The sequence continues at coordinate 23,659,812 of NC_060088.1, read as the reverse complement.
AGTGTCCTGAAACACCAGTCCTAAGCATGAAGGCTCTGACTACCTGACATTACCTTTAACACCGTTGCAAAGGCTTCATGGAGAGTGAAATTCTGCATGATGGCTACCCCGAAAGAAAGAGCCCTGGTTAGCATTCCTTGTCATCATGAGTTAATGCTATGTGCCATAGTTATGAGGAAAGCCATCTTGAGCAACTCTCCTTATTAAATGAAAATGAACGGCCAACATCAATTGCCTGCCATTCTCACTCTAGCGTACTGTGGAGTGAGCCGAGATACCCTATTAAGGGCTAGTGGATAAAAATGATTATTAAGATAATGATAAAGAGGATGATTTCCAAGTGGAAATGCAAGCAGATTAAGGGAAATACCTTATGTCTTCACTCCTAGGTAGCCCATGAAGATTACCATGGAAATGAGTAGTTGTAATGGAAAACGGATGGAGAAGAAGTCAGTGGGGAGACGCACCAGGTGAGACTCAGTATTTTGGGGACCAAGCTGAGGGTTAAAGGAGGATAAGACATGCGATAAATAGAGAACTGGTTAATGGGTATGGAGGTGGTATGGCATTATATGAGGATGAGCTCTAGGTGGTATATGCAATTTAAGAATCAGGGAACATTATTTCAAGAAACATAGGATGGATGAAAGGCTGGCTTGCCGAATGTAAGAAAAAATAGTGAAAAGAAAGCAAACAAGGCTGTTTCACGTGGAGATGAAGAAAGAAAGAGAAGAGAAATGAATTCTAGTTTTATTATCTTACTGACTAAAATTGTATATGATTGGTTTCCTATAAGGTCCTTATCTGATTGGGTCTTTGGACATTGCAAATTAGAGTCTTCCCTGTTCCTACATTTTGGGAATAGATGAGAAACGCCGACATTACCATTAAATGTCTCAAATTGTGGAGCAAGGAATTTGAACCTGGCTTTCTGTGTGTTGGGAGATGTTTGAGGGCAGCTTCAAAAGCCTCCAAAGCTGCTTCAAAAGTCATTACCTGAGACGTCAGATATGTATGACTCATTATCTTGTCATGGTAGTGCATATGTGTCTTGGAAATTTGCATTTTCTCTCCGGTATTGCATTTGCTAGCAGACCTCTGTGGAGGGGTCTTTTAGGTAAAGTTGTTTAATTAATGATTTATTCATTCTTGATAGATAAGGACTTAACTTATCCAATTTGGACGGGTTGTTACTTTGATTCTCTAAGCTTTTGTGTTTTATGGTATTTTCTCTGAATTTTGCTTTGATGAGTGCTATTCCACATTTGCTCCTTAACTTCTGTGGGATTCTTTTATGTGTGTGCGTATGTGTGTGTGTGTTTCACAAAACACTAAAAATGATATCTTAAGAGATATTAAGCTGCTCATTCCAGATCACAATTCACCTTCAAGCACAGTGGAAACTCACGTTACATCCTTTCGGCCACATTTCCTGCATTGGACGTCCCATTAGATCCACTTATTGAAAGGCAGATTCTGACTAGCCTGCCTGGGACAAACACCAAATTTTGTGTGCCTGGTTAGAGTCTAATTGCCTGTACTTTTCCTTGCTTTTTCACATGTTTGTTTACTTCCATGAGTGAGTGAAATTGCATAGTACTTGTCTTCTGTGACTGACAGATATGACACAGCAAAATGCTGTCTCCCTTTCTGCCATATGTCACAAGGAGCAAGAATGCCTTCTTGCTTATGGCTCCATAAGAGCCCGCAGAGCATTTGGAACACCAGGTGATGGTAGAAGTGTCTGGGAGCGTCAGGGCTGTCTTCAGCCATCAGCACAACCAGAAGATGACCACAGCAATGGAAACGTGACAGTAATGGACCTGAAGGTTAGAAATCACACTCCACAGTGAAAGAGAGAAGAAGTCACAGAGACCATGGGAGAAGGGTGCAGACAGGGCTATGGGAGAATTGGACAGTTGGTGCTTCAGGTGGCAGGGAACCATGGCCAAAGCAAAGGCCCAGGGGAGAGGAGCACACTTAGAACCCACAATTTGAATGTTGACCCACAGCTGTTGGGGGAGAAAAGGAGAGTGTCTGAATGACACGAGTTCTTGCAACCCAAGGTGATTCCAGAGCAGCATGATTTGCAGACATAGACTCAAGAAAACACTTTGTATCTCCTGGAGAGGACAGCAGCAAGCAAACAGGTGCAGACAGCCGGGAAACCATGATCAGAGACAATACCTGTTGACACCGGGGTAAGTCTATTATTTCTTTCTGTGCATTGCTGATGGGCAGTGTTGGCGGAGATGCCTTGATGGGCGCCAAAGATACTTGGGCTCCGCAACCGCCAACATCAAGACTGAGAAGTGTCCACAATCGAGATGGTGAGGACATTAACAGCCCAACATGCAATCACGGATTCCCAATCCTGGAACACTGTTCAGGCAGCCTTCTTCAGGGACGTAGCTTAAACCCAGAAGAAGAGAAAATCCTGCAAGGGACTAAAAGAAAGCGCTGCCCATGTCCTCTCAACTGGCCCCAGAATTCAGGAGGCCTTAAATTTTGTAGAGTGGGTTGAAAGTTATGTTTCACAGGCACACCAGACCCACAAAGCTACAACTCACCTTATTTTTCCCAAACACTGAACAGTCTGAATAGAAGGCAAGGAGAGGCGCTGCAGAGAACGAGCCCACAGGAGAGTGGACAGCCACCACACATCCCCAGTGGGCATGTCAAACACACCTGAGACTCTCTCAAGTGCCAAACCTTGGGCACTCCACGAGCTCTTCTTCCTAAAGAAATGATCTTCAGGGTTGATAACAGAATGCGTGTTTCGAATACAGAAAACACAGAGAGACCTTTTGTAGATTCACGTTTTATTCCTAAAACTGGCCCAAAAGCCTTTTCCAATGGCTTCTCATCGGGACTGGTTCTCGAACAACATGCTCCGTTATTGCTCCTGTGAGCTCCAAACAGGTGAGTCCATCCTGGGACTAAGCTTCTAGGGTGTAGGGTCGGCCTTTAATGTTTGTTCGGCTGGGAATATTGGGAGGCATTTATGGCACGATGTCTGGAGATGCAAGAAGAATTCGTGTCCTCACTGTTGAAGACTCCAGACATGTCTTTCGTATGTTTGCGGGTGTTAACTCTGAGCTTTCCTCGGAGGGCGGGGGGCGCTTTTCCTGGTCAGAAGCATCCTGAGAGGGTGTGAGGGCCATGATCATGTATATGGCGTGGAGTTCCCCGTGTGAGGCTGCTTGTACTCCTGACTCTTTCTTGAACTTACCTAGGTAAGATGGAATTGTGGATTCTTGCCTTTCTCAGTAATCCAGAGGGGTGGTGGTGACAGTCACGTCCAAGACTACAAATTCGGCAATGCGGAAGGTGACCCTTAATCACTTCACAAACTCTCTTGGGGAAATCCCCAGGCGGCTCCATCTGTTTGGAGTTATTAGATACTCCTGGCTGACCCAGAACTCCTCCAGACAGGTGAAGTGATGAGGCGTTGTTTGGTGAGGAGGGTTGCTAGGACCTCAGAGGTTTGTGACGTCACAGAAGCTGACTTCACTGAGCAGCAAGCCCATTCTCATGCTATATTAGTCCTATAGTCTATAGGACTATGGTCAAAAGACCTTGGAAGGAACAAGAAAGAGCCTTGTTAACCTGATCATGAACTCAGGTGGTCTTTTCTGTTTCTTTCCCACTTCCAATTTCTATACAAAGAGAATAGAAAATGATGCCCTGTATACCATTCGTTAGACCAACAAATCTCCAGAGAGAGCAAGGTGTTCCTATTTCCACTGCAATTTCTAGAGATCTCAATCAACAGCGAGGCCTCTTGGCTCCCATTAGGTCTCTGGGAGGTTGGATATCCTTGGGTGAGAGGGTCCATTCTTAGCTTTGGTTCACTATGGTTTCTCAGGTGTAAGGTCTGCCTTTGATGCTTGTTCAGCTTGGAAGGCGAGGGAAGGAAGAAGGGAAGGAGAATCACAATTACAGGAAAATTGTCAGGGCAGGGATGCATTGTGTTGTCCGTGTCCTTAACTGCTAGTGTAATGAAACAGCAGTCCTAAGGGATGAAGGCTCGGTCTACCTGACACTACCTTAAACACCATTGCAAAGGCTTCATGGAGAGTGAAACAATGTATGATCGCTACCCCAAAAGAAAGAGCCCTGGTCAGCACTCCTTGTCATCATTTGTTAAAGCAACATGTCATAGTCATGGGGAGAGACATGTTGAGCAACTCTCTTTATTCAGATGAAAATGAACGGCCAAAATTGATGGCTTGCCCACTCATGTATCACTGTGGAAGGAGCCGAGATACCCTTTGAAGGGCTAGTGGATAAAGATGATTATGAAGTTCATGGAAAATAAGATGATTTCCAAATGAAAATGAAAGCCGACCAAAGGAAAGATCCTATGGCTTCACTCCTATGTGGACCCTGAGGAATACCATGGACATGAGTATTAGGAAGGGAAAACGAAAGGAGAAGAATTCAGACAGGGAGACCCACCAGGAGAGACTCGGGCTCTGGGGACCAAGCTGAGGGTTACAGGAGGATAGGACATGCCATAAAGAGGGAACTGGTTAATGGGTATGGAATTCGTATGGCATTGTATGAGGATGAGCACTTGGTTGTATATGCAATTAAAGAATCAGGGAACACTGTGTCAAAAAAACGTAGGATGGATGAAAGCCTGGGTTGCCGAATATATAAAAAAAAAAAAATAGCGAATAGAAACCCAAACAGGTCGTTGCACATAGAGATGAAGAAAGAAAGAGAAGAGAAATGAATTCTAGTCTATTATCGTAATGATTAAAATTGTATGAATTTCGTTTCCTATAAGGTCCTTATGTGAATTGGATCTTTGGACATTGTAAATTATAGTCTTCCCTCTTCTTCCATTTTGGGAAAAGATGAGAATAGCCGACATTACCCTTAAATGTCTCAAATTATGGACCAGGGAATTGATTTGAACCTGGCTTTCTGTGAGTTGTGAGATGTTTGGGGACTTCTTCAAAAGACTCCAAAGCTGCTTCAAAAGTCGTTATCTGAGAGGTCAGATATGTATGACTCATGATCTTGCCATGGTAGTGCGTATGTGTCTTGGAATTTATCCTTTTCTATCCAGTACTGCATTTGCTGGCATCCTTGTGTGGAGGGTTTTTTTAAGTAAGGTTGTTAATTAATTTTTTAATTAATCAATTCTTGATAGGTAAGGAGTTAACTTATCCAGTTTGGACTATTTGTTACTTTGATTCTCTAAGCTTTTGTTTTTTATGGTATTTTCTCTGAATTTTGATTCCATGAGTGCTATTCCTCACTTGATCCCTAACTTCCGTGGGACTCTTTTAAGTTGTGTGTGTGGGTGTGTGTGTGGGTGTGTGGGTGTGTGTGTCTGTGTCTGTGTCTCTGTGTGTGTGTGTTTCACAAAACGCAAAAAAAAAAAAAAAAAAGATATTTTAAGTGATTTGAAGCTGCTCTATTCCAGATCACAATTCACCTTCAAACACAGTGGAAACTCTCATTACATCCCGTTTGGCCACATTTCCTGCATTGAATGTCCCATTTGATCTACTTTTAGAAACGCAGAATCTGACTACCCTGCCTGGAACAAACACCAAATTTTGTGTGCCTTGTTGGAGTCTAATTGCCTGTCACTTTTCTTGCTTTTTCACAAGTTTTTTCTCTCATGAGTGAGTGAAATCGTATGGTAGTTGTCTTTCTGTGACTGACAGTTATGTCACAGCCCAATGCTCTCTCCCTTTCTGCCTCATGTCACAAGGAGAAATAATGCCATCTTGCCTACGGCTCCATAAGAGTCCACAGTTCATTTGGAGGACAGGGAGATGGGAGAAGTGTCAGGGAGCTCCAGGCCTGTCTTCAGCCATCAGCACAACCAGAAGGTGACGACATCAATGGAAACATGGCATAAGTGGACCTGAAGCCTAGAAATCACACTCAACAGAGAAAGAGAGAAGTCACAGAGGCCATGGTAGAAGGGTGTAGACAGGGCTGCTGGGAGAATTGGACGTTTGGTGCTTCAGAGGTCAGGGAGCCATGGCCACAGACAAAGGCCCAGGGGAGAGAAGCACACTTAGAGCCCACAATTTGAATGTTGACCCATAGATGTTGGCTAGAAATGGAGAGTGTCTGAAGGACATGAGTTATTGAAACCCGAGGGTTTTGAGGCCCGCGGATTCCAGGTCAGCATGCTTTGCAATCATATAGGCCAGAGAACACTGTATATCTCCTGTAGAGGACACCTGCCAGCAACCAGTGAAGATAGCCTGGAAACCATGATCAGACACTATACCTGTTGACACCGTGGTAAAATTATTATTTCTGTGGGTGTATTCATGATGCACAATGTTGGTGGAGATGCCTCGATGGGCGCCATAGATACTCGGGCTCTTCGACTGCCAGCATCAAGACTGAGAAGTAGCCACATTCAGGAACGTGAGGACATTAGCTGCCCAACATGCAATCACGATTTCCCAAACCTGGAACACTGTTGGGACTGCCTTCTTCAGGCCACGTTGCTTAGTCCCAGGAGAACAGAAAATCCTGCAGGGCACTAGAAGAAATCCCTGCTCACATTCTCTCCCCTGGCCACAGAATTCAGCAGGCCCTATGTTTTGTGGAGTGGATTGAAAGTTACATTTCACAGGAAAACCATATTTGGCCCAGACACCCACCACTCTGAATGGAATGCAAGGATATCCTCTGCAGAGGACGAGCCCAAGGAGAGTGGACCGCCACAACACAACACCAGAGGGCATGTCACACACACCTGAGACTCTCTCAGGGTGCCAGCCCTTCCGCATCCCATGAGCCTTTCTTCCTAAATAAATGATCTTCAGGGTACATAACAGATGGTGCATTTCGAATACAGAGAAGACAGAGACCTTTTGTAGATTCACGTTGTATTCCTGAAACTGGCCTGAACGACTTTTCTGATGGCTTCACGTGCAGATTGGTTCTCTTGCAACATGCTCAATGCTTGCTCCTGTGAGCTCCAAACAGATGAGTAGTCCTGGGCCTAAGCTTGCACAGTGTAAGTTCTGAGTTTAATATTTGGTCTGCTGGGAAAATTGGGAGGCATTTATGGCACTATTTCTGGAGATGCAAGAAGAACTCGTGTCTTCACTCCTGAAGTCTCCACAGATGTTATTGGTATGGTTGCTGGTTTTAGTTCGGAGCTTTTCTCGGAGGGCGGGGGGGCCTTTTCCTGTTCTGAAGCCTCCTTATAGGGTGTGAGTATCATGAACATGTGTATTACGTGGAGTTCCTAATGTGAGGCTGCTTGTACTCCTGACTCTTTCTTAACCTTACGTCGGTAAGTTGGAATTGTGGATTCTTGCCCTTCTCAGGAGTCCAGAGGGGTGGTGGTGACAGTCACGGCCAAAGACTACAAAATCGGCAATGCCGAAGGTGACCCCAAATCACTTCACAAACTGTCTTGGGGAAATCCCCAGGCGGCTCCACTGGATTGGAGTGATTTTTATACTCCTGGCTGACAAAGGACTACTCCAGCCAGGTGAAGTGATGAGGTGTGGTTTGGTGAGGAGTGGTTGCTAGGACCTCAGAGTTTTGTGACATCACAGAAGCTGACTTCACTGAAGCAGCAATCCAATTCTCATGACATATGAGTAATATGGCTTTAAGTAGAAAGACTTGGGAAGGAACAAGAAAGAGCACTGATGCATGATCATGAACTCAGGGGTTCTTTTCTGTTTCTTTCCCACTCCCATTTTCTATACAAAGAGAAAAGAAAACGATGTTCTGTAAACAGTTCTTTATACCAACATTTCTCCAGAGAGAGCAATGTGTTCCTATTTCCACTGCAATTTCTAGATATCTCAATCATTAGCGAGGCCTCTTGGCTACATTTAGGTCTCTGGGAGTTTGGATACTCTTGTGTGAGAGGGTCCATTCTTCAGTTTTGTTCCCTATGGTTTCTCGGGTGTAAGGTCTGCCTTTGGTGCTTCAACAGCTTGGAAGTTGAGGGAAGAAAGAAGGGAAGGAAAGTCACAATGCCAGGAAAATTGCCAGGGCAGGGACGGTTGGTGCTGTCCGTATCCTTATCTGCTAGTGTCCTGAAACACCAGTCCTAAGGGATGAAGGCTCTGTCTACCTGACATTACGTTAAACACCATTGCAAAGACTTCATAGAGAGTGAAACTCTGTATGATCACTACCCCGAAAGAAAGAGCCCTGGTCAGCACTCCTTGTCATCCTTAGTTAATGCTACATACCATAGTCACGGGGAGGTCCATGTTGAGCAACTCTCTTTATTCAGAGGAAAATGAATGGCCAACATCCATGGCCTTCCCTGCACACTATAGCATCACTGTGGAAGGAGCCGAGATACCCTTTTAAGGGCTAGTGAATAAAGATGATTATGAAGATGATGATATAGAAGATGATTTCCAAGTGAAATTGCAAGCTGTCCAAGGGAAATATCCTATGGCTTCACTCATAATTGGCCCATGAGAAATACCATGGACATTAGTAGTAGTAAGGGAAAATGGAAGGAGAAGAAGTCGGATAGGGAGACGCACCAGGATAGACTCAGGACTTTGGGGACCAAGCTGAAGGTTACAGGAGGATAAGACCTCCCATAAAGTGGGAACTGGATAATGGGTATGGAGGTTTGTGTGGCATTATATGATTGTGAACACTTGGTGGTATATGCAATTAAAAATCTGGGAACACTATATCAAAAAACATAGGATGGATGAAAGCCTGGCTAGCCGAATATAAGAAAACATAGTGAATAGAAAACAAAACTTGTCGTTTCACATGGTGAAGAAGAAAGAAATAGAAGAGAAATGAATTCTAGTTTTATTATCTTACTGATTAAAATGGTATGCAATTGGTTTCCTATAAGGTCCTTATGTTAATTGGGTTTTTGGACATTGTAAATTAGAATATTCCCTCTCCTTACATTTTGTGAATAGATGAGAAAAACAGATTACCATTAAATATCTCGAATTGTGGACCAGGAATTGATTTGAACCTGGCTTTCTGTGTGTTGTGAGATGTTTGAGGACTGCTTTAAAAGCCTCAAAAGCTGCTTCAAAAGTCATTACCTGAGACATCAAATATGTATGACTCATGATCTTGTCATTTTAGTGCGGATATGTCTTGGAATTTATCCTTTTCTGTCCGGTATTGGATTGGTTGGCAGACTTCTGTGTAAGGGTCTCTTAGGTAAAGTTGATTAATATATTAATTAACTACTTAATTACTTAATTATTTAATTAATTCTTGATAGGTAAGGAGTTAACTTATCCAGTTTGGACGGTTTGTTACTTTGATTCTCTAAGCTTTTTTTTTTAATGGTATTTTCTGTGAATTTTGCTTCCATGAGGACTACTACTCACTTGATCCCTAACTTCTATTGGACTCTTTTAAGTGTCTCTCTCTCTCTCTCTCTCTCTCTCTGTGTGTGTGTGTTTCACAAAAAGCTAAAAATGATATTTTAAGAGATATGAAGTTGCTCTATTTCAGATCACAATTCATCTTCAAACACAGTTGAAAATCATATTACATCCCGTTCAGACACATTTCCTGCATTGAATGTTCTATTAGATCCACTTTATGAAACACAGATTATGACTAGCCTGCCTGGAACAAACACCAAATTTTGTGTGCCTGCGTAGAGTCTAATTGCCTGTCCATTTTCTTGCTTTATCGTATGTTTCTTTAATTCCAGGAATGAGTGAAATCGTATGGGAGTTGTCTTTCTATAATTGACCGATATGACACAGCCCAATGCTCTCTCCCATTCTACCACATGTCAAAAGGAGCAAGAATGCCTTCTTGCCTATGGGTCTATAAGAGTGTGCAGTGCATTTGGAGGACAGGGAGATTGTAGAAGTGTCTGGGAGCTCCAGGATTGTGTTCAGCCATCAGCACAACCAGAAGATGACCACATCAATGTAAACATGGCATCAATGGACCTGAAGCCTAGAAATCACACTCCACAGCGAAAGAGAGAAGAAGTCACAGAGACAATGGGAGAAGGGTGTAGACAGTTCTTAGGGGAGAATTGGACGCTTGGAGCTTCAGATGGCAGGGCCCCATGACCAAAGACAAAGTCCCAGGGGAGAGGAGCACACTTAGAACCCACAATTTGAATATTGACCCGTAGCTCTTGGCGGAGAAAAGGAGAGTGTCTGAATGACATGAGTTCTTACAACTCTGAGGTCTTGAGCCCCGTGTATTCCAGATCAGCATGCTTTGCAGACATAGACTCCAGAACTGTAGAACACTGTGTATCACCTGGAGAGGACACCAGCAAGCAACCAGGTGCAGACAGCCTGGAAACCATGATCAGAGACAATACTTGTTAACACCGTGGTAAGATTATTATTTCTTTGGGTACATTCTTGATGGGCAGTGTTGGTGGAGATGCCTTGATGGGCGCCAAAGATATTTGGGCTCTACGAACGCCAGCATCAAGACTGAGAAGTGGCCAATAGCAGGACGGTGAGGACATTAGCTGCACAACCTGCAATTCCCAAACCTGGAAAACTGTTGGGACTGCCTTCTTCAGGCCACAGTGCTTAGTCCCAGTAGAACAGTAAATCCTGCAGGGGACTAGAAAAAAGCCCTGCCCACATCCTCTCACCTGGCCACAGAATTCAGCAGGCCTTACGTTTCATGGAGTGGGTTTAAGTTCACGTATCACAGGCACAATATTTTTGGCCCAGACACCAAACACTCTGAATGCAAGGCCCAGACACCAAACACTCTGAAGGCAAGGAGAGACTCTGCAAAGGACTAGCTCACAGAAGAGTGGACAGCCACAACACAACCCCAGAGGGCATTCAAACACACCTAAGATCTCTCAAGTGCCAACGCTTGGACATTCCATGAGCTCTTCTTCCTAAAGAAATTAGCTTCAGGGTAGATAACAGAATGCGCATTTTGATACAGGGAAGACAGAGACCTTTTGTAGACTCACGATGTATTCCTGAATCTGGCCCGAAAGCCTTTTCCTATGGGTTCACATGGGGATTGATTCGCTTCCAACATGTTCCGTGCTTGCCCTGTGAGCTCCAAACAGACGAGTCCATCCTGGGCTTAAGCTTCTAGGGTGTAGGGTGTGCCTTTAATATTTGGTCAGCTGGGGAGGCATTTATGGCATGATTTATGGAGATGCAAGGAGAACTCGTGTCCTCACTATTGAAGACTCCAGATATGTCTTTGGTATGGTGGCGAGTGTTAACTCTGAGCATTCCTCAGAGGGAGGGGGGCGCTTTCCTGGACAGAAGTATCCTGATAGGTTGTGAGGACAATGAACATGTGTATGAGGTGGATTTCCCCGTGTGAGGCTGCTTGTACTCCTCACTCTTTCTTGACCTTACATGGGTAAGATGGAATTGTGAATTTTTGCCATTCTCAGGAGTCCACAGGGGTGGTGGTGACAGTCCCTCCAAAATTACAAATTCGTCCATGGAGATGGTGACCTCAAATCGCTTCACAAACGCTTTTGGTGAAATACCTAGGCGGCTTCAGCAGTTTGGAGTGATTTTGATACTCCTGGCTGACCCAGGACTACTCCAGCCAGGTGAAGTGATGAGGCATGGTTTGGTGAGGAGTGGTTTCTAGGACCTCAGAGCTTTGTGACAATACAAAAGCTGACTTCACTGAAGCAGCAACCCCATTCTCAAGACATAAGAGTCCTATGGCTTTAATTAGAAAGACTTGGGAAGATACAAGAAAGAGCCCTGTTTGCCTGATCATTAGCTCAGGGGGTCTTTACTGTTTCTTTCCCTCTTCCACTTTCTATACAAAGAGAAAAGAAAACGATGTTCTGTCTACCATTCTTTAGACCAACATTTCTCCAGAGAGAGCAAGGTGTTCCTATTTCCACTGCAATTTTTAGAGATCTCAATCAACAGCGAGGCCTCCTGGCTAACATTAACTCTCTGGGAGGCTGAATATCCTTGGGTGAGAGGGTCCATTCTTAGCTTCTGTTCCCTATGGTTTATCGGGTCGAAGTTCTGCCTTTGGTGCTTGGAGAGCTTGGAAGGTGAGGAAAGGAAGAAGCGAAGGACAGTCACAATTCCAGGAAAATTGTCAGGGCAGGGATGCATTGTGTGGTCTATGTCCTTATCTGCTCGTGTCCTGAATCACCAGTCCTAAGGGATGAAGGCTCTGTCTACCTGACATTACCTTAAACTCCGTTGCAAGGGCTTCATGGAGAGAGAAATTCTGCATGATCGCTACCCCAAAAGAAAGAGTCCTGGTCAGCACTCCTTGTCATCAGTAGTTAATGCTACATACCATAGACATGGGGAGAGCCATGTTGAGCAACTCTATTTATTCAGATGAAAATGAACAGCCAACATCGATGGCCTGCCTTGCCCACTCTAACATCATTGTGGAAGGAGCAGAGATACCCTTTTAAGGGCTCGTGAATAAAGATGATTATGAGGATGATGATAAACATGATGATTTCCAAATGAAAATGCAAGCAGACCAAGGGACATATCCTATGGGTTCACTTATATGTGGCCCATGAGGAATACCATGGACATGACTAGTAGTAAGGGAAAACGGATGGAGAAGAAGTCAGACAGGGAGATGCACCAGGAGAGACTCAGGACTTTGGGGAACAAGCTTGGTTACAGGAGGATAAGACATGCTATAAAGAGGGAACTGGTTAATGGGTATGGAGGTGGTATGGCATTATATGAGGATGAAATTGGTGGTATATTCCATTAAAGTATCAGGGAACACTATGACAAAAAACGTAGGGTGGATGAAAGCCTGGCTTGCCGAAATTAAGAAATAATAGTGAATAGAAAGCAAAACAGGCCGATTCACATGGATATGAAGAAAGATAGAGAAGAGAAATGAATTCTAGTTTTATTATCTTACTGATTAAAATTGTATGCCATTGGTTTCCTATAAGGTCCTTATGAGAATTGGGTCTTAGGATATTGTAAATTCGAGTCTTCCCTCTTCCTACATTTTGGGAACAGATGAGGAAAGCCGACTCTCCATTAAATATCTCGAATTGTGAACCAGGGAAATGATTTGAACCTGATTTCTGTGTGTTGGGAGATGTTTGAGGACAGCTTCAAAAGCCTCCAAAGCTACTTCAAAAGTCATTACCTGAGAGGTCAGATATGCATGAATCATGATCTTTTCATGGTAGTGCATAGGTGTCTTGGAATTTATCCTTTTCTCTAAGGTATTGGATTTGCTGGCATACTTGTGTGGAGGGGTCTTTTAGGTAAGATTGTTTAATTAATTCATGAATTCTTGATAGGTAAGGAGTTAACTTATACTGTTTGGACGGGTTGATACTTTGATTCTCTAAGCTTTTGGTTTTTTTTATGGTATTTTCTCTGAATTTTGCTTCCATAAGTGCTATTCCTCACTTGCTCCCTAACTTCTGTGGTACTCATTTAAGTGTATGTGTGTGTGTGTGTGTGTCTGTGTATGTTTCAGAAAACGCTAAAAATGATATTTTAAGAGATATGAAGCTGCTCTATTCCATATCACAATTCACCTTCAAACACATTGGAAACTCACGTTACACCCCATTCGGCCACAATTCCTGCATGGAATATCCCATTTGATCCACTGTTAGAAAGACAGATTCTGACTAGCCTGCCTGCGACAAACACCAAATTTTGTGTGCCTGGTTCTATTCTCATTGTCTGTACCTTTTTCTTGCTTTTTCCCATGTTTCTTTACTCCCATGAGTGAGTGATATTGTATGGTAGTTTTCTTTCTGTGACTGACAGATATGACACAGCCCAATACTCTCTCCCTTTCTGCCACATGTCACAAGGAGCAAGAATGCCTTCTTGCTTATGGCTCCATAAGAGTCTGCAGTGCATCTGGAAGACAGGGAGACTGTAGAGCTGTCTGCAAGCTCAGGCTTGTCTTAGCCATCAGCACAACCAGAAGACAACCACATCAATGTAAACATGGCATAAATGGACCTGAAGCCTAGAAATCGCACTCCACAGTGAAAGAGAGAAGAAGTCACTGAGACCATGGGAGAAGGGTGTAGACAGTGCTTATGGGTGAATTGGACGGTTGGTGCTTCAGAGGACAGGGAGCCATGGCCAAAAGTAAAGACCCAGGGGAGAGGAGCACACTTAGAGCCCACAATTTGAATGTTGACACATAGCAGTTGGTGGAGAAAGGGAGACTGTCTGAATGACACAAGTTCTTGCAACTGAAGGATCTTGACAGTCGGGGAAAATTGTCAGGGCAGGGATGCTTCTCCTTATCTGCTCGTTTTCTGAATCACCAGTCCTAAGGGATGAAGGCTCTGTCTTCCTGACATTACCTTAAACTCCGTTGAAAGGGCTTCATGGAGAGTGAAATGCTGCATGATTGCTACCCCTAAAGAAATGGCCTTGGTCAGCACTCCTTGTCATTATTAGTTAATGCTACATACCATAGACATGGGGAGAGCTATGTTGAGTAACTCTCTTTATTCAGATGATATGAACGGCCAACATCGTGGGCTTTCCAATGCCCACTCTAGCATCACTGTGGAAGGAGACGAGATACCTTTCTAATGTGGCCAGTGGATAAAGATGATTATGAAGATGATGATAAAGAAGATGATTTCCAAATGAAAATGCAAGCAGACCACGGGAAATATCCTATGGCTTCACTCCTATGTGGCCCATGAGGAATACCATGGACATGAGTAGTAGTAAGAGAAAACAGAAGGAGAAGAATTCAGACAGGTAGTTGCGCCAGGAGTGACTCAGGATCTGTGGGAACAAGATTAGGGTTACAGGAGGATAAGACATGCCATAAGGAGGGAACTGCTTAATGGGTATGGAGGTTGTGTGGCCTTATATGAGGATGAGCCCTTGGTTTTATATGCAAATAAAGAATCAGGGAACATTATGTCAAAATCGTAGGATGGATGAAAGGCTGGCTTGCCGAATATAAGGAAAAATAGTGAATAGAAAGCAAAACAGGCTGTTTCACATTGAGATGAAGAAAGAGAAGAGAAATGAATAATAGTTTTATTATTTTACTGATCAAAATGGTATGCAATTGGTTTTTATAAGTTCCTTATGTGAATTGGGTCTTTGGACATGGTAAATTAGAGTCTTCCCTCTTCCTATATTTTGGGAATAGATGAGAAAAGCCTACCTTACCATTAAATGTCTCGAATTGATTTAAGAAGGGTGTAGACAGGGCTTATGGGAGAATTGGATGGTTGGTGCTTCAGAGGGCTGGGAGCCATGGCCAATGACAAAGGACCAGTAGAGAGGAGCACACTTAGAACCCACAATTTGAATGTTGAACCATAGATGTTGGATGAGAAAAGGAGAGTGTCTGAATGACACGAGTTCTTACAAACCAAGGGTAAGAGTTCCGGGGATTCCAGATCAGCATGCTTGCAGACATAGACTCCAGAGAACACTCTGTATCTCCTGCAGAGGACATCAGCATGCATAGGGGTGCATACACTGTGTATATCCTGGAGAGGACACCATCAAGCAACCAGGTGCAGACATCCTGAAAAACCATGTTCAGAATCAATACCTGTTGACACCGTGGTAAGATTATTATTTCTTTGTGTGCATTTGTGATGGGCAATGTTGGTGGAGATGCCGAGATTTTCACCAAAGGTACTTGGGCTCTACGAACGCCAGCATCCAGACTGAGAAGTGGACACAGGCAGGACGGTGAGGACATTAGCTGCCCAACCTCAATCACGGATTCCCAAACCTATAACACTGTTGGCACTGCCTTTTTCAGGCCAGGTCGCTTAGTCCTAGGCAACAGAAAATCCTGCAGCGGACTAGAAAAAGCCCTGTCCACATCGTCTCATCTGGCCAGAGAATTCAGCAGGCCTTAAGTTTTGTGGAATGTGTTGAAAGTCACGTTTCACAAGCACACCGGGCCCACGATGATTAACCTCACCATAATTGGCCCAGAAACCACACATTTAGAATGGAAAGCCAGATGAGCCTCTGCAGAAAATGAGCCCACAGGAGAGTGGACCGCCCTAGAGGGCATGTACACACACGTGAGACTCTTTCAAGTGCCAGCACTTGGGCACTCCATGAGCCCCTCTTCCTAAAGAATTTATCTTCAGGGTAGATAACAGATAGCACGTTTCAAATTTAGAGAAGACAGAGACCATTTGTATATTCACGTTGTATTCCAGAAACTGGCCCAAAAGCTTTTTCAGATGGCTTCACATGGGGATTTTTCTCTTCAAACATGCCCCATGCTTGCTCCTGTGAGCTCCAAACAGATGAGTCTGTGCAGGGCCTAAACTTCTAGGGTGTAGGATCTGCTTTAATGTTTGGTCAGCTGGGAAAATTGGGAGGCATTTATCGCACTATTTCTGGAGATGCAAGAAGAACTCGTGTCCTCACTGTTGAAGACTCCAGACATGTCTTTGGTATGGTTGCGGGAGTTAACTCGGAGCTTTCCTCAGAGTCCGGGGGGCACTTTTCCTGGTCAGAAGCATCCTGATAGAGTGTGAGGACCATGAACATGTGTATGGCGTGGAGTTCCCCATGTGAGGCTGCTTGTACTCCTGACTCTTTCTTGACCTTACTTCGGTAAAATGGAATTGTGGATTCTTGCCTTCCTCAGGAGTCCAGAGGGGTGGTGGTGACAGTCACGGCCAAAGACTAAAAATTCGGCCATGGAGAAGGTGACCCCAATTCGCTTCAGAAACTGTCTTAGTGAAATACCAGCGGCTCCTGCGGTTAGGAGTGATTTTGATACTCCTGGCTGACCAAGAACTACTCCAGCGAGGAGAAGTGATGAGTGCTGGTTTTGTGAGGAGTGATTGCTAGGACCTCAGAGCTTTGTGACGACACAGAAGCTGACTTCACTGAAGCAGTAATTCCATTCTCATGACATATGAGTCCTATGGCTTTAAGTAGGAAGACCTTGGAAGGAACAAGAAAGAGCCATGTTAGCCTGATCATAAACTCAGGTGGTCTTTCCTGTTTCTTTCCCACTTCCACTTTCTATAAAAAGAGAAAGGAAAATAATGTTCTGTATACCATTCTTTAGACCAACATTTATCCGGAGAGAGCACTGCAATTTCTAGAGATCTCAAACAACTGTGAGGCCTCTTGGCTACCATGAGGTCTCTGGGAGGTTTGATATCCTTGGGTGAGAGGGTCCATTCTTAACTTCTCTTCCCTATGTTTTCTCGGGTGTAAGGTCTGCCTTTGGCTTGGTCTGATTGGAAGGTGGGGGAAGGAAGAAAGGAAGGAAAATCACAATTCCAGGAAAATTGCCAGGGCAGGGATGCGTTGTGCTGTCCGTGTCCTTATCTGCTAGTGTCCTGAAACACCAGTCCTAAGGGATGAAGCTCTATCTACCTGACATTACCTTACACACCATTGCCAAGGTTTCATGGAGAGTGAAACTCTGCATGATCGCTACCCCTAAAGAAAGAGCCCAGGGCAGCACTCCTTGTCATCATTAGTTAATGCTACATGCCATAGTCATGGGGAGAGCCATGTTGAGCAATGCTCTTTATTCAGATGAAAATGAATGGCCCACATCGATGGCCTGCCATGGCCACTCTAGCATCACTGTGGAAGGAGCCAAGAAACCCTAGTATCTAGTAAGGACTAGTGGATAAAGATGATTATGAAGATGATGTTAAAGAAGATGATTTCCAAAGGAGTCAAGATGGCGGGGAAGAAGGAGGAGGGACTGTTTCAACCTGTACCCTAAAGTGAGCTGATTACCTACCAAAGAATTCCGACCACCCATAAAATCAGCCTGTGATCAGAATTATACATGTCTGGATCTCTACAGGAGCAGAAGATGCTGGTGGCAGGTAAAGCAGACTGGGATCGTTGGACTGATTTCAGAAGATAAACCAAAGGGGGTGGGAGCCTCCAGAGGTGACTGTTTGGAAAGCAATACACCAATATGTGAGTGCCCTGCCTCTGGGGACCAGTATTAACTTGGAGTCTGGTTGAAAGCACTCAAAAAACAAAGAGCAAAGAATCGCAGGGGGAAATAGTAGGAACCTGGGCGGTTAGCGTCAGGGACCTAAGTCCCTGGACCCAGGACAGCCTCTCCTGGTGCTGAGCTAGAGAGAGTGCAGCAGAGAAATCAGGTCTCCATCCCTGAGCCTCCAGTGTCCCTGAACGCCAGCGTGCCCTAGAATGAGTGGGGTCTGGCTCCCATGATGGCTGGGAGCCTGGCCAGATGGCAATCCTGAAACGCACACGTCCCACACCCTCCCTTGGGATAGGTGCTCATAGGCGCTAGCTTAGAGCTCTGGCATCCAGAAAAACCAGACATTCCCAGCCCGGGACAGCGGGAAAATCTCAATGTGTGATCTCTGCTCGGAACCTCTCTGGTGGTCTGGAGCTGCCCAGACAGCCACCGCTGCCCTGGTTTTGGGTACAATGAGGAGCTCCTGCATCCCCAGGGACAATGACTTAGAACCGACTCTGCCAGCAGCTCTTGCAAAACATACTGAGGCTTCTCTCTGAGAGGGAGGTCTCCTCTAAACCTCCAAAAACCATCAAAAGCTGTCAAGGCGAGAGAAAGCAGATGAAAGAACATAAAAAACCCCCAGAGAACAAAAGCCTGACAAAAACAGTTTCCTAAGAGCCCACCCCCTTGAGGGGAGTGGGAGGACATAACTCAGGGAACATCATCTTCTGAAAACCCACGTGGCAGGCTCCTCCCCAGAAAACCAACCAGGAAGGAAGAAAAAAAAAAAAAAGATTACAAGAGAACAACCACCACTACTTCATAAATACAACTTTTATTTTTAACTCTTTACCAATATTCTGGTTCTTTTATTTTAATACATACAGATAATTTTTTAACCTATTTACCACCACACTGAGATTTCCAGTACATCAAATTCTTTAATAACCTTCTAACCTGAACTTTTTCATACATATACCCGTGTTTTTCTTTTGTTTTTCTATTTTTTAATTCTTTTTTTAATTTTAACTTAGTTTAGTCTAGTTTATTCTTTTTAATTTTTATTTTCTACTATATGAAAAATATGAAAATTTTATTTTCTACTATTTATTTTATTTTATTTTCTACTATACATATAGAGTTAAACTTCAAGGTAATCCCCTTTACCAAATCAATGCTACCCTTATAGGCAAACCAGTTTCTAATCCCCCTGTTACTTAGGAAATTTGAATCCCTTAACAAAAACATCAAGATACATTCAGGAAGAGTCAAAATATATTTCCACACCACACTGAGAATTTATAACCACTCTTCTAAATTTTCCTTCTGTCAGTGTTTCTGTGAATTTGTGTTTGTCCTGATAATATATAAATCTTATACTTGGGGTTCTTTCTGATGAGATTCTTCCCTTTTTTTGCTTATATATATATATATATATATATATATATATATATATATATATATATGAATCATATATATATAAAAGGGAATCATATATATATATACAAAAAAGGGAATCATATATATATATATATATATATATATGAATCATATATATATATATATGAATCCCTTTTTTGTATATATATATATTTTTTTTCTCTTGTTATAAACTTTTATCACTCTTTTTGTTTGTCTGTTTTTGTTTGTATACTTCACAAATCTTACCTTGTGGCCCATCTGGGCTGAGCCTTCCTTTATCTTCCCTTTTTTTCCTATCTCTCTCTCTCTCTATCTTTTTTTTTTCCTTTTTTCTTTTCCCTTTTTTTCTTTCTTCTTCTATATTTCCTTTTCTTTTCTTTTTTCTCTCATTTGGGTGGGGAATCCTGATTGCACAGAAGCGTTCCAGGGTGCACATTGACTGCACCACAATCGATAAGTCCAGGTGCATCTGTTCAGTCATCTCTTACCAAAATGACTAGGAGGAGGAATACCCAACAGAAGAAAAATACAGAGGATGGGCCTTCTGCAACAGAGCTAATGGCTGCCCACATAGACAATATGTCAGAAAAGGAATTCAGACTAACAATTATCCAGGCAATAGCTAGTTTGGAGAAAGCCATGGATGACCAAACAGAATTGATTAGGGCAGAACTGAAAGCCACCAGGGATGATGTTCACAACGTTAGGGCAGAACTGAAAGCCAATAGGGATGATGTTCAAAATGCTCTCAATGAGTTCCACTCTAATCTAAATTCTCTAAAAGCTAGGGTAACTGAGACAGAACATAGAATTAGTGATCTGGAGGACAAACAGATAGAGAGAAAGCATAAGGAGGAAGCCTGGAACAAACAGCTCAGAAGCCACGAAAACAGAATCAGGGAAATAAACAATATCATGAAACATTCCAACGTCAGAATTATTGGAATCCCTGAAGGGGAGGAAAAAGAAAGAAGTCTAGAAGATATAGTGGAAGAAGTTGTCTATGAAAATTTTCCCAATCTCACGAATGGAAACAACGTTCATGTACTAGAGGCAGAGAGATTTCCTCCCAAGATTTTAGACTCTCAAAAGTCCTCACGACACCTTATAGTTAGAAAGAGGAAATGTGTTTCAAGAGAGACCCTCTTAAAAGCAGCTAGGACAAAGAAGCTCCTTATGTACAGAGGAAAGCCCATTAGAATAACGTCAGACCTTTCCACAGAGACCTGCAACCCAGGAAGGGCTGGCAAAATATATTCAGAGTACTAAATGAGAAGAACATGCAACCAAGAATACTCTATCCAGCAAGACTGACATTTAAAATGGATGGAGAGATAAAGAGTTTCCAAGAACGGCAAGGCTTAAAAGACTATGCAACCACCAAGCCGACACAGCAGGAAATATTAAGGGGGGTCCTATCAAAGAGAAAAAATTCTAAGAATATCATTGAACAGAAATATAGAAATAATCTACAGACAGAAAGACTTCAAAGGCAACACGATGTCAATAAAAACCTATCTCTCAAGAATCACTCTCAATGTGAATGGCCTAAATGCGCCCATAAAATGACACAGGATTGCAGATTGGATAAAACGGCAGGACCCATCCATATGTTGTCTACAAGAGACCAATTTTGAACCTAAGGATACACCCAGACTGAAAGTGAAGGGATGGAGAAGCATCTTTCATGCCAATGGGCCTCAAAAGAAGGCCGGGGTAGCATTTCTCATATCAGATAAATTAGATCTTAAACTAAAGACTGTAGTCAGAGATACAGAAGGACACTACATAATTCTTAAAGGGACTATCCGACAAGATGATCTAACAATTGTGGATATCTATGCCCCCAATATGGGAGCACCCAGTTACATAAGAAAACTATTATTCAAGATAAAGAGTCCCATATTGATATAAATACAATAATAGTAGGAGATTTTAATACGCCTCTCTCAGAAATAGACAGACCATCGAAGCAGAAAATTAATAAAGAAATAAGAGCATTGAATGAAACATTGGACCAGATGGACCTCATCGACATATACAGAACATTCCACCCTAAAACAACAGAATACTCATTCTTCTCAAGTGCACATGGAACCTTCTCCAGAATAGACCACAGAATGGGTCACAAAGCAGGACTCAACCGATACCAAAGGACTGACATTATTCCCTGCATATTCTCAGATCACAATGCTTTGAAAATGGAACTCAATCACAAGGAAAATTTCAGAAGGAACTCAAACACCTGGAAGCTAAAGACCACCTTGCTTAAGAATGCTTGGATCAACCAGGAGATCAAAGATGAACTTAAACAATTCATGGAAACCAATGAGAATGAAGACACCTCGGTCCAAAATCTATGGGATACAGCAAAGGCGGTTCTAAGGGGGAAATACATAGCCATCCAAGCCTCCCTCAAAAACATTGAAAAATCCAGAATACACCAGCTGTCTCTACACCTTAAAGAAATGGAGAATCAACAACAAATCAAACCAACTCCACATGCAAGAAGGGAAATAATCAAGATTAGAGCAGAGATCAATGAGGTAGAAACCAGAGATACAGTAGAACGTATCAATGAAACTAGAAGCTGGTTTTTTGAAAGAATCAATAAGATTGACAAACCATTGGCCACACTAATCCAAAAGAAAAGAGAGAAAGCCCAAATCAATAAAATTATGAATGAAAAGGGAGAGATCACAACTAACACCAAGGAAATAGAAACAATCATCAGAAATTATTACCAACAGTTATATGCCAATAAGCTGAGCAACCTAGATGAAATGGATGCATTCCTGGAAAACTATAAACTCCCAAAATTGAACCAGGAAGAAATTGACAACCTGAATAGACTGATATCTAGTAACGAGATTGAAGCAGTGATCAAAAACCTCCCAAAAAACAAGAGCCCAGGACCTGACGGATTCCCTGGGGAATTCTACCAAACTTTCAAAGAAGAAATAACCCCAATTCTCCTGAAGCTCTTCCAAAAAATTGAAGCAGAAGGAAAACTTCCAGACACTTTTTATGAAGCCAGCATTACCCTGATCCCCAAACCAGGAAAAGACCCTACCAAAAAGGAGAGTTTCAGACCAATATCACTGATGAATATGCATGCAAAGATTTTCAACAAGATCCTAGCAAACAGGATCCAACAGCACATTAAAAAGATTATCCACCATGATCAGGTGGGATTCATCCCTGGCTTGCAAGGTTGGTTCAACATTCACAAATCAATCAATGTGATAGAACAAATCAATAAGAGAAGAGAGAAGAAGCACATGGTCCTCTCAATTGATGCAGAAATAGCATTTGACAAAATGCAGCATCCGTTCCTGATGAAAACGCTTCAAAGTATAGGGATAGAGGGAACATTCCTGAACTTCATAAAATCTATCTATGAAAGACCCACAGCAAATATCATCCTCAATGGGAAAAAGCTTGCAGCCTTCCCGTTGAGATCAGGAACATGACAAGGATGCCCACGCTCACCACTCTTGTTCAACATAGTATTAGAAGTTCTAGCAACAGCAATCAGACAACAAAGAGAAATAAAAGGTATCCAAATTGGCAAGGAAGAAGTCAAACTCTCTCTCTTCGCAGATGACATGATTCTTTTTTTTTCCATTTTATTTATTTTTTCAGTGTAACAGTATTCATTCTTTTTGCACAACACCCAGTGCTCCATGCAAAACGTGCCCTCCCAATTACCCACCACCTGTTCCCCCAACCTCCCACCCCTGACCCTTCCAAACCCTCAGGTTGTTTTTCAGAGTCCATAGTCTCTTATGGTTCGACTCCCCTTCCAAATTTTTTTTAAATAAACATTATATGTTTATAATATTATATTCACAGGTCTGTGAATCGCCAGGTTTACACACTTCACAGCACTCACGATAGCACTTACCCTCCCCAATGTCCATAGACCCCTCCACCTATCCCAATCCCACCTCCCCCCAGCAACCCCGTTTGTTTTGTGAGATTAAGAGTCATTTATGGTTTGTCTCCCTCCCAATCCCATCTTGTTTCATTTATTCTTCTCCTATCCCCCTAACTCCCCATGTTGCTTCTCCATGTCCTCATATCAGGGAGATCATAAGATAGTTGTCTTTCTCCGATTGACTTATTTCACTAAGCATGATACGCTCTAGTTCCATCCACGTCGTTGCAAATGGCATGATTTCATTTCTTTTGATGGCTGCATTGTGTTCCATTGTGTATATATACCACTTCATCTTAATCCATTCATCTGTTGATGGGCATCTAGGATCTTTCCATAGTTTGGATATTGTAGACATTGCTGCTATAAACATTCAGGTACACGTGCCCCTTCGGATCACTATGTTTGTATCTTTAGGGTAAATACCCAGTAGTGCAATTGCTGGGTCATAGGGTAGTTCTATTTTCAACATTTTGAGGAACCTCCATGCTTTTTTCCAGAGTGGTTGCACCAGCTTGCATTCCCACCAACAGTGGAGGAGGGTTCCCCTTTTTCCGCATCCTCGCCAGCATCTGTCATTTCCTGACTTGTTAATTTTAGCCATTCTGACGGGTGTGAGGTGATATCTCATTGTGGTTTTGATTTGTATTTCTCTGATGCCGAGTGACGTGGAGCACTTTTTCATATGTCTGTTGGCCATCTGGATGTCTTCTTTGCAGAAATGTCTGTTCATGTCCTCTGCCCATTTCTTGATTGGATTGTTTGTTCTTTGGGTGTTGAGTTTGCTAAGTTCCTTATAGATTTTGGATACTAGCCCTTTATCTGATATGTCGTTTGCAAATATCTTCTCCCATTCTGTCAGTTGTCTTTTGGTTTTGTTCACTGGTTCCTTTGCTGTGCAAAAGCTTTTGATCTTGATGAAATCCCAATAGTTCATTTTTGCCCTTGCTTCCCTTGCCTTTGCCATTGTTCCTAGGAAGATGTTGCTACAGCTGAGGTTGAAGAGGTTGCTGCCTGCATTCTCCTCAAGGATTTTGATGGATTCCTTTCTCACATTGAGGTCCTTCATCCATTTGGAGTCTATTTTCGTGTGTGGTGTAAGGAAGTGGCCCAATTTCATTTTTCTGCATGTGGCTGTCCAATTTTCCCAGCACCATTTATTGAAGAGGCTGTCTTTTTCCATTGAACATTCTTTCCTGCTTTGTCGAAGATTAGTTGACCATAGAGTTGAGGGGCGATTTCTGGACTCTCTATTCTGTTCCACTGATCTATGTGTCTGTTTTTGTGCCAGTACCATGCTGTCTTGATGATGACAGCTTTGTAATAGAGCTTGAGGTCCGGAATTGTGATGCCACCAACTTTGGCTTTCTTTTTCAATATTCCTTTGGCTATTCGATGTCTTTTCTGGTTCCATATAAATTTTAGGATTATTTGTTCCATTTCTTTGAAAAAAATGGAAGTTATTTTGATAGGGATTGCATTAAATGTGTAGATTGCTTTAGGTAGCATAGACATTTTCACAATATTTATTCTTCCAATCCAGGAGCATCGAACATTTTTCCATTTGTTTGTGTCTTCCTCAATTTCTTTCATGAGTACTTTATAATGATATATGAATAGATTCTTAGTCTCTTTGTTTAAGTTTATTACTAGGTATCTTATAGTTTTGGGTACAATTGTAAATGGGATTGACTCTTAATTTCTCTTTCTTTAGTCTTGTTGTTGGTGTACAGAAATGCAACTGATTTCTGTGCATTGATTTTATATCCTGACACTTTACTGAATTCCTGTACAAGTTCTAGCAGCTTTGGAGTGGAGTCTTTTGGGTTTTCCACATATAGTATCATATCATCTGCGAAGAGTGATAGTTTGACTTCTTCTTTACCAATTTGGATGCTTTTAATTTCTTTTTGTTGTCTGATTGCTGAGGCTAGGACTTCTAGTACTATGTTGAAAAGCAGTGGTGATAATGGACATCCCTGCCGTGTTCCTGACCTTAACGGAAAAGCTTTCAGTTTTTCTCCATTGAGAATGATATTTGCGGTGGGTTTTTCATAGATGGCTTGGTAATATTGAGGTATGTGCCCTCTATCCCTACACTTTGAAGAGTTTTGATTAGGAAGGGATGCTTTATCAAATGCTTTTTCAGCATCTATTGAGAGTATCATATGGTTCTTGTTCTTTCTTTTATTAATGTGTTCTAACACATTGATTGATTTGCGGATGTTGAATCAACCCTGCATCCCTGGAATAAATCCCACTTGATCGTGGTGAATAATCCTTTTAATGTACTGTTGAATCCTATTGGCTAGTATTTTGGCGAGAATTTTTGCGTCTGTGTTCATCAAGGATATTGGTCTGTAGTTCTCTTTTTTGATGGGATCCTTGTCTGGTTTTGGGATCAAGGTGATCCCGGCCTCATAAAATGAGTTTGGAAGTTTTCCTTCCATTTCTATTTTTTGGAACAGTTTCAGGAAAATTGGAATTAATTCTTCTTAAAATGTTTGGTAGAATTCCCCTGGGAAGCCATCTGCCCCTGGGCTTTTGTTTGTTTGGAGATTTTTGATGACTGTTTCAATCTCCTTACTGGTTATGGGTCTGTTCAGGTTTTCTATATCTTCCTGGTTCAGTTGTGGTGGTTTATATGTCTCTAGGAATGCATCCATTTCTTCCAGATCGTCAGATTTGTTGGTGTAGAGTTGCTCATAATATGTTCTTATAATTGTTTGTGTTTCTTCGATGTTGGTTGTGATCTCTCCTCTTTCATTCATGATTTTATTTATTTGGGTCCTTTCTCTTTTGTTTTGATGAGTCTGGCCAGGGGTTTATCAATCTTATTGATTCTTTCAATGAACCAGCTCCTAGATTCATTGATTTTTTCTATTGTTTTTTTGGTTTCTATTTCATTGATTTCTGCTCTGATCTTTATGATTTCTCTTCTCCTGCTGGGTTTAGGGTTTCTTTCTTGTTCTTTCTCCAGCTCCTTTACGTGTAGGGTTAGGTTGTGTACTTGAGACTTTCTTGTTTCTTGAGAAAGGCTTGTACCGCTATATATTTTCCTCTCAGGACTGCCTTTGCTGTGTCCCACAGATTTAGAATCGTTGTGTTTTCATTATCAGTTGTTTCCGTGAATTTTTTCAATTCTTCTTTAATTTCCTGGTTAACCCATTCATTCTTTAGAAGGATGCTGTTTAGTCTCCATGTATTTGGGTTCTTTCCAGCTTTCCTCTTGTGATTGAGTTCTAGCTTCAGAGCATTGTGGTCTGAAAATATGTAGGGAATAATCCTAATATTTGATACCGGTTGAGACATGATTTGTGACCCAGGATGTGATCTATTCTGGAGAAGGTTCTATGTGCACTAGAGAAGAATGTGTATTCTGTTGCTTTGGGATGAAATGTTCTGAATATATCTGTGATATCCATCTGGTCCAGTGTGTCATTTAAGGCCTTTATTTCCTTGTTGATCTTGGGCATGGACGATCTGTCCATTTCAGTGAGGGGAGTGTTAAAGTCCCCTACTATTATTGTATTATTATTGATGTGTTTCTTTGATTTTGTTATTAATTGGTTGATATAGTTGGCTGCTCCCACGTTAGGGGCATAGATAATGAAAATTGTTAGATCTTCTTGTTGGACAGACCCTTTGAGTAG
The DNA here is from genome assembly GCF_922984935.1 of Meles meles. Classification (NCBI taxonomy): domain Eukaryota; kingdom Metazoa; phylum Chordata; class Mammalia; order Carnivora; family Mustelidae; genus Meles; species Meles meles. The sequence goes on along the minus strand of NC_060088.1, from coordinate 23,632,914 downwards.
GATATAGTGTCCTTCCTCATCTCTTATTATAGTCTTTGGCTTGAAATCTAATTGATGTGATATAAGGATTGCCACCCCAGCTTTCTTCTGATGCCCATTAGCATGGTAAATTGTTTTCCACCCCGCCACTTTAAATCTGGATGTGTCTTCACGTCTAAAATGAGTTTCTTGTAGGCAACATACTGATGGGTTTTGTTTTTTTATCCATTCTGATACCCTGTGTCTTTTGATTGGAGCATTTAACCCATTAACATTCAGGGTAACTATTGAGAGATATGAATTTAGTGCCATTATTATCCTGTAAGGTGACTGTTACTGTATATTGTCTCTGTACCTTTCTGATCTACTACTTTTAGGCTCTCTCTTTGCTTAGAGGACCCTTTCAATATTTCCTGTAGAGCTGGTTTGGTGTTTGCATATTCTTTCAGGTTTTGTTTGTCCTGGTAGCTTTTTATCTCTCCTTCTATTTTCAATGATAGCCTATCTGGATAGGGTATTCTTGGCTGCATGTTTTTTTCGTTTAGTGCTCTGAAAATATCATGCCAGCTCTTTCTGGCCCTCCAGGTCTCTGTGGATAAGTCTGCCGCCAATCTAATATTTTTACCATTGTATGTTACAGACTTCTTTTCTCGGGGTGTTTTCAGGATTTTCTCTTTGTCACTAAGACTTGTAAATTTTACTATTAGGTGACCGGGTGTGGACCTATTCTTGTTGAATTTGAGGGGGGTTCTCTGCATCTCCTGGATTTTGATGCTTGTTCCCTTTGCCATATTAGGGGAATTCTCTCCAATGATTCTCTCCAATAGACCTTCTGTTTCCCTGTCTGTTTCTTCTTCTTCTGGAATCCCAATTATTCTAATGTTCTTTCGTCTTATGGTGTCACTTATCTCTCGAATTCTCCCCTCATGGTCCAGTTGCTGTTTGTCCCTCTTTTGCTCAGCTTCCTTATTCTCTGTCATTTGGTCTTCAATATCACTAATTCTTTCTTCTGCCTCATTTATCCTAGCTGTGAGAGCCTCCATTTTTGATTGCACCTCATTAATAGCTTTTTTTATTTCAATGTGGTTAGATTTTAGTTCTTTAATTTCTCCAGAAAGGGCTTTAATATCTCCAGAGAGGATTTCTCTAATATCTTCCATGCCTTTTTCGAGCCCGGCTAGAATGTTCAGAATCGTCATTCTGAACTCTTGATCTGACATACAACCAATGTCTGTGTTGATTAGGTCCCTAGCCTTCGGTACTGTCTCTTGTTCTTTTGTTTGTGGTGATTTTTTCCGCCTTGTCATTTTGTCCAGATAAGAGGATATGAAGGAGCAAATAAACTATTAAAAGTGTGGCAAAGACCCCAGAAAAATGCGCTGTAACCAAATCAGAAGAGACCCCTAATTGTGGGGGGGAGAAAGGGGATAAAACAGGTTCTGAAAAAAAAAAGGAATAAAAAGAAAAAAATTTAAAAAATAAAAAAATATAAAAAAGAAAGAAAACATAAATATATATATTTAGATGAACTAGTCAAAAAACGTTAAAAAAGAAAAGGGTAAAAGTTTTAAAAAATTTAGCAGAAGAAGAAAAAAGAAAAAAGAAAAAAATTGAAAAAAGAAAAAAAAATTGAAGTAGCCGCAAGACTAAAGAATCATGGTGAGAAAGCCATGAGTTCCGGGCTTTGCTTTCTCCTCCTCTGGAATTGCTATGCTGTCTTAGGAATATAACCTGCTTTCTCCTTGATAGATGAACTTCGTCCTGGCTGGATATTTTGTTCATATTCTGGGGGAGGGGCCTGTTGTAGTGACTCTCAAGTGTCTGCCTGAGGCGGGATTGCACCGCCCTTACGGGCGGCCGGACTAAGTAATCGGCTCGGGTTCGCTTTTGGGAGCTTCTGTTCCCTGCACGCTTTCCGTAGAGTTCCGGAGGACGTGAATGAAAATGGCGGCCTCCCAGTCTCCGGCCCGGAGGAGTCGTGAGCCCGGGGCCCCACTCCTCAGTGCACCCCCAGAGGACAGCACCCAATCACTCCCGCAACCCCAGCCTCCAGCCGCGCTCTGAGCTCACCCAGCCCCCGACCAGTTCAAGGTAACCCCGAGCTGAGAGTTCAGTCCTGGGCTCTGTCTCTGCAGCTGGCTTCTGCATTCTAATACCTGCGAGCTCTGTGACACTCTGACACCCCCGATCCTTCTGTGACCTGCGGGGCCTGGGGCCACGCTGACCCCGCGTGGGCTTCACCCTGGTTTAGCCTCTGGAGCAATGTCCCTCAGTGGAACAGACTTTTAAAAGTCCTGATTTTGTGCTCCGTTGCTCCGCCCCTTGCCGGGAGCCGGCCCCTCCCCGCGCGGTCTATCTTCCCGTCGTTTTAGATTCACTTCTCCGCCAGTCCTGCCTTTCAGAAAGTGGTTGATTTTCTGTTTCTAGAGTTGCTGTTCTTCTTCTCTTTGCTCTCCTGTTTGATTTGTAGGTGTTTGCAATGTTTAGATAAGCTATCGAGCTGATCTCTGCTACCTGATGTAGTCTCAGGCTGCTACTTCTCCGCCATCTTGACTCCTCCCTCTGACATGATTCTTTATATGGAATACCCCAAAGACTCCACCCCCAAACTACTAGAACTCATACAGCAATTCAGTAACCTGGCAGGATACAAAGTCAATGTACAGAATTCCGTGGCTTTCTTATACACTAACAATGAAATACAGAAAGGGAAATTAGAGAATTGATTACATTTACTATAGCACCAAGAACCATAAGATACCTGGGAATAAACCTAACCAAAGAGGTAAAGGACCTATACTCGAGGAACTACAGAACACTCATGAAAGAAATTGAAGAAGACACAAAGAGATGGAAGACTGTTCCATGCTCTTGGATTGGAAGAATAAACATTCTTAAAATGTCTATACTGCCTAGAGCAATCTATACTTTTAATGCCATTCCGATCAAAATTCCACCGGTATTTTTCAAAGAGCTGGAGCAAATAATCCTAAAATTTGTATGGAATCAGAAGAGACCCCGAATTGCTAAGGAAATGTTGAAAAACAAAAACAAAACTGGCGGCATCACGTTACCCGATTTCAAGCTTTACTACAAAGCTGTGATCACCAAGACAGCGTGGGACTGGCATAAAAACAGACACATTGACCAGTGGAACAGAGTGGAGAGCCCAGATATGGACCTCAACTCTATGGTGAAATAATCTTTGACAAAACAGGAAAAAATATTCAATGGAAAAAAGGCAGTCTCTTCAATAAATGGTGCTGGGAAAACTGGACAGCGATATGTAGAAGAATGAAACTTGACCATTCTCTTACACCGCACACAAAGATAAACTCGAAATGGATAAAAGACCTCAACGTGATACAGGAATCTATCAGAATTCTAGAGGAGAACATAGGCAGTAATCTCTTCGCTATCAGCCACAGCAACTTCTTTCAAGATATGTCTCCAAAGGCCAAAGAAACAAAAGCAAAAATGAACTTTTGGGACTTCATCAAGATCAAAAGCTTCTGCACAGCAAAGGAAACAGTCAACAAAACAAAAAGGCAACCCACGGAATGGGGAAGATATTTGCAAATGACAGTACAGACAAAAGATTGATATCCAGGATCTATAAAGAACTCCTCAAACTCAACACACCCAAAACAGATAATCATATCGAAAAATAGGCAGAAGATATGAACAGACACTTCTCCAACGAAGACATACACATGGCTATCAGACACATGAAAAAATGTTCATCATCACTAGCCATCAGGGAGATTCAAATTAAAACCACATTGAGATACCACCTGACACCAGTTAGAATGGCCAAAATTAGCAATATAGGAAACAACGTGTGTTTGAGAGGATGTGGAGAAAGGGGAACCCTCTTACACTGTTGGTGGGATTGCAAGTTAGTGCAGCCACTTTGGAGAACAGTGTGGAAACTCATGAAGAAATTAAGAATAGAGCTTCCCTATGACCCTGCAATTGCACTGCTGGGTATTTACCCCAAAGATACAGATGTAGTGAAAAGAAGGACCATCTGTACCCCAATGTTTATTGCAGCAATGGCTATGGTCGCCAAACTGTGGAAAGAACCAAGATGCCCTTCAATGGATGAATGACTAAGGAAGTTGTGGTACATATACACAATGGAGTATTATGCCTCCATCAGAAAGGATGAATACCCACCTTTTGTAGCAACATGGATGAGACTGGAAGAAATTATGCTGAGTGAAATAAGTCAAGCAGAGAGAGTCAAGTATCATATGGTCTCACTTATTTGTGGAGCATAACAAATAACATGGAGGACATGGGGAGTTGGAGAGGAGAGGGAGTTGAGGGAAACTGGAAAGGGAGATGAACCAAGGGAGACTATGGACTCTGAAAAAAAACCAGAGGGTTTGTAGGGCCGGGGGTGGGGTTGTGGGTGGGAGGTTGAGGAACCAGGTGGTGGGTAAGAGGGAGGGCAAGTACTGCATGGGAGCACTGGGTGTGATGCCAAAACAATGAACACTGTTATGCTGTAAATAAACAAATAAACGAAAAATAAATAAATAAATAAATAAATAAATAAATAAATAAATAAACAAATAGAAAGTCTTGGGAAGGAACAAGAAAGAGCCATTTTATCCTGATCATGAACTCAGGTGGTCTTTTCCATTTCTTTCCCACTTCCACTTTCTATACAAAGAGACAAGAAAATGATGTTTTCTATACCATTCTTTAAACCAACGTTTCTCCAGAGAGAGCATGGTATTCCTATTTCCACTGCAAATTCTAGAGATCTCAATCAACTGCGAGGCCTCTTGACTACCATTAGGTCTCTGGGATGTTGATAGCCTTGGGTGAGATGGTCCATTCTTAGCTTCTGTTCCCAATGGATTCTCAGGTTTAAGGACTGCCTTTGGTGCTTGGTCAGCTTGGAAGGTGATGGAAGGAAGAAGGAAGGAGAGTCACAATTCCAGGTACATTTCCAGGGCAGGGATGGATTGTGCTGTCCTTGTCCTTATCTGCTAGTGTCCTGAAACACCAGTCCTAAGGGATGAAGGCTCTGTCTACATGACATTACCTTAAACACCGTTGCAAAGGCTTCATGGAGAGTGAAACACTGCATTATCGCTAGCCCTACAGAAAGATCCCTGGTCAGCACTCCTTGTCATCTTTAGTTAATGCTACATGCCATAGTCATGGGGAGATCCATGTTGAGCAACTCTCTTTAATCAGCTGAAAATGAACGGCCACCATCAATGGCCTGCCATGTCCACTCTAGCATAACTCTGGTAGTAGCCGAGATACCCTTTTAAGGGCTAGTGGATAAAGATGATTATGAAGATGATGATAAAGAAGATGATTTCGAAATGAAAATGCAAGCAGATCAAGGGAAATATCCAATGGCTTCACTCTTATGTGGCCCATGAGGAATACCGTGGACATGAGTAGTAGTAAGGGAAAACAGAAGGAGAAGAAGTTAGACAGGGAGATGCACCAGGAGAGACTCAGGACTTTGGGGACCAAGCTGAGGGTTACAGGAGCATAAGACTTGCCATAAAGAGGGAACTGCTTAATGGGTATGGAGGTGGTGTGACATTATATGAGGATGAGCACTTGGTGGTATATGCAATTAAAGAATCAGGGCACACTATGTCAAAAAACGTAGGATGGATGAAAGGCGGTCTTGCCGAATATAAGAAAAAATAGTGAATAGAAAGCAAAACAGGCCATTTCACATGGAGAAGAAGAAGGAAAGCGAAGAAAAATGAATTCTAGTTTTATTATCTTACTGATTAAAATTGCACGCAATCGGTTTCCTGTAAGGTCCTTATGTGAATTGGGTCTTTGGACATTGTAAATTAGAGTCTTCCCTCTTCCTACATTTTGGGAATAGATGAGAAAAGCCGACATTACCATTAAATGTCTCGAATTGTGGACCAGGGAATTGATTTGAACCTGTATTTCTGGGTGGTGGGAGATGTTTGAAGATGGCTTCAAAAACTTTCATCATAACCTGAGACGTTAGATATATATGAATCATGATCTTATCATGGAAGTGCATATGTGTCTTGGTATTTTTTCTTTTCTCTCCAGTGTTGGATTTGATGCATGTATTTGATGTATCAAATACATTCACACCCTTATGTGTGTAAGGGTCTTTTAGTTAAGTTTTTTAATTAATTAATTTATTATATAATTAATTCTTGATAGGTCAGGAGTTAACGTATCCAGTTTGGACGCTTTGTTACTTTGAATCTCTAAGCTTTGTTTTTTTATGGCATTTTCTCTGAATTTTGCTTCCATGAGTGCTATTCCTCACTTGCTCCCTAAATTCTGTGGGACTCTTTTAAGTGTGTGTGTGTGTGTGTGTGTGTGTGTGTGTGTGTGTGTCTGTGTGTCTGTGTGTTTCACAAAACGCTAAAAATGACATTTTAAGAGATATGAAGCTGCTCTATTCCAGACCACAATTCACCTTCAAACACATTCGGAACTCACGTTCCATCCCGTTTAGCCACATTTCCTGCATTAAATGTCCCATTCAATCCAATTTTGGAAAAGCAGATTCTGACTCGCCTGCCTGGAACAAACACCGAATTTTGTGTGCCTGGTTAGAGTCTAATTGCATGTCCTTTTTTTCTTGTTTTTTTTTTTTTTTCACATGGTACTTTACTTCCAAGAATGAATGAAATCATATGGGAGTTGTCTTTCTGTGATTGACAGATATGATACAGCCCAATGCTCTCTCCCTTTCTGCCACATATCACAAGGAGCAAGAATGCCTTCTTGTTTATGGCTCCATAGGAGTCCGCAGTACATTTGGAGGACAGGGTTATGGTAGAAGTGTCTGGGAGCTCCAGACTTGTCTTCAGCCGTCAGCACAACCATTGATGACGACATCAATGGAAACATGACATAAATGGCCCGGAAGCCTAGAAATCACACTCCACAGCAAAAGAGAGAAGGGTGTAGACAGGACTTATGGGAGCATTGGACGGTTGGTGCTTTAGAAGACAGGGAGCCATGGATAAATCCAAAGGCCCATTGGAGAGGAGAACACTTAGAACCCACAGTTGGAATGTTGACACATAGCTGTTGGTGGAGAAATAGAGAGTCTCTGAATGACATGAGTTCTTGCAACCCAAGGGACTTGAGGCCCGGGGATTCCAGATAGCATGCTTTGCAGACATAGACTCCAGAGAACACTGTGCATCTCCTGGAGAGGACACCAGCAAGCAACCAGGAGCTGACAGCGTGGAAAATTTGATCAGAGACAATACCTGTTGACACAGCGGTAAGATTATATTTCTTTGGGTGCATTCGTGATGGGCAGTGTTGGTGGAGATGCCTCGATGGGCGCCAAAGATACTTGGGCTCTACGAACGCCAGCATTAAGACTGAGAAGTGGCCACACTCAGGGCGGTGAGGGCATTAGCTCCTCAACCTGCATTCACGGATTCCCAAACCTGGAACACTGTTGGGACTGCCTTCTTTAGGCCACGTTGCTTAGTCCCAGGAGAAGAGAAAATCCTGCAAGGGACTAAAAGAAAGCCCTGCCCACATCCTCTCCCCTATCCACAGAATTCAGCAGACCTTACGTTTTGTGGAGTGGGTTGAAAGTCACGTTTCACAGGCAAACCATATGTGGCCCAGACACCAAACACTCTGAATGGAGGGCAAGGAGATCCTCTGCAGAGGACGAGCCACAGGAGAGTGGACAGCCACAACACAAACCCAGAGGGCATGTCACACACACCTGAGACTCTCAAGTGCCAGCCGTTGGGCACTCCATGAGCTCTTCTTCCTAAAGTTATTATCTTCAGGGTAGATATCAGAACACGCTTTTTGAATACAGAGAAGACAAAGACCTTTGTAGATTCACGTTGTATTCCTGAAACTGGCCTGAAAGCCTTTTCCGATGGTTTCATGTGGGGATTGGTTTTCTTCCAACATGCTCCGTGCTTGCTCCTCTGAGCTCCAAACAGGTGAGTCCGTCCTGGGCCTAAGCTTTTTGGGTGTAGGGTCTGTCTTTAATGTTTCAACAGCTGGGAAAATTGGGAGGCATTTATGGCACGACTTCTGGAGCTGCAATAAGAACTCTTGTCCTCACAGTTGAAGACTACAGACATGTCTTTGGTATGGTTGCGGGTGTTAACTCTGAGCTTTCCTCCTAGGTTTGGGGCGCTATTCCTGGACAGAAGCAGTTAACTTATCCAGATTGGATGGTTTGTTACTTTGATTCTCTAAACTTTTTTTTTTATGCTATTTTCTCTGAATTTTGCTTCCATGAGTGCTATCCCTCACTTACTCCCTAACTTCTTGGGACTTAATCAGTGTTTGCGTGTGTGCATGTGCGAGTGTCAGTGCGTGTGTGTGGTTCACATAATGCGAAAGGTGATCTTTTAAGACATATGAAGCTGCTCTTTGCCAGATCACAATTCACGTTCAAACACAGTGGAATCCCACGTAACATCACCTTCGGCAACATTTCCTTCATTGAATATCCCCTTTTTATCCATATTAAGAAACGCAGATTCTGACTAGCCTGCCTGGAATAAACACCAAATTTTGTGTGCCTGGTTAGAGCCTAATTGCCTGTCCCTTATTCTTGCTTTTTCACATGTTTCTTTACTTCCATGAGTGAATGAAATCTTATGGTAATTGTCTTTCTCTGACTGACAGATATGACACAGTGCAATGCTCCCTCCTTTTCCGCCAAATGTCACAAGGAGCAAGAATGCCTTTTGCATATGGCTCCATAAGAGTCCGCAGTGCATTTGGAGGACAGGGAGATGGTGGAAGTGTCTGGTAGCTCCAGGCTTGTCTTCAGTCATCTGCACAAACCGAAGATGACTATATCAATGTAAACATGGCATAAATTGACCTGAAGTCTGGAATCACACTCCACAGTGAAAGAGAGAAGAAGTCACAGAGACCATGGGAGAATTGTGTAGAGGGCTTAAGTGAGAATTGTACAGTTGGTGCTTCAGAAGGCAGGGAGCCATGGCCAAAGACAAAGGCCCAGTAGAGAGGAGCACACTTAGAACCCACAATTTGAATGTTGAACCATAGCAATTGGCGGCGAAAAGGAGAGTGTCTGAATGACATGAGTTCTTGCAACTCAAGGGGCTTGAGGCCAGAGAATTCCAGATTAGCATGCTTCATAGACAGAGAGTCCAGAGAGCACTGTTTATCTCCTGGAGAAGACAGCAGCAAGCAACCAGGTGCAGACAACCTGTAAACTGTGATGAGAGAAATACCTGTGAACACCGTAGTAACATTATAATTTCTTTGTGTGCATTCATGATGGGCACTGTTAGTGGAGATGCCTCGATGGGCATGAAAGATACTTGGGTTCTACGAACGCGAGCATCAAGACTGAGAAGTGGCCACAGGCAGGACGGTGAGGACATTAGCTGCCCAAACTCCAATCACGGATTCCCAAGCCTGGAACACTGTTGGGAATGCATTCTTCAGGCACGTTGCTTAGTCCCAGGAAAACAGAAAATCCTGCAGGGGACTAGAAGAAAGCCCTGCCCACATCCTCTCACCTGACCACAGAATTCAGGAGGCCTTATGTTTTTGGAGTGGGTTGAAAGTCACGTTTCACAGGCAAACCAGAACCACGAAGCTTAACCTCACCATATTTGGCCCAGACACCAAACACTCTGAATGGAAGGCAAGGAGAGCCTCTGCAGAGGACGAACCCACAGGAGAGTGGACAGCCACAACACAACCCCAGAGGGCATGTCACACACACCTGAGACTCTCTCAAGTGCCAGAACTTGCGCACTCCATGATCTCTTTTCCTAAAGATATTAGCTTCAGGGTAGATACGAGAATGAGCATTTCGAATACAGAGAAGATAGAGACCTTTTGTAGATTCACGCTGTATTCCTGGAACTGGCCCAAAAGTCTTTTCCAATGGCTTCACATGGGAATGGTTCTCTTCCAACATGCTCCGTGCTTGCTCCTGTGAGCTCCAAACAGGTGAGTCCGTCCTGGGACTAAGCTTCCAGGGTGTAGGTTCTGCTTTAATGTTTGGTCAGCTGGGAAAATGGGGAGGCATGTATGGCACGATTTCTGGAGATGCAAGAAGATCTCGTGTTCTCACTGTGAAGACTCCAGACATGTCTTTGATATGATTTCGTGTGTTAACTCTGAGCTTTCCTTGGAAGCAGGGTGTGCTTTCCTCGTCAGAAGCATCCTCATAGGGTCTGAGGACCATGAACATGTGTATGGCGTGGAGTTCCCAGTGTGAGGCTGTTTTACTCCTGACATTTCCTTGACCTTACGTGGGTAAGATGGAATTGTGGATTCTTGCCCTTCTCAGGAGTCTAGAGTGGTGGTGGTGACAGTCATAGTCAAGGACTACAAATTTGGCCATGGACAAGGTGACCCCAAATCGCTTCACAAACTGTCTTGGGAAATACCCAAGTGGTCCAACGGTTTGGAGTGATATTGGAGCTCCTGGGTGACCCAGAACTACTCGACCCTGGTGAAGTGATGAGGCGTGGTTTGGTGAGGACTGGTTGCTAGGACCTCAGAGCTTTGTGACGTCACAGAAGCTGACTTCACTGAAGCAGCAACATCATTCTCATGACATATGAGTCCTATGGCTTTAAGTAGTAAGATTTTAGAAGGAACAAGGAAGATTGCTGTTAGACTGATCATGAACTCAGGTGGTCTTTTCTGTTTCTTTCCAACTTCCACTTTCTATACAAAGAGAAAAGAAAACGATGTTCTGTATACCATTCTTTAGACCAACATTTCTCCAGAGAGAGCAAGGTGTTCTATTTCCACTGACATTTCTAGAGATCTCAATCAACAGCGATGACACTTGTCTCCCATTAGGTCTCTGGGAGGTTGGAAATCCTTGGGTGAGAGGGTCCATTCTTAGGTTCTGTTCCCTATGGTTTCTCTGGTGTAAGGTAGGCATTTGGTGCTTGGTCAGCTTGGAAGCTGAAGGAAGGAAGAAGGGAAGGAAAGTCACAATTCCAGGTAATTTGCCAAGGCAGGGATGTGTTTTGCTTTCATGTCCTTATCTACTAGTGTCCTGAAACACCAGTCCTAAGGAATGAATGCTCTGACTACCTGACATTACCTTATAAACTTTTTCAATGGCTTCATGGAGAGTGACTATGCATGATCACTACCCCTAAAGAAAGATCCCTGGTCAGCACTCCTTGTTATCATTAGTTAATGCTACATGCCATAGACATGGGGAGAGTCATGTTGAGTAATGCTCTTTATTCAGATGAAAATAAACAGCCAACTTCAATAGCATGCCATGCCCACTCTAGCAGCAATGTGGAAGGAGCTGAGATACCATTTAAGGGCTAGTGGATAAAGATGATTATGAAGATGATGATAAAGAAGTTGATTTCCAAATGAAAACGCAAGCAGACCAAGGGACATATCCGATATCTTCACTCTTATGTGTCCCATGAGGAATACCATGGACATGAGTAGTAGTAAGGGTAAACGGAGGAGAAGAACTCAGACAGGGAGATGCACAAGGAGTGACTCAGGACTTTGGGGACCAAGCTAAGGGTTACAGGAGGATAAGACCTGCCATAAAGAGGGAACTGGTTATTGGGTAGGGAGGTGGTGTGGCACTATATGAGGATGAGCTCTTGGTGGTATATGCAATTAAAGAATCAGGACACACTATGTCAAAAAATGTAGCATGGATGAAAGGCTGGCTTGTGGAATATAAGAAAAAATAGTGAATAGAAAACAAAAGAGGTCATTTTACATGGAGATGAAGAAAGAAAGAGAAGAGAAATGAATTCTAGTTTTATTATTTACTGATTAAAATTGTATGCAATTGGTTTCCTATAATGTCCTTTTCTGAATTGGGTCTTTGGACATTGTAAATTAGAGTCTTCCCTCTTCCAACATTTCGGGAATTGATGAGAAAATGAGACTTACCATTAAATGTGTCAAATTGTGGACCAGGGAATTAATTTGAACGTGGATCTGTGTGTGTTGGGAGATGTTTGAGAACTGCTTCAAAAGCCTCAAAGGCTGCTTCAAAATTCATTACCCGAGACGTCAGATATTTATGACTCACGATCTTGTCATGGTAGTGCGTATGTGTCTTGGAATTTATCCTTTTCTCTCCGGTATTGGATATGTTGGCATACTTTTGTGTAGGTGTCTTTTAGGTAAGGTTGTTTAATTAAGTAATTAATTCAAAAATTAATTAATTAATTCTTGATAGGTAAGGAGTTAACTTATCCGGTTTGGACGGTTTGTTACTTTGATTCTCTAAGCTTTTCTTTTTTATGGTATTTTCTCTGAATTTTTCTTTCATTAGTGCTATCCCTCACTTGCTCCCTAAGTTCTGTGGGACTCTTTAAGTGTTTGTGTGTGTGCGTGTGCATGTGTCAGTGTGTGTGTGTGTTTCACAAAATGCAAAAAGTGAACACTTAAGAGATATGAAGCTGCTCTATTCCACATCACAATTCATCTTCAAACACAGTGGAAACTCACCTTTCCTCCCAGAGACCTACTGGTAGCCAAGAAGCCTAGCTGTTGATTGAGATCTCTTGAAATTGCAGTGGAAATAGGAACACCTTGCTCTCTCTGGAGAAATGTTGGTCTAAAGAATGGTATACAGAACATCGTTTTCTTTTCTCTTTGTATAGAAAGCAGAAGTGGGAAAGAAACAGAAAAGACCACCTGAGTTCATGATGAGGCTAACATGGCTCTTTCTTGTTCTTTCCCAGGTCTTTCTACTTAAAGCCATAGGACTCCTATGTCATGAGAATGGGATTGCTGCTTCAGTGAAGTCAGCTTCCGTGACGTCACAAAGCTCTGAGGTCCTAGCAACCATCCTCACCACTTTACCAGCTGGAGTAGTTTTGGGTCATCCAAGAGTATGAAAATTACTCCAAACCGCTGGAGCCGTCTGGGGATTTCCCCAAGAGAGTTTGTGAAGCGATTTGGGGTCACCTTCCCCATGGCTGAATTTGGAGTCTTTGGACGTGACTGCTACCACCACCCCTCTGGACTTCAGAGAAGTTCAAGAATCCACAATTTTATCTTACCCACATAAGGTCAAGAAAGAGTCAGGAGTACAAGCAGCCTCACACGGGGAACTCCTCACCATACACATATTCATTGTCCTACACCCTATCAGGATGCTTCTGATCAGAAAAAGTGCCCCCAGCCCTCTGAGGAAAGCTCAGAGTTAACACACGCAACCATATCAAAGACATGTCTGGAGTCTTCAACAGTGAGGACACGAGTTCTTCTTGCATCTCCAGAAATCATGCCATTAATGCCTCCCATTATTCCCACCTGACCAAACATTAAAGGCAGATGCTACACCCTAGAAGCTTAGGCCCAGGAAGGACTCATCTGTTTGGAGCTCACAGGAGCAAGCACGGAGAATGTTGGAAGAGAACCAATCCCCATTTAAAGCCCTCTGAAAAGGCTTTCGGGCCAGTTTCAGGAACACAACGTGAATCTACAAAATGTCTTTGTCTTCTCTGTATTCAAAACGCACATTCTGTTATCTTCACTGAAGATAATTTCTTTAGAAAGAAAAGCTCATGGAGTGACCAAGGGCTGGCACTTGAGAGAGTATCAGATGTATGTGACATCTTTTGGACCCATCGAGCCATCTCCACCAACACTGTCTATCATGAATGCACACAAAGAAATAATAATCTTTCCAAGGTGTCAACAGGTATTGTCTCTGATCATGGTTTCCAGGCTGTCTGCACGTGGTTGCTTGCTGGTGTCTTCTCCAGGAGATACACAGTGTTCTCTGGGTCTATGTCTGCAATGCTGATCTGTAATCCACGGGCCTCACGATCCTTGGGTTGCAAGAACTCATGTCATTCGACACTATCCTTTTCTCCGCCAACAGCTATGTGTCAAAATTCAAATTGTGTGTTCTAAGTGTGCTCCTCTCCTCTGGGCCTTTGTCTTTGGCCATGGTTCCCTGGCCTCTGAAGCACCAACCGTCCAATTCTCCTATAAGCCCTGTATACAGCCTTCTCCCATTGTCTCTAAGACTTCTTCTCTCTTTCTCGGTGGAGTGTGATTTCTAGGCTTCAGGTCCATTTATGCCATGTTTACATTGATGGGGTCATCGTCTGGTTGTGCTGAAGGCTGAAGACAAGCATGGAGCTCCCAGACACTTCTACCATCTCCCTGTCCTCCAAATGGAGCCATAAGCAAGAAGGCATTCTTTTTTTTAAGATTTTATTTATTTATTTGACAGAGAGAGAGATCACAAGTAGGCAGAGAGGCGGGCAGAGAGAGAGGAGGAAGCAGGCTCCCCGTGGAGCAGAGAGCCCGATGCGGGCTCTAACCCAGGACACTGAGATCAAGACCTGAGCCGAAGGCAGCGGCTGAATCCACTGAGCCACCCAGGTGCCCCACAAAAAGGCATTCTTGCTCCTTTTTACATCTGGCAGAAAGGGAGAGAGCATTGTGCTGTGTCATATCTGTCACAGAAAGACAACTACCATACGATCTCACTCACTCATGGAAGTAAGGAAAATTTGAAAAATCAAGAAAAAGGACAGGCAATTAGACTCTAACCAGGCACACAAAATTTGGTGGTTGCTCCAGGCAGGCTAGTCAGAATCTGCGTTTCTAAAAGTGGATCAAATGGGACATTCAATGCAAGAAATGTGGCCGAACAGGATGGAACGTGAGTTTCCACTGTGTTTGAAGGTGAATTTTGATCTGTCATAGAGTAGCTTCATATCTCTTAAAATATCATTTTTAGAATTTTGTAAAACACACACACACACACACACACACACACACACACACACATACTTAAAATATTCCCACAGATTTTAGGGAGCAAGTGAGGAATAGCTCTCATGGAAGCAAAATTCAGAGAAAATACCATAAAAAAGAAAAGCTTAGAAAATCAAAGTAAACACCATCCAAACTGGATAATTTAACTCTTACCTTACAAGAATTATTAATTAGGGGGAGGAGTCAAGATGGCAGAGAAGTAGCAGGCTGAGACTACATCAGGTAGTAGGAGATCAGCTCGATAGCTTATCTAAACATTGCAAACACCTACAATGTGTAGGGAGATCGAAGAGAAGAAGAATAGCCACTCTAGAAACAAAATATCAACCACTTTCTGAAAGGTAGGACTGGGGGAGAAGTGAATCTAAAATGACAGGAAGATAGACCACGGGGGCACGGGCCAGCTCCCAGCAAGCGGCGGAGGAATGGAGCACAAAATCAGGACTTTTAAAAGTCTGTTCCACTGAGGGACATTGCTCCAGATGCTAAACCAGGGTGAAGCCCACGCAGGGTCAGCGTGGCCCCAGGTCCCGCAGGGTCACAGAAGAATCGGGGTGTTGGAGTGTCACAGAGCTCACAGGTATTAGAACCGAGAAGCCGGCTACAGAGACAGAGCCGAGGACTGAACTCTTAGCTCGGGGTTACCTTGAACTGGTCGCCGGCTGGGTGAGCTCGCAGAGTGGCTAGAGTCTGGGGATACGGGAGTGATTGGGTGCTGTCCTCTGGGGGCGCACTGAGGAGTGGGGCCCCAGGCTCTCGGCTCCTCCAGGCCGGAGACTAGGAGGCCGCCATTTTCATTCCTGTACTCTGGAACTCTACGGAAAGCGTTCAGGGAACAGAAGCTCCCAAAAGCGAACCTGAGCTGATTAATTAGTCCGGCCACCGGTAAGGATGGTGCAATCCCGCCTCGGGCAAAGACACTTGAGTGTCACTACAACAGGCCCCTCCACCAAAAGATCAACAAAATATCCAGCCAGGACGAAGTTCATCTATCAAGGAAACCAGGTTCACTTCCTAAGACAGCAGCACAATTTCAGAGGAGGAGAAAGCTAAGCATGGAACTCATGGCTTTCTCCCCATTATTCTTTAGTCTTGCAGCTAATTCATTTTTTTTTCTTTTTTCAATTTTTTTTCTTCTTCTGCTAAATTTTTTAAAACTTTTACCCTTTCCTTTTTTAACGTTTTTTGACTAGTTTATCTAAATATATATATATATATAACAATTTTTCTTTGTTTTATTTTTTAAATTTTTTTCTTTTTTTTTTCTGAACCTCTTTTTATCACCTTTCTCCCCCCCACAATTTGGGGTCTCTTCTGATTTGGTTGCAGTGCATTTTTCTGGGGTCTTTGCCACCCTTTTAGTATTTTATTTGATCCTTCATATCCTCTTATCTGGACAAAATGACAAGGCGGAAGAAATCACCACAAACAAAAGAACAAGAGACAATACTGAAGGCTAGTTACCTAATCAACAAAGACATTAGTAATATGTCAGATCAAGTGTTCAGAATGACGAACCTGAACGTTCTAGCCGGGCTCGAAAAAGGCATAGAAGATATTAGTGAAACCCTCTCTGGATTTATTAAAGCCCTTTCTGGAGAAATTAAAGAACTAAAATATAACCAAGTAGAAATCAAAAAAGCTATTAATTATGTGTAATAAAAAATGGAGGCTCTCACTGCTAGGATAAATGAGGCAGAAGAAAGAATTAGTGATATAGAAGAACAAATGGCAGAGAATAAAGAAGCCGTACAAAAGAGGGACAAACAGCTACTGGACCACAAGGGGAGAATTTGGGAGATAAGTGACACCATAAGACGAAACAACATTAGAATACTTGGGATTCCAGAACAAGAAGAAACAGAGAGGGGAGCAGAAGGTCTATTGGAGAGAATTATTGGAGAGAATTTCCCTAATATGGCAAAGGGAACAACATCAAAATACAGGAGATGTAGAGAACGCCCCTCAAAGTTAAAAAGAATAGGTCAACACCCCGTCACCTAATAGTAAAATTTACAAGTCTTAGTGACAAAGAGAAAATCCTGAATGCAGCCCGAGAAAAGAAGTCTGTAACATACAATGGTAAAAACATTAGATTGGCAGCAGACTTACCCACAGAGACCTGGCAGGCCAGGAAGAGATGGCATGATATATTCAGAGCACTAAATGAGAAAAACATGCAGCCAAGAATACTCTATCCAGCTAGGTTATCACTGAAAATAGAAGGAGAGATCAAAAGCTTCCAGGACAAACAAAAACTGAAAGAATTTGCAAACACCAAACCAGCTCTACAGGAAATATTGAAAGCGGTCCTCTAAGCAAACAGAGAGTCTAAAAGTAGTAGATCAGAAAGGTACAGAGACAATATACAGTAACAGTCACCTTACAGGCTAATAATGGCACTAAATTCATATCTCTCAATAGTTACCCTGAATGTTAATGGGCTAAATGCCCCAATCAAAAGACACAGGGTATCAGAATGGATAAAAAAATGAAACCCATCAGTATGTTGCCTATAAGAAACTCATTTTAGACGCGAAGACACCTCCAGATTTAAAGTGAGGGGGTGGAAAACAATTTACCATGCTAATGGGCATCAGAAGAAAGATGGGGTGGCAATTCTTATATCAGATCAATTAGATTTTAAGCCAAAGCCTAAAATAAGAGATGAGGAAGGACACTATCTCCTACTCAAAGGGTCTGTCCAACAAGAAGATCTAACAATTTTAAATATCTATGCCCCTATCGTGGGAGCAGCCAACTATATAAACCAATTAATAACAAAATCAAAGAAACACATCAATAATAATACAATAATAGTAGGGAACGTGAAAACTCCCCTCACTGAAATGGACAGATCATCCAAGCCAAAGATCAACAAGGAAAAAAAGGCCTTAAATGAGACACAGGACCAGATGGACATCACGGATATATTCAGAATATTTCATCCCAAAGCAGCAGAATACACATTCTTCTCTAGTGCACATGGAACATTCTCCAGAATAGATCACATCCTGAGTCACAAATCAGGTCTCAACTGGTATCAAAAGATTAGGATCATTCCCTGCATATTTTCAGACCACAATGCTCTGAAGCTAGAACTCAATCGCAGGAGGAAAGCTGGAAAGAAGCCAAATACATGGAGACTAAATAGCATCCTTCTAAAGAATGAATGGGTCAACCAGGAAATTAAAGAAGAACTGAAAAAATTCATGGAAACAAATGATAATGAAAACACAATGGTTCAAAATCTGTGGGACACAGCAAAGCAGTCCTGAGAGGAAAATATATAGCGGTATAAGCCTTTCTCAAGAAACCATAAGGTCTCAAGTACACAACCTAACCCTACACATAAAGTAGCTGGAGAAAGAACAGGAAAGAACCCTAAACCCAGCAGGAGAAGAGAAATCATAAAGATCAGAGCAGAAATCAATGAAATAGAAACCAAAAAAAACAATAGAAGAAATCAATGAAACTAGGAGCTGGTTCATTGAAAGAATCAATAAGATTGATAAACCCCTGGCCAGACTCATCAAAAAGAAAAGAGAAAGGACCCAAATCAATAAAATCATGAATGAAAGAGGAGAGATCACAACTAACACCAAAGAAATACAGACAATTATAAGAACATACTATGAGCAGATCTACGCCAACAAATATGACAATCTGGAAGAAATGGATGCATTCCTAGAGACGTATAAACTACCACAACTGAACCAGGAAGAAATAGAAAACCTGAACAGGCCCATAACCAATAAGGAGATTGAAACAGTCATCAAAAATCTCCAAACAAACAAAAGCCCAGGGCCAGACGGCTTCCCAGGGGAATTCTAACAAACATTTAAAGAAGAACTAATTCCTATTCTCCTGAAACTATTCCAAAAAATAGAAATGGAAGGAAAACTTCCAAACTCATTTTATGAGGCCAGCATCACCTTGATCCCAAAACCAGACAAGGATCTCACCAAAAAAGAGAACTACAGACCAATATCCTTGATGAACACAGATGCAAAAATTCTCACCAAAATACTAGCCAATAGGATTCAACAGTACATTAAAAGGATTATTCACCACGATCAAGTGGGATTTATTCCAGGGATGCAGGGTTGATTGAACATCCGCAAATCAATCAATGTGTTAGAACACATTAATAAAAGAAAGAACAAGAACCATATGATACTCTCAATAGATGCTGAAAAAGCATTTGACAAAGTACAGAATCCCTTCCTAATCAAAACTCTTCAAAGTGTAGGGATAGAGGGCACATACCTCAATATTACCAAGCCATCTATGAAAAACCTACCGCAAATATCATTCTCAATGGAGAAAAACTGAAAGCTTTTCCGATAAGATCAGGAACACGGCAGGGATGTCCATTATCACCACTGCTATTCAACATAGTACTAGAAGTCCTAGCCTCAGCAATTAGACAACAAAGAGAAATTAAAGGCATCCAAATTGGCAAAGAAGAAGTCAAATTATCACTCTTTGCAGATGATATGATACTATATGTGGAAAACCCAAAAGACTCCACTCCAAAACTGCTAGAACATGTACAGGAATTCAGTAAAGTGTCAGGACATAAAATCAATGCACAGAAATCAGTTGCATTTCTGTACACCAACAACAAGACTGAAGAAAGAGAAATTAAGGAGTCAATCCCATTCACAATTGTACCCAAAACTATAAGATACCTAGGAATAAACCTAACCAAAGAGACTAAGAATCTATACACAGAAAATTATAAAGTACTCATGAAAGAAATTGAGGAAGACACAAAAAAATGGAAAAAATGTTCCATGC
This sequence comes from Meles meles, assembly GCF_922984935.1. Lineage (NCBI taxonomy): Eukaryota > Metazoa > Chordata > Mammalia > Carnivora > Mustelidae > Meles > Meles meles. The sequence continues at coordinate 23,613,363 of NC_060088.1, read as the reverse complement.
TCCTGGTTGGAAGAATAAATATTGTGAAAATGTCTATGCTACCTAAAGCAATCTACACATTTAATGCAATCCCTATCAAAATACCATCCATTTTTCTCCAAGAAATGGAACAAATAATCCTAAAATTTATATGGAACCAGAAAAGACCTCGAATAGCCAAAGGAATATTGAAGAACAAAGCCAAAGTTGGTGGCATCACAATTCCGGACTTCAAGCTCTATTACAAAGCTGTCATCATCAAGACAGCATGGTACTGGCACAAAAACAGACACATAGATCAGTGGAACAGAATAGAGAGCCCAGAAATCGCCCCTCAAATCTATGGCCAACTCATCTTCGACAAAGCAGGAAAGAATGTCCAATGGAAAAAAGACAGCCTCTTCAATAAATGGTGCAGGGAAAATTGGACAGCCACATGCAGAAAAATGAAATTGGACCACTTCCTTACACCACACAGGAAAATAGACTCCAATTGGATGAAGGACCTCAATGTGAGAAAGGAATCCATCAAAATCCTTGAGGAGAATGCAGGCAGCAACCTCTTCGACCTCAGCCGCAGCAACATCTTCCTAGGAACAACGGCAAAGGCAAGGGAAGCAAGGGCGAAAATGAACTATTGGGATTTCATCAAGATCAAAAGCTTTTGCACAGCAAAGGAAACAGTTAACAAAACCAAAAGACAACTGACAGAATGGGAGAAGATATTTGCAAACGACATATCAGATAAAGGGCTAGTATCCAAAATCTATAAGGAACTTAGCAAACTCAACACCCAAAGAACAAACAATCCAATCAAGAAATGGGCAGAGGACATGAACAGACATTTCTGCAAAGAAGACATCCAGATGGCCAACAGACACATGAAAAAGTGCTCCACATCACTCGGCATCAGGGAAATACAAATCAAAACCACAGTGAGATATCACCTCACACCAGTCAGAATGGCTAAAATTAACAAGTCAGGAAATGACAGATGCTGGCGAGGATGCGGAGAAAGGGGAACCCTCCTACACTCTTGGTGGGAATGGAAGCTGGTGCAACCACTCTGGAAAACAGCATGGAGGTTCCTCAAAATGTTGAAAATAGAACTACCCTATGACCCAGCAATTGCACTACTGGGTATTTACCCTAAAGATACAAACATAGTGATCCCAAGGGGCACGTGTACCTGAATGTTTATAGCAGCAATGTCTACAATAGCCAAACTATGGAAAGAACCTAGATGTCCATCAACAAATGAATGGATAAAGAAGAAATGGTATATATACACAATGGAATACTATGCAGCCATCAGAAGAAATGAAATCTTGCTATTTGCAATGACGTGGATGGCACTAGAGCGTATCATGCTTAGTGCAATAAGTCAATCGGAGAAAGACAACTATCATATGATCTCCCTGATATGAGGACATGGAGAAGCAACATGAGGGGTAGGGGGATAGGAGAAGAATAAATGAAACAAGATGGGATTGGGACGGAGACAAAACATAAATGACTCTTAACATCACAAAACAAACTGGGGGTTGCTGGGGGGAGGTGGTATTGGGAGAGGGGGAGGGGGTTATGGACATTGGGGAGGGTAAGTGCTATCGTGAGTGCTGTGAAGTGTGTAAACCTGGCGATTCACAGACCTGTGAATATAATATTATAAACATATAATGTTTATAAAAAAAAATTGGAAGGGGAGGGAACCATAAGAGACTATGGACTCTGGAAAACAACCTGAGGGTTTGGAAGGGTCAGGGGTGGGAGGTTGGGGGAACAGGTGTTGGGTAATGGGGAGGGCACGTTTTGCATGGAGCACTGGTTGTTGTGCAAAAACAATGAATACTGTTACGCTGAAAAAATAAATAAATTAAAACTTAAAAAATAAGAATTATTAATTAATTAATTAATTAAACAACCTTACCTCAAATACCCCTACACTCAAGTGAGACAGCAAATCCAATACCGAAGAGAAAAGGATAAATTAAAGCCACAAAGACACTACCATGACAAGATAAAAACTCATAAATATCTGACGTCTTCGGTAATGACGTTTGAAGCAGGTTTGAGGCTTTTGAAGCAGTCCTCAAACATCTCCCAACACACAGAAAGCCAGGTTCAAATCAATTCCGTGGTCCACAATTCGAGACATTTAGTGTAATGTCAGCTTATCTCATCTATGCCCAAAATGTAGGAGGAGGGTAAACTCTAATTGACAATGTCCAAAGAACCAATTCAGATAAGGACCTTAGAGGAAACCAATTGCATACAATTTTAATTTAGATAATAAAACTAGAATCTATTTCTCTTATCTTTCTTTCTTCATCTCCTTGTGAAATGGCCTGTTTTGCTTTCTATTCAATATTTTTTTTTTTATATTTGGCAAGCCAGCCTTTCATATCTCCTAAGTTTTTGGATATAGTGTTCCCTGATTCTTTAATTGCATATACCACAAAGTGCTAATCCTCATGTAATGCCACACCAACTCCACACCAATCAACCAGTTCCCTTTTATGGCAGGTCTTATCCTCCTGTAACCCTCAGCTTGGTACCCAAGTCCTGAGTCTCTCCTGATGCGTCTGCCTGTCTGAATTCTTCTGCTCCCATTTTCCCTTAGTACAACTCATGTCCATGGTATTCCTCGTGGGCCACATAGGAGTGAAGCCATAGGATATTTCCCTTGGTCTGCTTGCATTTTCATTTGGTAATCATCTTCTTTATCATCATCTTCATAATCATCTTTATCCACTAGCCCTGAAAAGGGTATCTCGGCTCCTTCCACAGTGATGTTAGAGTGGGAATGGCAGGCCATCGATGTTGGCTGATTATTTTCATCTGAATAAAGAGAGCTGCTCAACTTGGCTCTAACCATGACTATGGCATGTAGAATTAACTAATGATGACATGGAGTGCTGAACACGGCTCTTTCATTCGGGGTAGCGATCATGCAGAATTTCACTCTCCATGAAGGCTTTGCAACGGAGTTTAAGGTAAAGTCATGTAGACAGAGCTTTCAACCTTAGGACTGGTGTTTCAGGACACTAAAAGATAAATAAACGGACAGCACAACGCATCCCTGCCCTGGCAATTGTCCCTGGAATTGTAACTTACCTTCCCTTCTTCCTTCCTTCACCTTTCAAGCTAACCAGGCACCAAAGGCAGAAATTACACCTGAGAAACCATAGGAAACAGAAGCTAAGAATGGACCCTCTCACCCAAGGATATCAAACCTCCCAGAGACCTAATGGTACCCAAGATTCCTCGCTGTTAATTGATTTCTCTAGAAATTGCAGTGGAAACAGGACCACGTTGCTCTCTCTGGAGAAAGGTTGGTTTAAAGAATGGTATACAAAACATCGTTTTCTATTCTCTTTGTATAGAAAGTTTAAGGGGGAATGAAACCTAATAGATCACATGTGTTCATGATCAGGCTAACAGGGCTCTTTCTTGTTCCTTCCCAGGTCTTTCTACATAAAGCCTAGGACGCATATGTCATGAGAATGGGATTGTTGCTTCAGTGTAGTCAGCTTCAATGACGTCACAAAGCTCTAAGGTCCTAGGAACCACTCCTCAAAAAAATACGCCTCATCACTTCACCTGTCTGGAGTAGTCCTTGGTCAGCCAGGAGTATCAAAATCACTTCAAACTGCTGACGCTGACTGGGTATTTCAACAAGACAGTTTGTGAAGAGATTTGGGTTCCCAATCTCCATGGCTGAATTTGTAGTCTTTGGCTGTGACTGTCACCAACACCCCTCTGGATTCTGGAGAAGGACAAGAATACACAATTCCATCTTACCCACATACTGTTAAGAAAGAGTCAGGAGTACAAGCAGCCTAACACGGGGAAATCCATGCATTACACAGTTTCATGGTCCTCACGCCCTATCAGGATGCTTCTGACCAGGAAAATCGTCCCCAACCATCTGAGTAATGTTCAGTGTTAACACCCGCAACCATACCAAAGACATGTGTGAAGTCTTCAACAGTGAGGATAATATTTTATCTTGCATCTCCAGAAATCGTGACATAAATACCTCCCAATTTTCTCAGCTGACCAAATATTAAAGCAGACCCTACACCCTAGAAGCTTAAGCCCAGGACGGACTCATCTGTTTGGACGCACAGGAGCATGTATGGAGCATGTTGGAAGAAAACCAATCCCCATGTGAATCCATTTGAAAAGGATTTTGGGCCAGTTTCAGGAATACAACGTGAATCTACAAAAGGTCCCTGTCTTCTCTGTATTCGAAACACGCATTCTGTTATCTACTCTGAAGATAATTTCTTTAGGAAGAAGAGGCCGTGGAGTGCCCATGGGCTGGCACTCGAGAGAGTCTCAGGTGTGTGTGACATGCCCTCTGGGGTTGTGTTGTGGCTGTCCACTCTCCTGTGGGCTCGCCCTCTGCAGAGTCTCTCCTTGCCATCCATTCAGAGTGTGTGGTGTCTGGGCCAAATATGGTGAGGTTAAGCTTCGTGGGTGTCTTGTGCCTGTGAAACGTGATCTTAAACCCACTCCACAAAACATAACGCCTGCTGAATTCTGTGGCCAGGTGAGAGGATGTGGGCAGGGCTTTTTTCTAGTCCCCTGAAGGATTTTCTTTTCTCCTGAGACTAAGCAATGTGGCCTGAAGAAGGCAATCCCAACTGCGTTCCAGGTTTGTTAATCCGTGATTGAAGGTTGGGCAGCTAATGTCATCATAGTCCTCCTTGTGGGCACTTCTCAGTCTTGAGGCTGGCGTTGTAGAGCCCAAGTATCTTTCGCGCCCCTCGAGGCATCTCCACCAACACTCCCCATCCCGAATTCACACAAAGAAATAATAATCTTACCACGGTGTCAACAGGTATTGTCTCTGATCATGGTTTCCAGGCTGTCTGCACCTGGTTGCTTGCTGGTGACCTCTCCAGGAGATACACAGTGTTCTGCAGTTCTGGAGTCTCTGTCTGCACTGCATGCTGCTCTGGAATCCCCAGGCCTCAAGACCCTTAGGTTGCAAGGACTCATGACATTCAGACACTCTCATTTTCTCTGCCAACAGCTATGGTCAACATTCAAATTGTGGGTTCTAAGTGTGCTCCCCTCCCCTGGGCCTTTGTCTTTGGCCATGTCTCCCTGTCCTCTGAATCATCAACTGTCCAATTATCCCATAAGCCCTGTTTAAAACCTTCTCCCATTATCGTTCTGACTTCTTCTCTCTTTCACTGTGGAGTGTGATTTCTATGCCTTAGGTCCATTTATGCCATGTTTACATTGATGCGGTCATCTTCTGGTTGTGCTGATGGATGAAGAAAAGCCTGGAGCTCCCAGACACTTCTACCATCTCCCTGTACTCCAAATGCACTGCGGACTCTTATGGAGCCATAAGCATGAATGCATTCTTGCTCCTTGTGACATGTGGCAGAGTGGGATAGAGCATTGGGCTGTGTCATATCGGTCAGTCACAGAAAGACAACTCCCATATGATTTCACTCATTCTTGGATGTAAAGAAATATGTGAAAAAGCAACAATAAGGACAGGCATTGCGACTCAAACCCGGCACACAAAATTTGGTGTTTGTTCCAGGCAGGCTAGTCAGAATCGTCATTTCTAAAAGTGGAACAAAAGGGACATTCAATGCAGGAAATGTGGCTGAACGGGACATAACGTGACTTTCCACTGTGTTTGAAGGAGATTTGTGATATGGAATAGAGCAGCTTCATATCTCTTAAAATATGATTTTTAGCGTTTTGTGAAACACACACATACACACACACACACACACACACACTCTTAAAAGAATCCCAAAGAAGTTAGGGAGCAAGTGAGGAATAGCACTAATGGGAGCAAAATTCAGATAAAATACCTTAAAAAACATAATCTTATAGAATCAAAGTTTCAAATCGTCCAGACTGGATAAGTTAACTCCTTACCTATCAAGAATTAATTAATTAATTAATGAAATAATTAATCAACCTTTCCTAAAAGACCCCTACACACACATCTGCCAGCAAATAAAATACCGGAGAGAAAATGATAAATTCCAAGACCCATACGCACTACCATGACAATATCATGAGTCATACATATCTGACGTCTCAGGTACTGACATAAGCTTTTGAAGCAGTCTCAAACATCTCCCAATACACAGAAATCCAGGTTCAAATCAATTCCCTGGTCCTCAGTTCGAGACATTTGCTGGTAATGTCGGCTTTTCTCATCTATTCCCAAAATGAAGGAAGAGGAAAGACTCCAATTTACAATGACCAAAGACCCTATTCAGATAAGGACCTTATAGGAAACCAATTGCATACAATTTTAATCAGTAAGATAATAAAGCTAAAATTCATTTCTCTTCGCTTTCTTTCTTCATCTCCATGGGAAATGGCCTGTTTTGCTTTCTATTCATTATTTTTTTCTTATATTCGGCAAGCCAGCATTTCATCCCTCCGACATTTTTTGACATAGTGTTCCCATATTCTTTAATTGCATATACCAACAAGTGCTCATTCTCATATAATGCCACATCATCTCCATACCCATTAACCAGTTCCCTCTTTATGACATGTATTTTCCTAATGTAACCCTCAGCTTCGTCCCCAAAGTCCTGAGTCTCTCCTGGCACGTCTCCCTGTCTGACTTCTTCTCCTTCCGTTTTCCCTTACTACTACTCATGTCCATGGTTTTCCTCATGGGCCATATATGAGTGAAGCCATATGATATTTCCCTTGGTGTCCTTGCATTTTCATTTGGAAATAATCTTCTTTACCATCATCTCCATCATCATCTTTATCCACAGCCCTTAAAGGGTATCTCGGCTCCTTACACACTGATGCTAGACTGGGCCTGGCAGGCCATTGATGTTAGCCATTCATTTTCATCTGTACAAATAGAGTTGCTCAACATGGCTCTCCCCATGAATATTGCATGTAGCATTAAATAATGATGACAAGGAGTGCTGACCAGGGCTCTGCCTTTAGGGTTAGAGATTATGCAGAATTTCACTCTCGATGAAGCCTTTGCAACGGAGTTTAAGGTAATGTCAGGGAGACAGAGCCTTCATCATTTGGGACTGGTGTTTCAGGACACTAGCCGATAAGGACATGGACAGCACAATGCATCCCTGCCCTGGCAATTTTCCTGGAATAGTCACTTTCCTTCCCTGCTTCCTTCCCACAGCTTCCTAGCTGACCAAGCACCAAAGGTAGACCTTACACCTGAGAAACCATAGGGAACAGAAGCTAAGTATGGACCCTCTCAGCCAAGGATTTCCAACCTCCCAGAGACCTAATGGTAGCCAAGAGACCTCGCTTTTGATGGAGATTTCTAGAAATTGCAGTGTAAATAGGAACACCATGCTCTCTCTGGAGAAATGTTGGTCTAAAGAATGGTATACAGAAGATCGTTTTCTTTTCTCTTTGTATAGAATGTGGAAGTGGGAAAGAAACAGAAAAGACCATGTGAGTTCATGATCAGGGTAACAGGGCTCTTTCTTGTTCATTCCCAGGTCTTTCTTCTTAAAGCCCTAGGACTCATATGCCATGAGAATGGGATGGCTGCCTCAGAGAAATCACCTTCTGTGACATCGCAATGTTCTGAGGTCCTAGAAACCACTCCTCACCGAAACACGCCTCATCACTTCACCTGGCTGGAGTAGCTCTGGGTCAGCCATGAGTATCAAAATCATTCCAAACCGCTCTAGCTGCCTGGATATTTCCCCCAGACATTTTGTGAAGTGATTTGGGGTCAACTTGACCATGACCAAATTTGTAGTCTTCGGCCATGACCGGCGAATATAAGAAAAAATAGTGAATAGTAAGGAACAGGCCATTTCACATAGAGATGAAGAAAGAAAAAGAAGAGAAGTGAATTCTAGTTTTATTATCTTATGATAAAATTTGTATGCCATTGGTTTCCTATAAGGTCCTAATGTGAAATGTGTCTTTGGACATTGTAAATTAGAGTCTTCCCTCTTCCTATATTTTTTGAATAGATGAGAAAAGCCGACATTACCCTTAAATGTCTCGAATTGTGGACCAGGGAATTGATTTGAACCTGGCTTTCTGTGTGTTGGGAGATGTTTGAGGACTGCTTCAAAAGCCTCAAAAGCTGCTTCAAAAGGCTTTACCTGAGACTTCAGATATGTATGTCTTATGATCTTGTCATGGTAGTGTGTCTGTGTCTTGTAATTTATCCATTTCTTTCCAGTATTGGATTTGCTGGCATACTTGAGTGGAGGGGTCCGTTAGTTAAGGTTGTTTAAAATATAAATTAATTAATTAATTAATTAATTAATTCTTGATGGTAAGGACTTAACTAATCCAGTTTGGATGGTTTGTTACTTTGATTCTCTGAGCTTGTGTTTTTTATGGTATTTTCTCTGAATTTTGCTTCCATGAGTGCTACTTCTCACTTACTCCCTAAATGTCTGTGTGTGTGTGTGTGTGTGTGTGTGTGTGTGTGTTTCACAAAACGCTAAAAATGATATTTTAAAAGATAGGAAGCTGCTCTATTCCAGATCACAATTCACCTTCAAACACACTGGAAATTCACTTTACATCCCATTCAGCCACATTTCCTGCATTGAATGACCCATTTGATCCACTTTAAGAAACACAGATTCTGAGTAGCCTGCCTGGAACAAACACCAAATTTTGTGTGCCTGGTTAGAGTCTAATTGCCAGTCACACTTTCTTGCTTTTCCACATGTTTCCTTGCTTCCATGAGTGAGTGAAATCGTATGGTAATTGTATTTCTTGACTGACAGAAATGACACAACCCAATGCTCTCTCCCTTTCTGCAACATGTCACAACGAGCAAAAAGGCCTTCTTTCTTATGGCTCCATAAGAGGCCGCAGTGCATTTGGAGGACAGGGAGATGGTAGAAGTGTCTGGGAGCTCCAGGCTTGTCTTCAGCCATCAGCCCAACCAGAAGATGACCACATCAATGGAAACATGGCATAAATGGACCTGAAGCTTAGAAATCACACTCCACAGCGAAAGAGAGACGAAGTAAAAGAGACCATGGAAGAAGGGTGTAATCAGGTCTTATGGGACAGTTGGACAGTTGGTGCTTCAGCGGGCAGAGAGCCATGAGGAAAATCATGGACATGAGTAGTAGTAAGGGAAAACGGAAAGAGAAGTAATCAGAGAGGGAGACACACCAGGAGAGACTCAGGAGTTTGGGGACCAAGCTTGCTTACATAAGGATAAGACATGCCATAAAGAGGGAAATGGATAATGTGTATGGAGTTGGTATGGCATTATATGAGGATGAGCACTTGGTGGTATATGCAATAAAAGAATCAGGGAACACTATGTCAAAAAAACGTCAGTTGGATGAAAGACTGAGTTGCCGAATATAAGAAAATATAGTGAATACAAATCAAAACAGGTCGTTTCACATGTAGGTGAAGAAAGAAAGAGAAGAGAAATGAATTCTAGTGTGATTATCTTACTGATTAAAATTGTATGCAATTGGTTTCCTATAAGGTCCTTATGTGAATTGGGTCTTTGGTCATTGTAAATTAGAGTCTTCCCTCTTCCTACATTATGGGAATAGATGAGAAAAGCCGACATTAACATTAAAAGTCTCGAAATTGGGAGCAGGAATTGATTTGAACCTAGCTTTCTGTGTGTTGGAAGATGTTTGAGGACTGCTTCAAAAGCCTCAAAACCTTCTTCAAATTCATTACATGAACGTCAGGCATGTATGCCTCGTGATCTTGTCATGGTAGTGCGTAGGTGTCGTGGAATTTATCCTTTTCTCTAAGGTATTGGATTTGCTGGCATACTTGTGTGGAGGGGTCTTTTAGGTAAAGTTGTTTAATTAATTAATTAATTCTTAATAGGTAAGGAGTTAACTTATACTGTTTGGACGGGTTGATACTTTGATTCTATGAGCTTTGGTTTTTTTATGGTATTTTCCTGAATTTTGCTTCCATGAGTGCTATTCCTCACTTGCTCCCTAACTTCTGTGGGACTCTTTTAAGAGTATGTGTGTGTGTGTATGTATGTGTTTGTGTGTTTCACAAAACGCTAAAAATGATATTTTAAGAGATATGAAGCTGCTCTATTTCAGATCACCTTTTGCCTTCAAACAGAGTGGAATCTCACGTTACATCGGGTTCGGCCATATTTCCTGCATTGAATGTCCCATTTGATCCACTTTTAGAGGTGCATATTCTGACTAGCCTGCCTGGAACCAACACCAAATTTGTGTGCCTGGTTCGAGTCTCATTGCCTGTCCCTTTCTCTTGCTTTTTCACATGTTTCTTTATTTCCAAGAATGAGTGAAATCGTATGGGAGTTGTCTTTTTGTGACTGACCGATATGACACAGCCCAATGCTCTCTCTCATTCTGCCACATGTCACAAGGAGCAAGAATGCCTTCTTGCTTATGGCTCCATAAGGGTCCGCAGTGCATTTGGAGTACAGGGAGATGGTAGAAGTGTCTGGGAGCTCCAGGCTTTTCTTCAGCCATCAGCACAACCAGAAGATGACCACATCAGTGTAAACATGGCATAAATGGGCCTGAAGCCTAGAAATTACAATCTGCAGTGAAAGAGAGAAGAAGTCACAGAGACCATGGGAGTAGGGTGTAGACGAGTATTAGGGGAGAATCGGACGGTTGGCGCTTCAGAGGGCTGGGAGCCATGGCCAAAGACAAAGGCACATGGGAGAGGAGCACACGTAGAACCCACAATTTGAATGTTGACCATAGATTTGGCAGGGAAAAGGAGAGAGTCTGAATGACACAAGTTCTTACAACTCTGGGTTCGTGAGGCCCGGGGATTCCAGATCAGCATGCTTTGCAGACATTGACTCCAGAACTGTAGAACACTGTTCATCTCCTGTAGAGGACACCAGCAAGCAACCAGGTGCACACAGAATGGAAACCATGATCAGAGACAATACCTGTTGACACCGTGGTAAGATTATTATTTCTTTGGGTGCATTCTTGATGGGCAGTGTTGGTGGAGATGACTCGATGTGCGCCAAAGATACTTGGGATCTACGACCGCCAGCATCAAGAATGAGAAGTGGCCACAGACAGGATGGCGAGGACATTCGCTGCCCAACCTTCAATCAAGGATTCCCAAACATGGAACACTGTTGGGACTGCATGATTCAGGCCACGTTGCTTAGTCCCAGGAGAACAGAGAATCTTGCAGGGGTATAGAAGAAAGCCCTGTCCACATCCTCTCACCTGGCCACAGAACTCATCAGGCCTTAAGTTTTGTGGAGTGGGTTTAACGTCATGATTCACGGGCACACCATATTTGGCCCAGACACCAAACACTCTGAATGGAAGGCAAGGAGAGCCTCTGCAGAGGACGAGCCCACAGGAGAGTGGACAGTCACAACACAACCCCAGAGGGCATGTCACACACACCTGAGACTCTCTCGTGCCAGCACTGGGGCACTCCATGAGCTCTTATTCCTAAAGAAATTATCTTCATGGTAGATAACAGAATGCGTGTTTCGAATACAGAGAAGACAGAGACCTTTTGTAGATTCACGTTGTATTCCTGAAACTGGCCCAAAAGCGTTTTCTTATGGCTTCACATGGGGATTGGTTCTCTTCCAAAATGCTCCATGCTTGCTCCTGTGAGCTCCAAATAGGTGAGTCCGTCCTGGGACTAATCTTCAAGGGTGTAGGGTCTACCTTTCATGTTTGGTCAGCTGGGAAAATGGGAAGGCATTTATGGCACGATTTCTGGAATTGCAAGAAGAACTCCTATCCTAACTGTTGAAGATTCCTGACATGTCTTTGGTATGGTTGCGGGTATTAACACTGAGCCTTCCTCAGAGGGTTGGGGGAGATTTTCCTGGTCAGAAGCATCCTGATAGGGTGTGAGGAACATGCACATGTGTATGGCGTGGAGTTCCCCATGTGAGGAAGCTTGTACTCCTGATTATTTCTTGACCTTACGTGGGTAAGATGAAATTGTGGATTCTTACCCTTCTCAGCAGTCCAGAGGGGTGGTGGTGACAGTCACGGCCAAGAAGTACAAATTCGGCCATGAAGAAGGTGACCCCCAAATCGCTTCAAACCTCTCTTGGGGAAATCCCCAGGTGGCTCCAGCGGTTAGGAATGATTTTGATACTACTGGCAGACCAAGAACTACTCCATCTAGGTGAAGTGGTGAGGCGTGCTTTGGTGAGGAGAGGTTGCCAGGACCTTAGAGCTTTGTGACGTCACAGAAGCTGACTTCACTTAAGCAGCAATCCCATTCTCAAGACATAGGAGTCCTATGGCTCTAAGTAGAAAGAACTGCGAAGGAACAAGAAAGAGCCCTTTTAACCTCATCATGAACTCAGGTGGTCTTTTCTGTTTCTTTCCCACTTCAACATTCTATACAAAGAGAAAAGAAAACGATGTTCTGTATACCATTCTTTAGACCAATATTTCTCCAGCGAGAGCAAGGTGTTCCTATTTCCACTGCAATTTCTAGAGATCTCAATCAACAGCGAGGCCTCTTGGGTACCATTAGGTCTCTGGAATGTTGGATAACCTTGGGTGAGAGGGTCCATTCTTAACTTCTGGTCCCTATGGTTTCTAGGTGTAAGATCTGCCTTTGTTGCTTTCTCAGCTTGGAAGTTGAGGGAAAGAAGAAGGGGAGGAAAGTCACAATTCCAGGAATATTGCCAGGGCACGGATGCATTGTGCTGTCCGTGTCCTTATCTGCTAGTGTTCTGAAACAACAGTCCTAAGGGATGCAAGCTCTGTCTACCGGACATTACCAAAAATACCGTTGCAAAGGCTTCATTGAGAGTGAAATTCTGCATGATCACTACCCCGAAAGAAAGACCCCTGTTCAGCACTCCTTGCCATCATTAGTTAATGCTACATGCCATAGTCATGGGCAGAGCCATGTTGAGCAACTCTCTTTATTCAGATGAAAATGAAGGACCAACATTGATGGCCTGCCATGCCCATTCTAGCATCACTGTGGAAGGAACTGAGATACCCTTTTCAGGGCAAGTGGATAAAGATGAATATGAAGATGATGCTAAAAACGTGATTTCCAAATGAAAATGCAAGCAGACCAAGGGAAATATCCTATGACTTCACTCGTATATGGCCCATGAGGAATACCATGGACATGAGTAGTAGTAAGGAAAAACGAAAGGAGAAGAAGTCAGACAGGGAGAGGCACCGGAAGAGACTCAGGGACTTGGGGACCAAGCTGAGAGTTATAGGAGGATAAGACCTGCCATAAAGAGGGAACTGGTTATTGGGTAGGGAGATGGTATGGCATTATATGAGGATTAGCTCTTGGTGCTATATGCAATTAAAGCATCAGGGAACACTATGTCAAAAAACGTAAAATGTATGAAAGGCCGGCATGTCGAATATAAGAAAAAATAGTGAATAGAAAGCAAAACAGGTCGTTTCACGTGGAGATGAAGAAAGAAAGAGAAGAGAAATGAATTCCAGTTTTATTATCTTACTGATTAAATTTTTATGCAATTGGTTTCCTATAAGGTCCTTATGTGAATTGGGTCTTTGGACATTGTTAATTAGTGTTCCCTCTTCCTACATTTTGGGAATAGATGAGCAAAGCCGACATTACCATTAAATGTCTCGAAATGTGGACCAGGGAATTGATTTGAACCTGGCTTTCTGTGTGTTGGGAGATGTTTGAGACTGCTTCAAAAGCCTCAAAAGCTGCTTCAAAAGTCATTCCCTGAGACGTGAGATATGTATGACTCATGATCTTGTCATGGTAGTGTGTATGTGTCTTGGAATTTATCCTTTTCTCTCCGGTATTGGATTTGCTGGCAGACTTCTGTGTAGTCGTCTTTGAGGTAAGGTTATTTAAATAAATAAATAATTAATTAATTCTTGATAGGTAAGAAGTTAACTTACCGGTTTGGACGGTTTGTTACTTTGATTCTCTAAGTTTTGTTTTTTATGGTATTTTCTCTGAATTTTGCTTCCATGAGTGATATTCCTCACTCGCTCCCTAACTTCTGTGGGACTCTTTTAAGAGTGTGTGTGTGTGTGTGTGTGTGTGTGTGTGTGTGTGTGTGTGTGTGTGTTTCACAAAACGCTAAAAATGACATTTTAAGAGATATGAAGTTCCTCCATTTCAGATCACAATTCACCTTCAAACACAGTGGAAACTCACGTTACATGCCCTTAGGCCATATTTCCTGCAATGAATGTCCTATTTGATCCACTTTCCGAAATGCAGATTCTGACTAGCCTGCCTGGAACAAACATCAAATTTTGTGTGCCTGGTTAGAGTATCAATACCTGGAACACTGTTGGGACTGCCTTCTTCAGGAAATGTTGCTTAGTCCCAGGAGAACAGGAAATCCTGCAGAGGACTAGAAGAAATCCCTGCCACATCCTATCAGCTGGCCACAGAATTCAGCAAACCTTAAGTTTTGTGGAGTGGGTAGAATATCACGTTTCATAGGCACACCATATTTGGCCCAGACACCAAACACTCTGAATGGAAGGTAAGGTGAGCCTCTGCAGAGGACAGGAAAGAGGACAGCCACAACACAACCCCAGAGGGCATGTCACACACACCTAAGACTCTTAAGTGCCAGCCCTTGGCACTTCTCCCTATGAGCTCTTGTTCCTAAAAATTTATCTTCAGGGTAGATAACAGAATGTGCGTTTTGAATACAGAGAAGACAGAGACCTTTTGTAGATTCCCGTTGTATTCCTGAAGTTAGCCCGAAAGCCTTTTCTGATGGCTACACATGGGGATTGGTTCTCTTCCAACATGCTCCGTGCTTGCTCCTGTGAGCTCCAAACAGATGAGTCCATTCTGGGCCTATCTTCTAGGGTGTAGGGTCTGCCTTTCTTTCATGTTTGGTCAGCTGGGAAAATGGGGAGGCATTTATGGCACGATTTCTGGAGATTCAAGAAGAACTCGTGTCCTCACTGTTGAAGATTCCAGACATGTCTTTGGTATGGTTGCAGGTGTTAACTCTGAGATTTCCTCAGAGGGCTGGGGGAGCATTTCCTGGTCAGAAGCATCCTGATATGGTGTGAGGACCATGCATATGAGTATGGTGTGGAGTTCACTGTGTGAGGCTGCTTGTCCTCCTGAATCTTTCTTGACCTTACTTGGGTAAGATGAAATTGTGGATTCTTGCCCTTCTCTGCAGTCCAGAGGGGTGGTGACAGTCACGGCCAAGAACTACAAATTCGTCCATTGCGAAGGTGACCCCAAATCTCTTCACAAATTCTCTTGGGGAAATACACAGGCGGCTCCAGCGGTTTGGAGTGATTTTGATACTCCTGGCTGACCCAGAACTACTCCAGCCTGGTGAAGTGGTGAGGGATGCTTTGGTGAGGAGTGGTTGCTAGGACCTCAGAGCTTTGTGACATCACAGAAGCTGGCTTCACTGAAGCAGCAATCCCATTCTCATGACAAAGGAGTCCTATGGCTTTAAGGAGAAAGACCTGGGAAGGAACAAGAAAGAGCCCTGTTATCCTCATCTTGAACTCAGGTGGTATTTTCTGTTTCTTTCCCACTTCCACTTTCTATACAAAGAGAAAAGAAAACGATGTTCTGTATACCATTCTATAGACCAACGTTTCTCCTGAGAGAGCAAAGTGTTCCTATTTCCACTACAATTTCTAGAGATCTCAATGAACAGCGAGGCCTCTTGGGTACCATTAGGTCTCTGGGTGGTTGGATATCCTTGGGTGAGAGGGTCCATTCTTTGCTTCTCTTCCCTATGGTTTCTCGGGTGTAAGGTCCGCACTTGGATGTTTGATATCCTTTGGTGAGAAGGTCCATTCTTAGCTTCTGTTCCCTATGGTTTCTCGTGTGTAAGGTCTGCCTTTGGTACTTGGTCAGCTTGGAAGTTGAGGGAAGGAAGAAGGGGAGGAAAGTCACAATTCCAGGAAAACTGCCAGGGCATGTATTCGTTATGCTGTCCGAGTCTTATCTGCTAGTGTCCTGAAACACCGGTCCTAAGGGATGATAGCTCTGTCTACCTGACATTACCTTAAATTCCATTGCAAAGACTTTATGGAGAGTGAAACTCTGCATGATGTTTTCCCTGAAAGAAAGAGCCATGTTCAGCACTCCTTGTCATCACTAGTTAATGGTACATGCCATAGTCATGGGGAGAGCCATGTTGAGCAACGCTCTTTATTCAGATGAAAAAGAACAGCCACCATGGATGGCCTGCCATGCCCACTCTGCATCACTGTGGAAAGAGCCGAGATACCCTCTTCAGGGCTAGTGGATAAAGATGATTATGAAGATTTTGATAAAAGAATGTGATTTCCAAATGAAAATGCAATCAGACCAAGGGAAATATCCTATGGCTTCACTCCTATGTGTCCCATGAGGAATACCATGGACATTAGTAGTAGTAACTGAAACGGAAGTAGAAGAATTCAGACAGGGAGACGCACCAGGAGAGACTCAGGACTTTGGGGACCAAACTGAGGGTTGCAGGAGGATAAGACCTGCCATAAAAAGGGAACTGATTATTAGGTACGGAGGTGGTGTGGCATTAAATGTATCTACAAAAGCTAACATGTGTCCACAAGCTAACTTGTGCCCATATTTTCCAGGTTTCATGTCTGTAAAATCTATTTCCCAATAAATTCCTGGTTCCTTACCTCTTTCTCTTTTCCCTCTTCCCAATTTCGTTCTTCCCACATTACCTGCCTGTCATTGAGTGAATCTATCGATTACATCCTGTACCATACGCCCTAATTTAGAAACCTGGAACTGCTTCCCTATAAGCTCCATGAGTTTGCTTATCCCTAAATGAGTACCCTGATGTATCTGGTCTACTAACTTCTTATCTAGTCTTCGAGGAAGAATTATTTTTCCTGCTTCCGTCTTAGCCCAGTCCCCTTCATAGTTCAATTTAACCCATTTCTTTAAATACTTTAAAGCTTCTTCTGAAGAGTTCGTTATTTCTGATAGGGCCAGACCGGGAGTGTTACCAGTTCCTGCTGTTTCTCGGGCTGCTTGCTTTGTGGCATGATCTGCTAATTGGTTTCCTTTTGACATCAGACCAGTCCCCTTTTGGTGTCCCAGGTAATGCATAATGGCCACCTCTTTTGGGTCCCAAATAGCCTGGAGGAGAGCCAATATTTCTCCTCTGTTTTTAATTCCTTTTCTTTCTGCTGTTAATAGGCCCCTTTCTTTATAAATAGCACCATGTATATGAAGAATAGAAAGGCGTACCTGCTTTCCATATAGATATTGGCGGTTTTACATTTGACCATCTGCAGTGCCTTAGTGAGTGCAATCAGCTCCGCTTTTTGTGCCAAATTTCCATGTGGCAGGGCTGCTGTCCAGAGTCTCTTCCCAGGAGAAACTACCGCAGCCCCCACATACCTCTTTCCATTGACAATGTAGCTACTCCCATCTGTGAACAGAGTCATCTCAGCATCCGGCAGGGGAATGTCTCTGAGATCCGGCCTTATTCCTGGAACTTGTGTTAGGACCTCCCTATAGTCATGTGGATGGTCAGCCAGTTCCTCTGGCAGCAGCGTGGCTGTATTTAGCACTGCCAGGGGCCGGATGGTCATCTTGGTTTGTTGAAGAGGAGGGTCTGACACTCCATCACTCAGGCGTTTGTCATCCATCAGTCTGGTGGAGTCCGGAGAAGGCCCTCGATGGCGTGTGTGGTGGTCAAAATGAGATTTTGACCCAAAGTCAATTTACTTGCATCCTTGACCAGGAGGTCCATGGCAGCAATTATGCAGAGGCAAGAGGGGAACCCAGCTGCTACTGGATCTAGTTTCTTGCTGAGATAGGCTACTGGCCTTTGTCAAGGCCCCAGATTATGAGTCAAAACTCCTTTGGCCACCCTACTTTTTCATCCACATACAACTGGAAGGGCTTGGTAACATCTGGGATGGCCAATGCTGGGGCACTCAGTACAACTGTTTGTAATTCCCAAAATGCTCCTTCTGCCTCAGCTGTCTACTCTATCATAGTGAGCCCCCCCTTTTACCAGTTCGTATGGAGGTTGAGCAATCTCTGCAAACTGCAGTATCCACAGCCTACAGTAGCCCACCATCCAAGAAACTTCCTCAGATGTCAGGACGTGATAGGGCGGGGATGTCTGGTGATCACCTTTTTCCTGGAGTCAGACAGTGAATGCACTCCCTCATGAAGAGCAAAGCCTAAATAAGTGGCATGGCTCTGACAGAGCTGTGCTTTCTTTATTGACACCCAATAATCTTTTTCCTGCAGTCTGCAAAAGAGGTCTTGCCCCTCACAAACATGACTCATAGTCCTCAGCGGCTACTAGCAAGTCATTAACATACTGTAGCAGAGTGACTCCTGGTTTGGAGGTTCTGTATCACGCAAATTCTCACGTAGGGCCTTGTCAAAAAAAAATGTTTGGTGAATTATAGAATCCTTGAGGAAGTCTTGTCCAGGTGAGCTGGGCTTGGAATCCTTCCTGTGGGTCGGACCACTCAAAAGCAAAAAGGTGTTGAGATTCCCTTGCTAAAGATATGCAGAAAAATGCATCCTTGAGATCTAAGACAGTATACACAGTTCTTTGGTGGCCCGGGAGGAGAGTAGGGTATAGGGGTTAGGCACCATCAGGTAGATATCTTCAAACTGTTTATTAACTTCCCACAAGTCCTGAACGGGTTTGTACTCCCTAGTCTTGGCCTTTTTGACAGGCAGCAAAGGTGTGTTCCATGGAGATTTGCAAGGAACTAGGATCCCTTCTCCTCGGAGGTGGTTAATGTGTTATTTGATCTCTTCCTTTGCTTCCCGGGAAGGGGGTGCTGCTGATTGGGAACAGCCATAGCCGTCGCCTTTAATTGTACCACCACTGGAGTTTGTCCCCTGACCAAGCCAGGGGTCTTCCCTTCTACCCAGACCTCGGGAAACTTGACCTGTAGGATTTGGAGAAGGCTCCCCGCCTTTGTCTCCTCTGGTTTTGAGACTGGCTTGTAAGGGAGATATTCATCTACTGCTTCCATAAGCACCTGTACAGTGGGTTGTCTCAAGGTTACAGTCATGTCTCCTTTTGAGAACTGAATGCCAGCTCATAACTTGTGGAGGAGATCTCTTCCCATCAAGTAATATCGGGCATTAGGGAGGACCAAAAATCGATGTTTAACTACTCCTGAGGCCAAATTTAAAGTCTTTTCTGTTGTCCATTTATGTCTCTCTGTGCCGTTTGCTCCTTGTACCCAAACTTCCTCTCCAGATAGTTTTCCCATAGGTTCAAGTAGTGATGAAAACTGGGCTCCCTTGTCCACCAAAAAAATCAATTGATTTCCCCTCCACTTCAATTTTTACTCTTGGGGCCAGCATTGCTGTATTCCTTTTTGGGCCACTCCCTGGCCCAGTGTCCTTTTTCTTGCACTAAGCACACTGAACTGAATATACGTGTTCCCATCTGCCTTCTCTGTGCTTAGGCTTTTCCTTCCACTTACTATCCCCTACCTATCTCATGTAATGCCAAAACCTTAACCAGCTTTTTGTCTGTTTTTCATCCTCATGTGCATCCCTGTTGTTAAACATCCTTTCTACTATTCCAAATAACTCAGATTCTTCCCTTCAAATCCTTCAATTTCCTGAAGTTTCCTCCTTGTATCTGGGACTGACTGACTGGCAAAATCAAGATTCACTGCCCCCTGATTTTCGGGTTCCTCAGGGTCGAACAGGCTATACATTTTATAGGCTTTAATAAGCCTTTCTAGGAAAGCTCCTGGAGACTCATTCTTACCTTAAGTCACTGTACTAATTCTGGTTTAGTCTGATGGTTTAGTCTGAGTGCAACTTTTACTTCTGGAAATTCAGTTCCAGGATTTCAACATATCACATACCTGCATTTGTTCTGAAAGTCTCCCATATAAATTTCCTTTAAGGCAGAATTCATCTTACAAGAGAATTAAAACAATTACAAATGACAAAAATAGTTATGAATAGTTATGGTTAAATATCAGAATATTTATGGTTAAATATCAAATGATGACTCTTATCAAAACTTTAAATCTTTAGGAAATGTATAGAACCTCTGGAGTTGTTACAGCATTTACCCAAATGTAACCCAAGGTTTATCATTGATGTAGCAGTACTTCTTGAGTAACTTATCAAATCAGGGAAAAGCCTTATGAGTCAAAGAGGTCTCATTTACAATTCTAGGTGGGCAAAGAGGAAACCATTCACATATTAGGACTTGTGAACTGTTATGACAGCTGTTAAGCACAAAACTTGTTTACTAACAGATTTCAAAAGCACAAACCCAGTTCAAGCAACCAGCACCCTAGCACTTCATCCCATTTGTCATCCAAGTTAAACTTCAAAGCTTCAGGTTGCCAAAGACTCTGAAAGCTACTTTAACAATTACCCATTAAAACCCTGAGACAGACAATTAACCATCAGTTCAGTCATCTCTTTGCTAACAGATTTCATGTTCCATCTGGGCCCATTCCACTGCAGATGCCATGTTTCCCGCCAGCAAGGGGGAGGGGCTAGGCAGTCCACGTCGGGCCAGAGAAGACAAGGAATTCCCCGAAACAAAGGGAGTTTCGGCAGCTGCTTGGGAATATTCCTTAAAGTCTCTCTCCTGAATTAGACTAACACGAGGTGGCTCTACTGATAGCCTTTAACACACGAAATGAGTGAGGGAGAAGCCCCACATCTATTATGAGGAACAGAGGGATGAAAGTCAGAGTCCCCTTACTCTTTGCTTGCCCCATTCCTTCAAACATAACAAAGAACATAGCAGACAGCAAAAAGACAAGACAAGGACAACCACAGGCCCAGCGGTCCTGCCACCAGTGGGGATTTCCTAGGGGGACTCAAACCCCATGACCGGAAAGGGGGACTCGAACCCCCGATGACCACCTCGGGGGACTCGAACCCCCGATGACCACCTTGGAGGACTAGAAACCCTGATGACCGCCTAGGGGGACTCGAACCCTCTGACCATCCAGGGTGACTCATACCCCTTGGTGACCGTACAGGGGGACTCAAACCCCCTGATGACAGTACAGGGCACCGAATCCCTTGACCACCTAGGGGGACTTGAACACCCCACTGCCCAGGGGGATTCAAGCGTCCGGTCGATCTACCAGCAGATGGATGGGGTGTCCCCGCATCCAATCTAGCTCTGGGGAGCATGGCTGTGTCCAGCTTTTCCCCGGTGGGCCATACCATGGAGCTCCAACCAGACAGACAGATAAAATCCTAACACCTCCAGAGGCTTTTGCCATAAGTTCTGATAATGGCTCAGTTCTCGTTCTTTGATCCCGGACGAGCCCCCAATGTTAGGGTTCGTGATCAAAGGAATGAGACTGACACAAAGCGAAAATCAAGCAAAGTTTTATTTCATGCCATGCGTCAGAAACCAAACTGCATCAGAAACCAAACTGCATCAGAAACCAAACTGCATGAGAAACCAAACTGAACGTTAGGTGCCCGAGTCTTACTGGGGACCATGGCCTCCCAGTCGCTGGGGTCACTCCTGGAGGATCCCTGCCTCACCCTCACCATACCACAAACCCATTCCCGGTGTGGCTGCATGTTTTCTACTCAGAGGCTGCTCCTGATGTCGGCACTGCCCGAGGCGGCGTAGCTGCATGCGGCGGCACTGCTGCTGATACTCTGGCTCAGGTTGGCGTCGCTCACGGCAGCACCTCTGCCGCTGATTCTCTGGGCGCTGCACAGGGCAATGCCAATTGAGGTGGCACTGCTGCCGCTGCTGCTCTGGGCAGGGCATGGGGCGCTGCCGCTCATGTTACAGCTCGCGGCAGCACCACTGCCACTGCTGCTCTGGTGCACAGGGCGGTGCTGCTGGTGGTGGCGCTGCTGCTGCTGCTGCTCTGGGCGGTGCACGGGGTGATGCCACTTGAGGTGGTACTGCTGCTGCTGCTGCTCTGTGCGGTGCGCGGGGCGGCGCTGCTCGCGGTGGCGCCTCTGCCACAGCTGCTCTGGGTGGTGTTGCTCACAGTTGCGCCGCTTCCGCCTCTGCTTTGGGTGGTTAACTGGGCGATGCTGCTCGTGTTACAGCTCAAGGCAGCACCGCTGCTGCTGCTGCTCTGGTGGGGAATGGGGCGGCACTGCTCATGTTACAGCTCGAGGCGGCGCCGCTTCCGCTGCTGCTCTGGGCAAGGATGACAATGACGACAACCCCAATGACACAGACTCTGCTCCCCATGATGCCACTCCAACAAGGCCACTCCCCAGAAGAGGCCACACACCAGACGAGGCCACATCCGACGATGAAGAGGCCACTCTGGAAGAGGCCGCTCAAGGAAGGGGCCACATGCCAACAAGGCCGCTCCCTGGAATGATGCCGCATTGGCAAGGATTCAGCTCAGAGAGGTGAGGCCGCTGGCAGCAGGGTCGAAGCTGGGAGCAGTGAGGCTGCTGGAGGCGACGAGGCTGGTCGTGGTGGGGCTAAAGCTCAGGGGAACGAGGTCCCTGGTGGCGGAGCTGCAGCTGGGGGCAGCGAGGACACCTGCAGCGGGGCCGTGGCTTGGGGCGACACTGCTCCTGATGACCCCGATGCTATCACTCCTATGACTACCCTAATGGCTCCCAAAGGCTACCCTAACAGCTATTCTAACTGCTATTCTAACTGCCATTCTAACTCCTCCTACTTCTCCAACGGCTATTCTAACTCCTCCTACTTCTCCAACGGCTATTCTAACTCCTCATACTTCTCCAATGGCTATTCTTACACCTCCTAATTCTAGCCCCACCCAGCCTCACAGAGTAATCTTTATAGAGGTGGTTGAGCCTGGCCAACACACAGGTGGCCAATGAGATTTCAACTCACCACAGTTAATATATGCACACCAAACTAATTGGATATGGCAATCTGGCCTGACACGCCCCTATATCTGGGGTTTACAGTTCCTCTGGCTAATCAGGCCCCTACAAGGAGTACAAGCAGCCTCACACGGGGAATTCCAGGCCATAAACATGTTCATTGTCCTCATACCCTATCAGGATGCTTCTGACAAGGAAAAGTGCAACCCGCCTTCTGAGGAGCTCAGAGTTAACACCCGCAGTCATACCAAAGACATGTCTGGGGTCTTCAATAGTGAGGACAAGAGTTCTTCGTCCATCTTCAGAAATCGTGCCATAAATGCCTCCAATTTTCCCAGCTGACGAAAGATTAAAAGCAGGCTCTACACCCTAGAAGCTTAGGCACAGGACGGACTCTTCTGTTTGGAGCTCACAGGAGCAAGCATGGAGCATGTTGGAAGAGAACCAATCCCCATGGGAAGCCATCAGAAAAGGCTTTCGGGCCAGTTTCAGGAATACAACGTAAATCTACAAAAGGTCTCTATCTTCTCTGTATTCCAAATGCGTATTCTGTTATCTACAGTGAAGTTAATTTCTTTAGGAAGAAAAGTTCATGGAGTGCCCAAGGGCTGGCACTTGAGAGAGTCTCACGTGTGTGTGACATGACCTGTGTGGTTGTGTTGTGGCTGTCCACTCTCCTGTGGGCTCGACCTCTGCAGAGGCTCTCGTTGCCTTCCATTCAGAGTGTTTGTGTCTGGACCAAATATGGTGAGGTTAAGCTTCGTGGGTCCGGTGTGCCTGTGAAACGTGACATTCACCCCTCTCCACAAAACTTAAGGCCTGATGAATTCTTTGGCCAAGATGAGAAGATGTGGGCAGGGCTTTTTTCTAGTCAGGGTTTGATTCTACTCCCCTTCAGGATTTTCTGTTCTCCTGTGACTACGCAACGTGGCCTGAAGAAGGCAGTCTCATCAGTGTTCCAGGAATGGGATTCCATGATTGCAGGTTGGGCAGCTAATGTCCTCACCGTTCTGCCTGTGGCCACTGCTCAGTCTTGATGCTGGCGGTCATATAGCCCAAGTATCTTTGGCGCCCATTGAAGCATCTCCAGCAACACTGCCCATCACAAGTGCAAACAAAGAAATAATAATCTTACCACAGTGACAACAGGTATTGTCTCTGATCATGGTTTTGAATCTGTCTGCACCTGGATGCTTGCTGGTGTCCTCTCCAGGAGATACACAGTGTTCTCTGGAGTCTATGTCTGCAAAGCATGCTGATCTGGAATGCCTGGGCCTCAACACCCTTGGGTTGCAAGAACTCGTGTCCTTAAGATACCCTTCTTTTTCCGCTACAGCTATGGGTCAACATTCAAATTGTGGGTTCTATTTGTTCTCCACTCAACTGTGCCTTTGTCTTTGGCTATGGCTCCCTGCCCTCTGAAGAACCAACTGTACAATTTTCCCCTAAGCCCTGTCTACACCCTTCTCCCATGGTCTCTGTGACTTCTTCTCTCTTTCGTTTTGGACTGTGATTTCTATGCTTCAGGTCCTTTTATACCATGTTTACATTGATGTGGTCATCTGATTGTGCTGATGGCTGAAGACAAGCCTGGATCTCCCAGACACTTCTACCATCTCCCTTTCCTCCAAATGCACTGAGGACTCTTATGGAGCCATAAGCAAGAAGGCATTTTGCTCCATGTATCATGTGGCAGAATGGTAGATAGCATTGGGCTCTGTCCTATCTGCCTGTCAGAGAAAGACAACTACCATACGATTTCCCTCACTCATGGAAGTAAAGAAATAAGTGAAAAAAAAAAAACAAGAAAAAGGGTCAGGCAATTAGATTCTAACCAGGCACACAAAATTTGGTGGTCTGCAATAGAGCAGCTTCATATCTCTTAAAGTATCATTTTTAGCATTTTGTACAACACAAACACACACACACACACACACAGACACACACAAACACACACTAATAGAGGCCCACAGAAATTAGGGAGCAAGTGAGGAATAGCACTCATGGAAGCAAAATTCAGAGAAAATACAATAAAAACCAAAAGCTTAGAGAATCAATGTCACAAACCTTCCTAACTAGAGTTAAATCCTTACCTATCAAGAATTAATTAATTAAATAATTAAACCACTTCCTTAAAGACCCCTTCACAAAAATATGCCAGCAAATGTAATAATGGAGAGAAAATGATAAATACCAAGACACACACGCACTACCATGACAAGATCATGTGTCATACATATCTGACATCTCAGGTAATGATGAAAGCTTTTGAAGCAGTCCTCCAACATCTCCCAACACACAGAAAGCCAGGTTCAAATCAATTCCCTGGTCCACAATTCGAAACCTTAAATGGTCATGTCGGCTTTGCTCTCTATTCCAAAATGTAGGAAGAGGTCAGTCTCTAATTTACAATGTCCAAAGACCTAATTCAGATCAGGACCTTATAGGAAACCAATGGCATACAATTTTAATCACTAAATAATAAAACTAGAATTCATTTCTCTTCTCTTTCTTTCTTCATCTCCATGTGAAATGGGCTATTTTGCTTTCTATTCACTATTTTTTTCTTATATTCAGCAAGCCAGCCTTTCATCCATCCTACTTTTTTTTGACATAGTGTTCCCTGATTCTTTACTTGCATCAACCACCAAGTGCTCATCCTCATATAATGCCACACCACCTCCCTAACCATTAACCCGTTCCCTCTTTATGTCATGTCTTATGGTCCTGCAAATCTCAACTTGGTCCCCAAAATTTTGAGTCTCTCCTGGTGTGTCTCCCTGTCTGACTTCTTCTCCTTCTGTTTTCCCTTACTACTACAGATATCCATGGTATTCCACAGGGACCACATATTAGTGAAGCCATAGGATATTTCCCTTGGTCTGCTTGCATTATCATTTGGAAATCATCTTCTTTATCATAATCTTCATAATTATCTTTATCCACTAGCCCTTTAAAGGATATTTGGCACCTTCCACAGTGATGCTAGAGTCGGCATAGCAGGCAAACGATGTTGGCCGTTCATTTTCATCTGAATAAAGAGCGTTGCTCAACATGGCTATCCCCATGACTATGGCATGTAGCATTAATTAATTATGACAAGGAGTGCTACTGGGGCCCTTTCTTTAGGGTTAGCGATCATGCAGAGTTTCACTCTCCATGAAGCCCTTGCAACGGAGTTTAAGGTAATGTCAGGAAGACAGAGCTTTCATCCCTTATTACTGGTGTTTCAGGACACTAGCAGATAAGGACCTGGACCTCACAATGCTTTCCTGCCCTGGCAATATTCCTGAAATTGTGACTTCCCTTCCCATCTTCCTTCCCTCAACTTCCAAGCTGACCAAGAAGCAAAGGCAGACCTTCCACCCTAGAAACCATAGGGAACAGAAGCTAAGAATGGATCCTCTCAACGAAGGATAGCAAACCTCCCAGAGACCTAATGGTAGCCAAGAGGACTCGCTGTTGATTGAGGACTCTAGAAATTGCAGTGGAAATAGGAACACCTTGTTATCTCTGGAGAAATGTTGGTCTATAGAAAGGTACACAGAACATCGTTTTCTTTTCTCTTTGTATAGAAAGTGGAAGTGGCAAAGAAACAGAAAAACCACTGAGCTCATGATCAGGCTAACAGGGCTCTTTCTTGTTCCTTCCAATGTCTTTCTACTTAAAGCCAGAGGATTCTTATGTCTTGAATGGGGTTGCTGCTTCAGTGAAATCAGCTTCTGTGACGTCACAATACTCTGAGTTCCTAGCAACCAGTGTTCCCTGATTCTTTAATTTCATATACCACCAAGTACTCATCCTCATGTAATGCCACACCACCTCCATACCCATGAACCAGTTCCCTCTTTATGGCAGGGCTTATACTCCTGCAACCCGCAGCTTTGTCTCCAAAGTCTTGAGTCTCTCCTTGTGCCTCTCCCTGTCTGACGTCTTCTCCTTCCATTTTCCCTTACTACTACATATGCCCATGGTATTTTTCAGGGACCATAAATGAGTAAAGACATAGGATATTTCACTTGGTCTGCTTGCATTTTCATTTGGAAATCATCTTCTTTATCATCATCTTCATAATCATCTTTATCCACTAGCCCTTAAAAGGGTATCCCGGCTCCTTCCACAGTGATGCTAGAGTGGGCATGGCAGGCCATCAATGTTGTCCTTTCATTTTCATCTGAATAAAGAGAGTTGCTCAACATGGATCTCCCCATGGTTATGGCATGTAGCATTAACTAATGATGACAAGGGTGCTGACCAGGGCTCGTTCATTAGGGGTAGCTATCATGCAGAGTTTATGAAGCCTTTGCAACGGTGTTTAAGGTAATGTCAGGTAAACAAAGCTTTCATCTCTTGGGAATGGTGTTTCGGATTCTAGCAGATAAGGACACTGACAGCACAATGCATCCCTGCCCTGGCAAATTTCATGGAAATGTGACTTTCCTTCCCTACTTCCTACCCTCACCTCAATCTAAGCAATCACTAAAGGCAGACGTTCCACCCGATAAACCATAGGGAACAGAAGCTAAGAATGGAACCTTTCACCCAAGGATATCCAACCTCCAAGAGATCTAGTTGTAGCCAAGAGGCCTCGCTTTTCATTGAGATCTCTAGAAATTACAGTGAAAAAAAGAACACCGTGCTCTCTCTGGAGAAATGTTGGTCTAAAGAATGGTATACAGAACATCATTTTCTTTTCTCTTTGTATAGAAAGTGGAAGTGGGAAAGAAACAGAAAAGACCCCCTGAGTTCATAATCACGCTAAGAGGGCTCTTTCTTGTTCCTTCCTAGGTCTTTCTATTTAAAGCCATAGGACTCCTATGTCATGAGAATGGGATTGCTGCTTCAGTGAAGTCAGCTTCTGTGATGTCACAAAGCTCTGAGGTCCTAGCAACCACTCCTAACCAAACCACACCTCATCACTTCACCTGGCTGGAGTAGTTCTGGGTCAGCCAGGAGTATCAAAATCACTCAAAACCGCTGGAGCTGCCTGGGTATTTCCCCAAGAGAGTTTGTGAAGCAATTTGGGGTCACCTTCTCCATGGCCGAATTTCTAGTCTTTGGCAGTGAGTGTCACCACCACCCCTCTGGACTCCTGAGAAGGGCAAGAATCCACAATTCCATCTTACTGACGTAATGTCAAGAAAGAGTCAGGAGTACAAGCAGCCTCACACGGGGAACTCCACCCATACACATGTTCATAGTCCTCACACCCTATCAAGATGTTTCTGACCAGGAAAAGTGCCCCGCACCTTCCGAGGAAAGCTCAGAGTTAACACCCGCAACTATACTAAAGACATGTCTGGAGTCTTCAACAGTGAGGACACGAGTTATTCTTGCATCACCAGAAATCCTGCCATAAATTCCTCCCAATTTTCACAGCTGACCAAACGTTAAAGACAGTTTCTACACCCTAGAAGCTTAGGCCCAGGACGGACTCATCCATTTGGAGCTCACAGGAGCAAGCACGAAGCATGTTGGAAGAGAACCCATCCCCATGTGAAGCCATCTGAAAAGGCTTTCAGGCCAGTTTCAGGAATAAAACGTGAATCTACAAAAGGTCTCTGTCTTCTCTTTAATCGAAACACGCATCCTGTTATCTACCCTGAAGATAATTTCTTTAGGAAGTAGAGCTCAAAGAATTCCCAAGGGCTGGCACTTGAGAGAGTCTCAGGTGTGTGTGACATGCCCTCTGGGGTTGTGTTGTGGCTGTCCACTCTCCTGTGGGCTCGTCCCGTGCAGATGCTCTCCTTGCCTTCCATTCAGAATGTTTAGTGTCTGGGCCAAATATGGTGTGCCTGTGAAATGTGACTTTCAACCGACTCCACAAAACTTAAGGCTTGCTGAATTCTGTGGCCAGGTGAAAGGATGTGGGCAGGGCTTTATTCTAGTCCCTTGCAGGATTTTCTGTTCTCTTGGGACTAAGCACCATGGCCTGAAGAAGGCAGTCCCAACAGTGTTCCATGTTTGGGAATCTGTGATTGCAGGTTGGGCAGCTAATGTCCTCACCGTCCTGCCTGTGGCCACTTCTCAGTCTTGGTGCTGGCGGTCATAGAGCCCAAGTATCTGTCGTGGAGGTCTTTATTTGAATTGGGTCTTTGTATATTGTAAATTAGAGTCTTCCCTCTTCCTACATTTTGGGAATAGATGAGAAAAGCAGACATTACCGTTAAATGTCTCGAATTGTGGACCAGGGAATTGATTTGAACCTGGCTTTCTGTCTGTTGGGAGATGTTTGAGGATTGCTTCAAAAGCCTCAATAGCTGCTTCAAAAGTCATTACCTGAGACGTCAGATATGTATGACTCATGATCTTGTCATGGTAGTGCGTATGTGTCTTGGAATTTCTCCTTACTTATCCAGTATTGATTAATAAATTCTTGATAGGAAAGGAGTTAAGTTATCCAGATTGGCGGTTTGTTACTTTGATTCTCTAACTTTTTTTTTTTGTATTTTCTCTGAATTTTGCTTCCATGAGTGCTATTCCTAAAAGTTTCCCTAACTTCTGTGGGACACTTTTAAGTGTGTGTGTGTGTGTGCCTGTGTGTGTGTGTGTGTGTGTCTGTGTGTGTGTTTGTTTGTGTGTCTGTGTTTCACAAAACGCTAAAAATTATATTTTAAGAGATATGAAGCTGCTCTATTCCAGATCACAATTCACCTTCATACACACTGGAAACTCACGTTCCATCCTGTTTGGCCACATTTCCTGCATTGAATTTCCCAGTTGATACACTTTTAGAAACGCAGATTCTGACTAGCCTGCCTGGAACAAAGACAAAATTTTGTGTGCCTTGTTAGAGTCAAATTGCCTGTCCCATTTTCTTGTTTTTTTCATGTTTCTTTACTTCCATGAGTGAGTGAAATCGTATGGTAGTTGTCTTTCTGTGACTGAGAAATATGATACAGCACAATGCTATCTCCTTTCAGACACATGTCACAAGGAGAAAGAATGCCTTCTTGCTTATGGCTCCCTAAGATTCCGCAGTGCATTGGAGGACAGGGAGTTGGTAGAAATGTCTGGGAGCTCCAGGCTTATCTTCTGACATCAGCACAACCAAAACAACACCACATCAATGAAAGCATGGCATAAATGGCCCTGAAACCTAGAAATCACACTCCACAGCGAAAGAGAGAAGAAGTCACAGACCATGGGAGAAGGGTGTAGACAGGGCTTATGGGAGAATTGGACGGTTGGTGCTTCAGAGGACAGGGACCCATGGCCAAGGACAAAGGCCAAGGAGAGAAGAGCATAATTAGAGCCTGTAATTTGAATGTAGACCCATAGCTGGGTCTACAGAGAAAAGGCAGAGAAAAGGAGAGTGTCTGAATGACATGAGTTCTTGCAACCCAAAGGTCTTGAGGCCTGTGGATTCCAGATCAGCATGCTTTGCGGACATAGACTCCAGTATTGCAAACACTGTGTATCTCTTCGAGAGTACACCAGCAAGCAACCAGTTACAGACACCCTGGAAACCATGAACATAGACAATACCTGTTGACACCGTGGTAAGATTATTATTTCTTTGTGTGCATTCCTGATGGGCAGTGTTGGTGGAGATGCCTCAAGGGGCGCAAAAGATGCTTGGGCTCTTCGACCACCAGCATTATGACAGAGAAGAGGCCACAGGCAGGACGGTGAGGACAATAGCTGTCCAAAAGGCAATCACAGATTCCCAAACCTGGAACACTGTTCAGACTGCCTTCTTCGGGCCACGTTGCTTAGTCCCAGGGAACAGAAAACCCTCAGGGCACTAGAAGGAAGTTCTGCCCACATTCTATCAGCTGGCTACAGAATTCAGAGGACCTTAAATTTTGTGGAGTGGGTTGAAAGTCACGTTTCACAGGCACAGCAGACACACGAACATCACCCTATTTGGCCTAGACACCACAAACTCTGAATGGGAGGCAAGGAGAACCTGTGCAGAGGACGAGACCACAGGAGAGTGGACAGCCACAACATAACCCCAGAGGGCATGTCCTTTTCTGATGGCTTCACATGGGGATTGGTTCTCTTCCAAGATGCTCAGTGCTTGCTCCTGTGAGCTCCAAACAGATAAGTCCGTCCTGGGCCTAAGCTCCTAGGTTGTAGGGTCTGCCATTAATGTTAGGTCAGCCGGGAAAATTAGGAGGCATTTATGGCACAACCTCTGGTGATGCAAGAAGAACTCGTGTCTTCACTGTTGAAGACTCCAGACATGTTTTTGGTATGATTGCTGGTGTTATGTCTGAGCTTTCCTCGGACGGCAGTGGGCGCTTTTCCTGTTCAGAAGCATCCTGATAGGGTGCGAGGACCATGAGCATGTGTATGGCGTGGAGTTCCCCATGTGAGGTTGCATGTACTCCTGATTTTTTCTTGACCTTACGTTGGTAAGAAGGAATTGTAGATTCTTGCCACTCTCAGGAGTCCAGAGGGGTGGTGGTGACAGTCACGGCCAAAGAATACAAATTCAGTCATGGAGAAGGTTATCCGAAATCGCTTCACAAACTCTCTTGGGGAAATACACAGGCGGCTCCAGCATTTTGAAGTGAATTTGATACTCCTGGCTGACGCAGATGTACTACAGCGAGGTGAGTGATGAGGCATGGTTTGGTGAGGAGTGGTTGCTAGGAAGTCAGAGCTTTGTACGTCACAGAAGCTGACTTCACTGAAGTAGCAATCCCATTCTCATGACATAGAAGTCCTGTGGCTTTAATTAGAAAGAGTTGGGAAGGAACAAGAAAGAGGCATGTTAGCCTGATCATGAACTCAGGGGGTCTTTTCTGTTTCTTTCCCACTTCCCCTTTCTACAGAAAGAGAAAAGAAAACAATGTTGTGTATACCATTCTTTAGACCCACATTTCTCCAGAGAGAGCAAGGTGTTCATATTTCCACTGCAATTTCTAGAGATCTCAATGAACAGCGAGGCCTCTTGGCTACCATTAGGTCTCTGGGAGGTTGGATACCCTTGGGTGAGAGGGTCCATTCTTAGCTTCTGTTCCCTATGGTTTCTCATGTGTAAGGTCTGCCTTTGGTGCTTCGTCAGCTTGGAAGTTGAGGGAAGGAAGAAGGGAAGGGAAGTCACAATTCAAGGAAAATTGCCAGGGCAGGGATGCGTTGTGCTGTCCGTGTCCTTAAGTGCTAGTGTCCTGAAACACCATTCCTAAGGGATGAAGTACCTGTCTACCTGACATTACATTAAACACCATTGCAATGGCTTCATGGAGAGTGAAACTCTGCATGATCGCTATCCCTAAATAAATAGCCAGGTCAGCACTCCTTGTCATCATTAGTTAATGCTACATGCCATAGTCATGTGGAGAGCCATGTGGAGCAACGCTCTTTATTCAGATGAAATTGAACGGCCAACCTCGATGGCCTGCCATGGCCACTCTAGCTTCACTGTGGAAGGAGCCGAGATACCCTTTCAAGGGCTGGTGGATAAAGATGATTATGAAGATGATAATAAAGAAGATGATTTCCAAATGAAAATGGAAGCCGAATAAGGGAAATATCCTATGGCTTCACTCCTATGTGGCCCATGAGGCATACCACGGACATGAGTAGTAATAAGGGAAAATGGAAGGAGAAGGAGTCAGACAGAGAGACGCACCAGGACAGACTCAGGACTTTGGGGACCAAGCTGAGGCTTACAAGAGGGTAAGATGCCATAAAGCGGGAACTGGATAATGGGTATGGAGGTGGTGGGGCATTATATGAGGATGAGCACTTGTTGGTATATGCAATTAAAGAATGAGGGAATATTATGTCAAAAAACGTAGGATGGATGAAAGGCTGGCTTGCCCAATATAAGAAAATATAGTGAATAGTAAGCAAACGGGTCATTTCACGTGGAGATGAAGAAAGAAAGAGAAGAGAAATGAATTGTAGTTTTATTATTTACTGATTAAAATTGTATGCAATTGGTTT
This sequence comes from Meles meles, assembly GCF_922984935.1. Classification (NCBI taxonomy): domain Eukaryota; kingdom Metazoa; phylum Chordata; class Mammalia; order Carnivora; family Mustelidae; genus Meles; species Meles meles. Next base: position 23,580,744 of record NC_060088.1, on the reverse strand, counting down.
CCGATAAAGTCCTTATGTGAACTGAGTCTTTGGACATTGTAAATTAGAGTGTTCCCTCTTGCTACATTTTTTGAATAGATGAGAAAAGCTGACATAACCATTAAATGTCTCAAATTGTGGACCAGGGAAATGATTTGAACCTGGCATTCGGTGTGTTGGGAGATGTTTAAGGAGTGCTTCAAAAGCCTCCAAAGCTTCTCTAAAAGTCATTACCTGAGATGTCAGATATATATGACTCATGATCTTGTCATGGTAGTGCATATGTGTCTTGGAATTTAGCCTTTTCTCTCCGGTATTGGATTTGCTGGAAGACTTCTCTTTAGGGATCTTTTAGGTAATGTTGTTTAAATAATTAGATAATTAACTAATTCTTGAAACATATGGAGTTAACTTATCCATTTTGGACTGTTTGTTACTTTGATTCTGTAAACTTTTGTATTTTATGATATTTTCTCTGAATTTTAAATATATGAGTGCTATTCCTCACTTGCTCCCTAACTTCTGAGGGATTCCTTTAAGAGTGTGTGTGTGTGTGTGTGTGTGTGTGTGTGTGTGTGTGTGTGTGTGTGTGTGTGTTTCACAAAACATTTTGTTTCAGAAAACGCTAAAAATGATATTTTAAGAGATATGAAGCTGCTCTATTCCAGATCACAATTATTCACCTTCAAACACAGTGGAAACTCACGTTACACCCCATTCGGCCACAATTCCTGCAATGTATGTCCCATTTGATCCACTTTTAGAAAGGCAGATTCTGACTAGCCTGCCTGACACAAACACCAACCTTTGTGTGCCTGGTTAGAGTGTAATTGCCTGTCAAATTTTCTTGCTTTTTCACATGTTTCTTTACTCCCATGAGTGAGTGAAATCGTATGGTATTGTCTTTCTGTGACTGACAGAAATGATACAGCCCAATTCTCTCTTCCTTTCTGCCACAGGTCACAAGGAGTAAGAATGCCTTCTTGCTTATGGCTCCAAAAGAGTCCGCAGAGCATTTGGAGGACAGGGAGATGGTAGAAGTGCCTGGGATCTCCAGGCTTGTCTTCATCCATCAGCACAACCAGAAGATGACCACATCAATGTAAACATGGCTTAAATGGAACTGACCCTAGAAATCACACTCCACAGCAAAAGAGAGAAGAAGTCACGAAACCATAGGATAAGGATGTAGACAGGGCTTATGGGAGAATTGGACGGTTGGTGCTTCAGAGGGCAGGGATCCATGGCAAAGACAAAGGCCAAGGGGAGTGGAGCACACTTATAACCCATAATTTGAATGTTCACCCATAGCTGTTGGTGGAGAAAAGGAGAGTACATGAGTACTTGCAACCCAAGGGTCTTGAGACCGGGCATTCCACATCAGCATGATTGCAGACATAGACTCCAGAACTTCAGAACACTGTGTATCTCCTGGAGTGGACACCAGCCATTAACTAGGTGCAGACAGCCTGGAAACCATGATCAGAGATAATACCTGTTGACACCGTGGTAGGATTATTATTTCTTTGTGTGCATTGGTGATTGGCAGTGTTGGTGGAGATGCCTCGATGGGCCCCAAAGGACTGGGGCCCTAAAACCATCAGCATCAAGACTGAGAAGTGGCCATAGCCAGGACGGTGAGGACATTAGCTGCCCAACCTGCTATCACGGAATCCCAAACTTGGAACACTGTTGGGACTGCCTTCTTCAGGACAGGTTGCTTAGTCACAGCAAAATAGAAAATCCTGCAGTGGACTAGAAGAAAGCCCTGCCCACATCATCTCCCTGGCTACAGAATTCAGCCGGCCTTAAGTTTTGTGGAGTTGGTTGAAAGTCAAGTTTAACAGGCTCACCAGACATACGAAGCTTAACCTCACCATCTTTGGCCCAGACACCAAACCCTCTGAATGGAAGGCAAGGAGAGCGTCTTAGAGGACGAGCCCACAGGAGAGTGGACCACAACACAACCCCAGAGGGCATGTCACACACACACCTGAGACTCTCTCAAGTGCCACCTTTGGGCACTCCATGAGCTCATCTTCCTAAAGAAATTATCTTCAGGGTAGATAACAGAAGGCGCGTTTTGAATACAGCGAAGACAGAGACCTTTTGTAGATTCATGTTGTATTCCTGAATCTTGCCTGACACTCTTTTCAGATGGCTTCCCATGGGTATTGTTTCTCTTCCAACATGCTCTGTGCTTGCTCCTGTGAGCTCCAAAGAGATGAGTCTATACTGAGCCTAAGCTTCTAGGGTGTAGGGACCGCTTTTAATGTTTTTCACCTGGCAAAATTGGGAGACATTTATGGCACGATTTCTGGAGATGCAAGAAGAACTCGTGTCCACACTGTTGAAGACTCTAGAGAGGTCTTTTGTATGGTTCTGCGTGTTAACTCTGAGCTTTCCTCGGTGGGCTGGGGGCGCTTTTCCTGGTCAGAAGTATTGTGATGGTAAGGACCATGAACATGTGTATGGCGTGGAGTTCCCCGTGTGAGGCTGCTTGTACTCCTGACACTTTCTTGACCTTACATGTGTAAGATGGAATTGTAGATTCTTGCCCCTCTCAGGAGTCCAGAGGGGTGGTGCTGACAGTCCCGGCCAAAGACTACAAATTCGGCCATGGAGAATTTGACCCCAAATCGCTTCACACATTGTCTTGGGGAAATACCCAGGCGGCTCAGCGGATTGGAATGATTTTGATACTCCTGGCTAACCCAGAACTACTCCAGCAAGGTGAAGTGATGAAGCATGCTTTGGTGAGGAGTGGTTGCTAGGACATCAGAACTTTTTGACGTCACAGAAGCTGACTTCACTGAAGCAGCAATCCCATTCTCATGACATAGGAGTCCTATGGCTTTAAGGAGAAAGGCCTGGCAAGGAACAGGAAAGCTCCTGGTTAGCCTGATCATGAACTCAGGTGGTCTTTGTGTTTCTTTCTCACTTCCACTTTCTAAACAAAGATAAAAGTAAAGGATGCTCTGTATACCACTCTTTAGACCCATATTTCCTCAGAGAGAGCAAGGTGTTCCTATTTCCACTGCAATTTCTAGAGATCTCAATCAACAGCGTGGCCTCTTTGCTACCATTAGGTCTCTGGGATTTTTGATATCCTTGGGTGGGAGGATCCATTCTTCTGTTCCCTGTGGCTTCTCGGGTGTAAGGTCTGCCTTTGATGCTTGGTCAGATTTGAAGTTGAGGGAAGAAAGAAGGGGAGTGAAGTTACAATTCCACGAAAATTTCCAGGGCAGGAATGCATTCTGCTATCCGTGTGCTTATCTGCTAGTGTCCTGAAACAGCAATCCTAAGGGATGAAGGCTCTCTCTACTTTACATTACCTTAAACACCATTGCCAAGGCTTCATGGAGCATGAAATTCCGCATGAGAGCTACCCCTAAAGAAATAGCCCTGGTCAGCACTCCTTGTCCTCATTACTTAACGCTACATGTCATAGTCATGGGGAGAGAAATGTTGAACAACTCTCTTTATTCCGAAGATAATGAATGGCCAACATCGATTTGTTGCCATGCCCAATCTAGCATCACTGGGGAAGGAGCCGAGGTACCCATTTAAGGGCTAGTGGATAAAGATGAATATGAAGATGATGATAAAGATGATTTCCAAATGAAAATGCAAGCAGACCAAGTGAAATATCCTATGTCTTTACTCATATATGGTCCCTGAAAAATACCATGGGCATAAGTAGTAGTAAGGGAAAATGGAAGGAGAAGTCAGACAGGGAGATGCACCAGGACAGATTCAGGATTTTGGGGCCCAAGCTCTGAGTTACAGGATGATAAGAAATGCCATAAAAAGGGAACTTGTTAATGGGTATGGAGGCAGTGTGGCATTATATGATTATGAGTCCTTAGTGGTATATGCAATTAAATAATCAGGGAGCACTATGTCAAAAACGTAGGATGGATTAAAGGCTGGCTTGCTGAATATAAGAAAATGTAGTGAATAGTAAGCAAACAGGTCGTTTCATGTAGAGATGAAGAAAGAAATAGAAGAGAAATGAATTCTAGTTTTATTATCTTACTGATTAAAGTTGTATGCCATTGGTTTCCTATAAGGTCCTTATGTGAATTGGGTCTTGGGACATTGTAAATTACAGTCTTCCTTCCTCCTGTATTTTGGGAATAGATGAGAAAAGCCGACATGACCATTAAATGTCTCGAATTGTGGACCAGGGAATTGATTTGATCCTGGCTTTCTGTGTGTTGGGAGATGTTTGAGGACTGCTTCAAAACCTCAAAAGCTGCTTCAAAAATCATTACCTGAGAGATCAGATATGTATGACTCATGATGTGTTCATGGTAATGGGTAGGTGTCTTGGAATTTATCCTTTTTTTCTGGTACTGGATTGGCTGGCATACATATGTGGAGTGGCTTTTTAGGTAAGGATGTTAATTAATTACTTAATTATTTAATTAATTCTTGATAGGTAAGGCGTTAACTTATCCAGTTTGGACGGTTTGGTATTTTGATTCTCTAAGCTTTTGTTTTTTATGGTATTTTGTCTGAATTTTGCTTCCATGAGTGCTATCAATCACTTGCTCACTAACTTGTGTGGGACCTTTTTAAGTGGTGTGTGTGTGTGTGTGTGTGTGTGTGTGTGTGTGTGTGTTTCAGAGAACTCTAAAAATAATATTTTAAGAGATATGAAGCTACTCTATTCCAGATCACAATTCACCTTCAAACAGAGGGGAAACTCACGTTACACCCCATTCGACCACAATTCCTGCATTGAATGCCCATTTGATCCACTTTAGAAGGGCAGATTCTGACTAGCCTGCCTGGAACAAACACCAAATTTTGTGTGCCTGGTTAGAGTCTCATTGCCTGTCCCTTTTTCTTGCTTTTTCCCATGTTTCTTTAATTCCATGAGTGAGTGAAATCGTATGGTATTTGTCTTTCTGTGACTCACAGATATGACACAGCCCAATGCTCTCTACATTTCTGACACATGTCACAAGGAACAGGGAAGCCTTCTTGCTTATGTCTCTATAACAGTCTGCAGTGGATCTGGAAGACAGAGAGACAGTAGATGTGTCTGCGAGCTCAGGCTTGTCTTCAGCCATCAGCACACCCAGAAGATGACCACATCGATGTAAACATGGCATAAATTGAATTGAAGCCTAGATATCACCCTCCAGAGCAAAAGAGAGAAGAATTCACAGAGACCATAGGAGAAGGGTTTAGATGGGGCTTATAGGAGATTTGGATGGTTGGTGCTTCAGTGGGCAGGGAGCCAAAGAAAAAGACAAAGGACCAGGGAAGAGGAGCACACTTAGAATCCACAATTTGTATGTTGAACCAGAGCCGTTGGCGGAGAAAAAGAGAGTGTCTGAGGACACGAATTTTTGTAACCCAAGGGTCTTGAGGCTCAGGGATTCAGATCAGCATGCTTTGCAGACATAGATTCCAGAGAACACTCTGTATCTCCTGGAGAGGACACCAGCAAGCAACCAGGTGCAGACAGCTTGGAAACCATGATCAAAGACAATACCTGTTGACACCTTGGTAAGATTATTATTACTTTGGGTGCATTCGAGATGGGCAGTGTTGGTGGAGATGCCTCAATGGGTGCCAAAGATATTTGGGCTCTATGACCGCCAGCATCAAGACTGAGAAGTGGCTACAGGCAGGACGGTGAGGACATTAGCTGCACAACCTGCAATCACGGATTCAGAAACCTGGAATGCTGTTGGGACTGCCTTCTTCAGCCCACGTTGCTTAGTACCAGGAGAACAGAAAATCCTTCAGGGGACAAGAAGAATGCCCTGTTCACATCCTCTCAACTGGCCACAGAATAGAGCAGGCCTTAAGTGTTGTGGAATGGGTTGAAAGTCTCGTTTCACAGGCACACCATATTTGTCCCAGACACCAAACACTCTGAATGGAAGGCAAGGAGAGCTTCTGCAGAGGATGAGCCCACAGGAGAGTTAACAGCCCCAGCACAACCGCAGAGTGCATGTCACAAACACCTGAGACTCTCTCAAGTGCCAGACAATGGACACACCATGAGCTCTTGTTCCTAAAGAAATTATCTTCAGGGTAGATATCAGAATGCACGTTTCGAATACAGAGAAGACAGAGACCTTTTGTAGATTCATGTTGTATTCCTGAAACTGTCCCGAAAGCCTTTTCCGATGGCTTCACATGGGGATTTGTTCTCTTCCAACATGCTCCGTGCTTGTTCCTGTGAGCTCCAAACAGATGAGTCCATCCTGGGCCTAAGCTTCTAGGGTTTAATGTTTCGTCACCTGGGAAAATTGAGAGGCATTTACTGCACGATTTCTGAAGATGCAAGAAGAATTCATGTCCTCACTGATGAAGACTCCAGACATATCTTGGTATGGTTGTGGGTGTTAACTCGGAGCTTTCCTCGGAGGGCGGGGGGCGCTTATCCTGGTCAGAAACATCCTGATAGGGTGTGAGGACCATGAACGTGTGTATGGCGTGGAGTTCCACATGTGAGCCTGCTTGTACTCCTGAGTCTTCTTGACCTTGCATAGGAAGTTGGAATTGTGGATTCTTGCCCTTCTCAGGAGTCTAGAGGTGTGGTGGTTACAGACACTTCCAAACACCACAAATTTGGCTAGGGAGAAGGTGACGCCAAATTACTTCACAAACTGTCTTGTTGAAATACCCAGGCAGCTCTAGAGGTTTGGAATGATTTTGATACACACCAAACTTCACTGCCAGGTGAAATGATGAAGCATGGTTTGGTGAGGAGTGGTTTCTAGGACCTCAGAGCTTTGTGACGTCACAGAAGCTGACTAAACTGAAGCAGCAATCCCATTCTCAAGACATATGAGTCCTATGGCTTTAACTAGGAAGACCTGGGAAGGAACAAGAAAAGCCCTGTAGACTGATCATGAAGTCACGTGTACTTTTCTGTTTCTTTCCCACTTCCACTTTCTATACAAAGAGAAAGGAAAACGATGTTCTGTATGCCATTCTTTAGACCAACATTTCTCCAGAGAGATCAAGGTCTTCCTATTTCCACTCCAATTTCTAGATCTCAATCAACAGCGAGGCCTCCTGGCTAACATTAGGACTGTGGGAGGTTCGATATCGTTGGGTGAGAGGGTCCATTCTTAGCTTCTGTTCCGTATGGTTTCTCGGGTGTTAGGTCTGCCTTTGGTGCTTGCTCAGCATGGAAGGTGAGGGAAGTAAAAAGGGAAGGAAAGTCATAATTCAAGGAAAATTGCCAAGGCAGGGATGCGTTGTGCTGTCCATGTCCTTATCTGCTAGTGTCCTGAAACACCAGTCCCAAGGGAGAAGGCTCTGTCTGCCTGACATTACCTTAAACACGATTGAAAAGGCTTCATGGATAGTGAAATTCTGCATGATCGCTACCCCTAACAAAAGAGCCCTGTTCAGCACTCCTTGTCATCATTATTTAAGACTACATGCCACAGTCATGGGGACAGCCATTTTGAGCAACTCTCTTATTCAGATGAAAATAAACGGCCAACGATGGTGGCCTGCCATGCCCACACTAGTATCACTGTGGAAGGAGCCGAGGTACCCTTTTAACAGCTAGTGGATAAAGATGATTTTGAAGATGATGATAAATAAGATGATTTCCAAATGAAAATGCGAGCAGTCCAAGGGAAATATCCTATGGCTTCACTCATATGTGGTCCATGAGGAATACCATGGACATGAGGAATAGTAAGGGAAAACGGAAGAAGAAGGAGTCAGACAGGGAGACGCACCAGGAGAGACTGAGGACTTTGGGGACCAAGCTGAGGGTTACAAGAAGATAAGAAATAACATAAAGAGGGAACTGGTTGATGGGTATGGAGTTGGTGTGGCATTATATGAGGATGAGCACTTGGTGGTATATGCAATTAAAGAATCAAGAAACACGAAGTCAGAAAAAGGTAGGATGGCTGAAAGGCTGGCTTGCCGAATTTAAGAAAATATAATGAATTGAAAGCGGAACAGGTCGTTTCACGTGGAGATGAAGAAAGAAAGAGAAGAGAAATGAATTCTAGCTTTATTATCTTACTGATAAAAATTGTGTGCAATTGGTTTCCTATAAGTTCCTTATGTGAATTGGGTCTTTGGACATTGTAAATTAAAGTCTTCCCTCTTCCTACATTTATGAATAGATGAGAAAAGCTGACATTACCATTAAATGTCTTGATTTGTGGACCAGGGAATTGATTAGAACCTGTCTTTCTGTTTTTTTTTTTTTTTTGGGAGATGTTTGAGGAGTGCTTTTAAAGCCTCAAGAGCTGATTCAAAAGTCATTACCTGAGGGGCCCCTGGGTGGCTCAGTGGGATAAGCCTTTGCTTTCAGCTCAGGTCATGATCTCAGGGTCCTTGGATTGAGCCCCACATCAGGTTCTCTGCTCAGCGGGGAGCCTGCTTCCTCCTCTCGCTCTGCCTGCCTCTCTGCTTACTTGTGATCTCTCTCTGTCAAATAAATAAATCTTAAAAAAAAAGGCATTACCTGAGACGTCACATATGTATGACTCATGATCTTGTCATGGTAGTGCGTATGTATCTTGAAATTTATTGTTATCTCTCCGGTATTGGATTCCCTGGCACACTTTTTGGAGGGGTCTTTTAGGTAAGGTTGTTTAATTAACTAAGTAAGTAATTACCTAATTAATTCTTCATAGGTATGGAGTTAACTTATCCAGTTTGAACAGTTTGTTACTTTGATTCTCTAATCTTTTTTATTTTATGGAATATTCTCTGAATTTTGCTTCCATGAGTGCTATTCCTCAATTGCACCCTAAATTCTGTGGGACACTTTTAAGAGTGTGTGTGTGTGTGTGTATGTCTGTGTGTGTGTGTGTGTTTCACAAAACGCTAAAAATGATATTCTAGGAGATATAAAGCTGCTCTTTTCCAGATCACAATTCACCGTCCAACAGAGTGGAAACTCATGTTACATCCCGTTTGGCCACATTTCCTGCATTGAATGTACCATTTGTTCCACTTTTAGAATGGCTGTTTCTGACTAGCCTGCCAGCAACAAACACCAAATTTTGTGTGCCTAGTTAGAGTCTCATTGCCTGTCCCCTTTTCTTGCTTTTTTCACATGTTTCTTTACTTTCATGAGTGAGAGAAATCGTATGGTAGTTGTCTTTCTGTGACTGACTGATATGCACAGCCCAATGCTCTCTCCTTTTCTGCCACATGTCACAAGGAGCAAGAATGCCTTTTGCTTATGGCTCCATAAGGGTCCGCAGTGCATTTGGAGGACAGGGAGAGGGTAGAAGTTTCTGGGAGCTCCTGGCTTGTCTTCAGCCATCAGCACAACCAGAAGATGACCACATCAATGGAAACATGGCATAAATGGCCCTGAAGCCTAGAAATCACACTTCACAGCGAAAGAGAGAAGAAATCACAGAGACCATGGGAGAAGGGTGTAGATAGGGCTTATAGGAGAATTGGATGCTAGGTGCTTCAGAGAGGAGGGAGACATGGACAAAGACAAAGGCCCAGGGGAGAGGAGCACACTTAGAACCCACAATTTGCATATTGACCCATAGCTGTTTGAGAAGAAAAGGAGAGTGTCTGAATGACACGAATTCTTGAACCCAAGGGTCTTGAGGTCCGGGGATCCCAGCTCAGCATGCTTTCCAGATATAGATTCCAGATAACAGTGTGTATCTCCTACAGAGGACACTAGCAAGGAACCAGGTGGAGACAGCCTGGAAACCATTATAAGAGACAATACCAGTTAACACTGTGGTAAGATTAGTATTTCATTGTGTGCATTTGTGATCGGCAGTGTTGGTGGAGATGGCTCGATGGGCGCCAAAGACATTTGGGCTCTACATCCGCCAGCATCAGGACTGAGAAGTGGCTACAGGCAGGACGGTGAGCACATTAGCTGCCCAACATGCAATCACGGATTCCCAAACATGGAACACTCTTGGGACTGCCTTCTTCAGGCCACGTTGCTTAGTCCCAGGAGAACAGGAAATCCTGCAGGGGACTAGAAGAAAGCCCTGCACACATCTTCTCACCTGGCCACAGTATTCAGCAGGTCTTTATTTTCTTTAAGAGTAGGTGGAAAGTCAGATTTCATGGGCGTACCATACCCACGAAGCTTAACCTCACCATATTTGGCCCAGACACCAAACACTCTGAATGGAAGGCAAGGAGAGCTTCTGCAGAGGACGAGCCCACAGCAGAGTGGAGAGCCACAACACAACCCCAGAGGGCATGTCACACACACCTGAGACTCTCTCAAGTGCCAGCCCTTGGGCACTCCATGAGTACTTCTTCCTAAAGAATTTATCTTCAGAGTAGAATACAGAATATGTGTTTCAAATACAGCGAAGACAGAGACCTTTTGTAGATTCATGTTGTATTCCTGACACTGGCCCGGAAGCCTTTTCCAATGGCTTCCCATGGGGATTGGTTCTCTTCCAACTTGCTCCGTGATTGCTCCTGGAGCTCCAAATAGAAGAGTCTGTCCTGGGCCTAAACTTCTAGGGTGTAGGGTCTGCCTTAAATGTCAGCTGGAAAAATTGGGAGGCATTTATGGCACGATTTCTGGAGATGCAAGAAGAACTCTTGTCCTCATTGTTGAAGCCTCCAGACAGGGCAATGGCATGGTTGCAGGTGTTAACTCTGAGCTTTCCTCGGAGGTCGTGGGGCGCTTTCCTGGTCAGAAGCATCGGATAGGGTGTGAGGATCATGAACATGTGTATGGCATTGAGTTCCCTGCGTGAGGCTGCTTGTACACCTAACTCTTTTTGTCCTTACGTGGGTAAGATGGAATTCTGGACTCTTGCCCTTCTCAGGAGTCCAGAGTTGTGGTTGTGACAGTCCTGGCCAAAGACTACAAATTCAGCCATGGAGAAGGTGACCCCAAATCGCGTCACAAAGAGTGTTGTTGAAATACCCTGGCGGCTCCAGCGGTTTGCACTGATATTTATACTCCTGCCTGACGCAGATTACTCCAACCAGGTGACATGATGAGGCGTGGTTTGGTGAGGATTGGTTGCTAGGACCTCAGAACTTTATGACATCACAGAATCTGAGTTCACTGAAGCAGCAATCCCATTCTCAAGACACATGAGTCCTATGGCTTTAAGTAGAAAAACCTGGAAAGGAACAAGAAAGAGCCCTGTTAGCCTGATCATGAACTCAGGTGGTCCTTTCTGTTTCTTTCCCACTTCCACTTTCTATGCAAGAGAAAAGAAAATGATACTCTGTATACCATTCTTTAGACCAACATTTCTCCAGAGAGTGTAAGCTGTTCCTATTTCCGCTGCAATTTCTAGAGATCTTAATCAACAGCGAGGCCTCTTGGCTACCATAAGGACTCTAGGGGGTTTGATGTCTCTGGGTGAGAGCGTCCGTTCCTAGCTTCTGTTCCCTATGGTTTCTCGGGTGTAAGGTCACCTTTTAGCGCTTGGTCAGCTAGGAAGTTGAGGGAAGCTAGAAGGGAAGGAAAGTCACAATTCCAGGAAAATGGCCAAGGCAGGGATGCATTGTGCTGTCCGGGCCCATATCTGCTAGTGTCCTGAAACACCAGTCCTAAGGGATGAAGGCTCTGTATACCTGACATTACCTTAAGCAGCATTGCAAAGGCTTCATGGAGAGTGAAAACCTGCATGATGGCTACCCCTAAAGAAAGTGCCCTGGTCAACAACCCTTGTTATCATTAGTTAATGCTACATGCCATAGTCATGGGGAGAGGCATGTTGAGCAACTCTCTTTATTAGATGAAAATGAACGGCCAACATCTATAGCCTACCATGCCCACTCTATCATAAATGTGGAAGAAACCGTGATACACTTTTAAGGGCTAGTGGATAAATATGATTATGAAGATGATGATAAAGAAGATTTCCAAATGCAAATGCAAGCAGACCAAGGGAAATATCCCATGGCTTCTCTCCTATGTGTCCCATGAGGAATACCATGGACATGAGTAGTAGTAAGGGAAAATGGAAGGAAATGTAGTCAGACAGGGAGACGCACGAAGAGAGACTCGGACTTGGCGACCAAGCTGAGGGTTACAGGAGGATAAGACCTGCCATAAAGAGGGAACAGGTTAATGGGTATGGAGGTGGTGTGGCATTATATGAGGATGAGCACTGGGTGGTATATGCAGTTAAACACTCAGGGAACACTATGTCACAAAACGTAGGATGGATGAAAGCCTGGCTTGCCCAATATAAGAAAAAATAGTGAATAGAAACCAAAACAGGTCGTTTCACGTGGAGATGAAGAAATAATGAGAAGAGAAATGAATTCTTTTTTATTACCTTACTGATTAAAATTATATGCAATTGGTTTCCTATAAAGTCTTTATGTGAATTGGGTCTTTGGACTTTGTACATTAGAGTCTTCCCTCTCCCTATATTTTGGGAATAGATGAGAGAAGCCGACATTGCCAATAAATGTCTCGAATTGTGGAACAGGGAACTGATTTGAACCTGGCTTTCTGTGTGTTGGGATATGTTTGAGGACTGCTTCAAAAGCCGCAAAAGGTGCTTCAAAAGTCATTACCTGAGAGCTCAGATATGTATGACTCATGATCTTGTCATGGTAGTGTGTATGTGTCTTGGAATTTATCCTTTTCTCTCCAGTACTGGATTTGCTGTGAGATCTGTGTAGGGGTCTTTTAGGTAAGGTTGTTTAATTAATTAATTAATTAATTAATTAATTCTTGATAGGTAAGGAGTTAACTTATCTAGTTTGGACGGTTTTTTATTTTGATTCTCTTAGTTTTTGTTTTTTTATGGTATTTTCTCTGAATGTTGCTTCCATGTGTGCTATTCCCCACACGCTCCATAACTTCTGTGGGACTATTTAAAGTGTGTGTGTGTGTGTGTGTGTGTGTGTGTGTGTGTTTCACGTAACAAAGGAAAATGATACTTTAAGAGATATAAAGCTCTTTGAAGATATGAATCTTTGAATTGAAGATCACAATTCACCTTCAAATACATGGGAAACTCACGTTACATCCCGTTCTGCCACATTTCCTACTTTGAATGTACCACTTGATCCACTCTTAGAAAAGCAGATTCTGACAAGCCTGCCTGGAACAAACACCTAATTTTCTGTGCCTTGTTCGAGTCTATTGCCTGTCCCTTTTTCTTGCTTTTTCTCATGTATCTTTCCTTCTCTGAATGAGTGAAATCGTATGGTAATTGACTTTCTGTGACTGACAGATATGACACAGCCCAATGCTCTCTCCCTTTTTGCCACATGTCACAAGTAGCAAGAATGCATTCTTCCTTATGGCTCTATAAGAGTTCGCAATGCATTTGGAGCACAGGGAGATGGAAGAAATTCTGGGAGCTCCAGGCCTGTCTTCAGACATCAACACAATCAGAGGACGACCACATCAATGTAAAAATTGCATAAATGGTTATGAGGCATAGAAATCACACTCCACAGTGAAAGAGAGAAGAAGTAACTGAGACCATGGGAGAAGGGTGTAGACAGGGCTTATGGGAGAATTGGGCGTTTGTTGCTTCAGAGGGCAGGGAGCCATGGCCAAAGACAAAGGCCCAGGGGAGAGAAGCACACTTAGAACTCACAATTTGAAGGTTGACCCATTGTATTTGGCGGAAAAAAGAAGAGTGTCTGAATAATATGAGTACTTGCAACCCAAGGGTCTTGAGGCCCAAGTATTCCATACCAGCACGCTTTGCAGACATAGAATCCAGAGAACATTCTGTATCTCCTGGAGAGGACACCAGCAAGCAACCAGGTGCAGACGGACAGGAAACCATGATCAGAGACAATACCTGTTGACTCCGTGGTAAGATTATTATTTCTTTGTGTGCATTCGTGATGGGCAGTGTTGGTGGAGATGCCTCTATGGCACCAAAGATACTTGGACTCTACAACCGCCAGCATACAGACTGAGATGTGGCCACAGGCAGGACGATGCGGATATTAGCTGCCCAACTTGGAATCACGGATTCCCAAACCTGGAACGTGGTTGGGACTGCCTTCTTCAGGCCACGTTGCTTAGTACCAGGAGAAAAGAAAATCCTGCAGGGGACTAGAAGAAAGCCCTGCCCACATCCTCTCACTTGGGCACAGAATTCAGCAGGACTTAAGTTTTGTGGAGAGGGTTGAAAGTCACGTTTTACAGGCACACCATGTTTGGCCCAGACACCAAACACTCTGAATGGAAGGCAAGGAGAGCCTCTCAGAGGACAAGTCCACAGGAGAATGGACAGCCACAACACAACCCCAGAGGGCATGTTACACACACCTGAGACCCTCTCAATTCTCAGCCTTTGGGCACTCCAGGAGCTCTTCTTCCTAAAGAAATTATCTGCAGAATAGATAACAGAATGCACGTATCGAATACAGAGAAGACAGAGTCTTTTGTAGATTCACGTTGCATTCCTGAAACTGGTCCAAAAGCCTTTTCTGATGGCTTCAGATGGGGATTGCTTCTCTTCCAACATACACCATGCTTGCTCTTGTGAGCTCCAAACAGATGAGTCCATGCTGGGCCTAGCTTCTAGGGTGTAGTGTCTGCCTTTCTTGTTTGGTCAGCTGGTAAAATGGGGAGGCATTTATGGCACGATTTCTGGAGATGCAAGAAGAACTAGTGTCCTCACTGTTGAAGACTATAGACAGGTCTTTGTTATGGTTGCGGGTGTTAACTCTGAGCTTTCGTAGGAGGGTGGGTGGCGCTTTTCCTGGTCAGAAGCATCCTGATGCGGTGTGAGGACCATGAACATGTTTATGGCGTGGAGTTCCCAGTGTGAGGCTGTTTGTACTCCTGACTCTTTCTTGACCTTACGTGTGTAAGTTGGAATTGTGGATTCTTGCCCTTCTCAGGAGTCCAGAGGGGTGGTGGTGACACACATGGCCAAAGATTACAAATTCGGCCATGGAGAAGGTGACCCCAAATCGCTTCACACACTGTCTTGGGGAAATACCCAGGCAGCTCCAGCGGATTGTAGTGATTTTGAGACTCCTGGCTGATCCAGAATTACTGCAGACAGGTGAAGTGATGAGGCATGGATTGGTGAGGATTGGTTTATACGACCTTAGAGCTTTGTGATGTCACAGAAGCTGACTTCACTGAAGCAGCAATCCCATTCTCATGACATAGGAGTCCTATGGCTTTAAGTAGAAAGGCCTGGGAATGAAGAGGAAAGAGCCCTGTTAGCCTGATCATGAACTCAGGTAGTCTTTTCTGTTTCTTTCCCACTTCCCCTTTCTGTACAAAGAGAAAAGAAAACGATGTTCTGTATGCCATTCTTTCGACCAGCATTTCTCCAGGGAGAGCAACGTGTTCCTATTTCCACTGCAATTTCTAGAGACCTCAATCAACAGCGAGGCCTCTTGGCTACTATTAGGTCTCTGGGAGGTGTGATATCCTTGGGTGAGAAAGTCCATTCATAGCTTCTGTTCTCTATGGTTTCTGGGGTGTAAGGTCTGCCATTGGTGCTTGGTCAGCTTTTAAGGTGAGGGAAGGAAGAAGGGAAGGAAAGTCATAATTCCAGGAAAATTGCCATGGCAGGGATGCCTTGTGCTGTCCGTGTCCTTATCTGATAGTGTCCTGAAATCCAGTCCCAAGGGATGAAGTCTCTGTACACCTAACATTACCTTAAACACGGTTGCAAAGGCTTCATGGAGAGTGAAATTCTGCATGAGGCTACCCCTAAAGAAAGAGCCCTGGTCAGCACTCCTTCTCATCATTAGGTAATGGTACATTCCATCGCCATGGGGAGAGCCATGTTGAGCAACTCTCTTTATTCAAATGAAAATGAATGGCCAACATCGATGGTCTGCCATGCCCATTCAAGCATCACTGTGGAAGGAGCCGAGTTATGCTTTTAAGGACTAGTGGATAAAGATGATTATGAAGATGATGATAAAGAAGATGCTTTCCAAATGAAAATGCAAGAAGACCAAGGGAAATATCTGATGGCTTCACTCCTATGTGGCCCATGAAGAATACCATGGACATGAGTAGTAGTAAGAGAAAACGGAAGGAGAAGAAGTCAGACAGGGAGATGCGCCAGGACAAACTCAGGACTTTGGCGACCAAGCTGAGGGTTACAGGAGGATAAGATGCCATAAAGAGGGAACTGAATAATAGGTATGGAGGTGGTGTGGCATTATATGAGGATGAGCACTTGGTGCTATACGCAATTAAAGAATCAGGGAGCACTATGTAAAAAACCGTAGGATGGATGAAAGTCTGGCTTGCCCAATATAAGAAAATATAGTGAATAGTAAGCAAACAGGTCGTTTCATGTAGAGATGAAGAAAGAAATAGAAGAGAAATGAATTCAAGTTTTATTATCTTACTGATTAATATTGTATGGAATTGGTTTCCTATAAGGGCCTTATGTTAATTGGGTCTTTGGACATTGTCAATTATAGTCTTTCCTCTTCTTACATTTTGGGAATAGATGAGAAACGATGACATTACCATTAAATGTCTCAAATTGTGGTGCAGGGAATTGATTTGAGCCTGGCTTTCTGTGTGTTGGGAGATGTTTGAAGATGGCTTCAAAAGCCTCCAAAGGTGCTTCAAAAGTCATTACCTGAGACCTCAGATATGTATGACCATTGATATTGTCCTGGTAGTGTGTATGTGACTTGGAATTTAGTCTTTTGTCTCTGGTATTGGATTTGCTGGCAGACTTCTTTGTAGGGATCTTTTAGGTAATGCTGTTTAATTAATTATTTAATTAATTAACTAATTCTTGATAGGTAAGGAGTTAACTTATCCAGTTTGGACGGTTTGTTACTTTGATTCTGTAAACTTTTTTTTTTTTAATGTATTTTCCCTGATTCCATGAGTGCTATTCCTCACTTGCTCCCTAACTTCTGAGGGACTCCTTTAAGAGAGAGAGAGAGAGAGAGAGAGAGAGAAAGATAGAGAGAGAGTGTGTGTGTGTCTGTTTCACAAAACGCAAAAAATGATATCTTAAAAGATATGAAGCTGCTCTATTCCAGATCACAATTCACCTTCAAACACAGTGGAAACTCACGTTAAATACCTTTTGGACAATTTCCTCCATTGAATGTCCCATTCGATCTACTTTTAGAAACACAGATTATGACTAGCCTGCCTGGAACAAACACCAAATTTTGTGTGCCTGGTTAGAGTCTATCTGCCTGTCCCCCTTTCTTGCTTTTCCACATGTTTCTTTACTCCCATGAGTGAGTGAAATCATATGATAGTTGTCTTTCTGGGACTGACAGATAAGACACAGCACAATGCTCTCTGCCTTTCTGCCAGATATCACAAGGAGCAAGAATGCCTTATTGCTTATGGCTCCATAAGAGTCTGAAGTGCATTTGGAGAACAGGGAGATGATAGAAGTCTCTGGGAGCTCCAGGCCTGTCTTCAGCCATCAGCACAAACAGAAGGTGACCATTGAATGGAAACATGGCATAAATGGACCTGAATCCTAGAAATCACATTCGACAGTGGAAGAAGGAAGTCACAAGACCATGGGAGAAGGGTGTAGACAGGTCTTCTAGGAGAATTGGACGGTTGGTGCTTCAGAGGGCATGGATCCATGGCCAAAGACAAAGGCCCAGGGGAGAGGAGCACACTTAGAACCCACAATTTTAATGTTGACCCATAGCTGTTGGCGGAGAAATGGAGAGTGTCTGAAGGACACGAGTTCTTGAAACCAAGGACTTGAGGCCTGGGGATTCCAGATCAGCATGATTGGCAGACATAGGCTCCAGAGGACACTGTGTATCTCCTGGAGAGGACACCAGCCATTAACCAGGTGCAGACATCCTGGAACCATGATCAGAGACAATATCTGTTGACTCCATGGTATGCATTGGTGATGGGCAGTGTTGTTGGAGGTGCCTCGATGGGCGCCAATGAACTTGGGCTCTATGACGGCCAGCATCAAGACTGAGAAGTGGCCACAGGCAGGACGGTGAAGACATTAGCTGCCCAACCTGCAATCACGGATTCCCAAACCTGGAACACTGTTGGGACTGCCATCTTCAGGCCACGTTGCTTAGTCCCAGGAGAATAGAAAATCCTGCAGGGGACTAGAAGAAAGTCCTGCCCACATCCTCTCACCTGGCCACAGAATTCAGCAGGCCTTAAGTTTTGTGGAATAAGTTGAAAGTCACGTTTCACAGGCACACCAGTCCCACAAGCATTAACCTCACCATTTTTGGCCCAGAAACCACACACTCTGAATGGAAGGCGAGGAGATCCTCCCCAGAGGAAGAGTCCACAGGAGAGTGGACAGACACAACACAACCCCAGAGGGCATGTCACACACACCTGAGACTCTCTCAAGTGCCAGCCCTGGGCACTCCATGAGCTCTTCTTCCTAAGAAATTATCTTCAGGGTAGATAACAGGAGGCTCGTTTCGAATACAGAGAAGACCCAGATCTTTTGTAGATTCACGTTGTATTACTGAGACTGGCCCAAAAGCCTTTATAGATGGCTTCACATGGGGATTGGTTCTCTTCCAAAATGCTCCGTGCTTGCTCTTTGAGCTCCAAACAGATGAGTAGGTCCTGGGCTTAAGCTTCCAGGGTGTAGGGTCTGCCTTTTATGTTTGGTGAGCTGGGAATATTGGGAGTCATTTATGGCACGATTTCTGGAGATGCAAGAAGAACTCGTGTCCTGATTGTTGAAGACTCCAGACAGTCTTTGGTATGGTTGGGGGTGTTAACTCTGAGCTTTCCTCGGTGGGCGGGGGGCGCTTTTCCTGGTCAGAAGTAACCTGATACTGCGTGATGACCATGAATATGTGCATGGCGTGGAGTTCCCGTGTGAGGCTGCTTGTACTCCTGACTGTTTCTTGACCTTACATGGGTAAGATGGAGTTGTAGATTCTTGCCACTCTCAGGAGTCCTGATGGGTTGTGGTGAAAGACCCAGCCAAGAGTACAAATTCGGCCATGGAGAAGGTGACCCCAAATCACTTCAAAAACTCTCTTCGGAAATACCCAGGCATCTCTAGCAGTTTGTAGTGATTTTGATACTCCTGGGTGACCCAGAACTACTTCAGCCAGGTGAATTGATGAGGCGTGGTTAGGTGAGGAGTGGTTGCTAGTACCTTAGAGCTTTTTGACGTCACAGAAGCTAACTTCACTGAAGCAGCAATCCCATTCACATGACATATGAGTCCTATGGCTTTAAGGAGGAAGACCTGGGAAGGAAAAAGAAAGAGACCTGTTAGACTGATCATGTACTCAGGTGGTCTTTTCTGTTTCTTTCCCACTTCCACTTTCTATACAAAGAGAAAAGAAAACGATGTTCTGTATACCATTCTTTAGCCCAACATTTCTCCAGGGAAAGCAGGATGTTCCTATTTCCACTGCAATTTCTAGAGATCTCAATCAACAGCGAGGCCTCTTGGCTACCATTAGGTCTCTGGGAGGTTTGATATCCTTCGGTGAGAGGGTCCATTCTTACTTTCTGTTCCGTATGGTTTCTGGGGTGTAAGGTCTGCCATTGGTGCTTGGTCAACTTTTAAGGTGAGGGAAGGAAAAAGGGAAGGAAATTCATAATTCCAGGAAAATTGCCAGGGCAGGGATGTATTGTGCTGTCTGTGTCCTTATCTGATAGTGTCCTGAAATCCAGTCCAAAAGGATGAAGGCTCTGTCTACCTGACATTACCTTAAACACCGTTGCAAAGGCTTCATGGAGAGTGAAACTCTGCATGATCGCTACCCCTAATGAAAGAGCCCTGGTCAGCACTCCTTGTCATTATTAGTTAATGCTACATGCCATAGTCTTGGGGAGGCCATGTTGAGCAACTCTCTTTATTCAGATGAAAATGAACGACCAACATCGATGGCCTGCCCTGCCCACTCCAGCATCCCTGTGGAAGAAACCGAGATACACTTTTAAGGGCTAGTGGATAAAGATGATTATGAAGATGATGATAAAGAAGATGTTTTCCAAATGAAAATGCAAGCCGACCAAGGGAAATATCCTATGGCTTCACTCATATGTGTCCCATGAGGAATACCATGGGCATGAGTAGTAGGAAGGGAAAATTAAAGGAGAGGAATTCAGACAGTGAGACACACCAGGAAAGACTCAGGCTCTGGGGCCAAGCTGAGGGTTACAGGAGGATATGACATGCCATAAAGAGGGAACTGTTTAATAGGTAGTGATGTGGTGTGGCATTTTATGAGGATGAGCACTTGGTGGTATATGCAAATAAAGAATCAGGGAGCACTATGTCAGAAAACTTCAGATGGATGAAAGACTCTCTTGTTGAATATAAGAAAAAATAGTGAAGAGAAAGCAAATCAGGCCGTTTCACATGTAGAGATATTTGAGGACTGCTTCAAAAGCCTCAAAAGCTGCTCAAAATCATTACCTGAGAGATCAGATATGTATGACTCATTATTTTGTCATTGTAATGGGTAGGTGTCTTGGAATTTAGCTTTTTTATCTGGTACTGGATTTGCTGGCATACTTATGTTGAGTGGCTCTTTAGGTAAGGATGTTAATTAATTATTTAATTAATTATTTAATTAATTCTTTTTTTTTAAGACTTAAGCCTTTATTCATTTACTGCCACAGTACGAGCAAAAGATAAAAAAGAGCTGCTTGCTCCCCGATGATCCATTTGTCCCCAGGGATTGACCCTGTGGGTGTGGGGAGAGTACAGCACAGATGGGGAGAATTGCTCACTCTCAAAGACTTCAGATAGGACCCCTGACTCTAGGGACCTGTGGGTTCAGGGCCAGGGGAGGGCAAGTCTAGGAGTAGAAAGGTACTGAGTCAAAAATGGGAAAAAAGTCTCAGCCATGACCCTCCACTAAGGAGGCCTCTGCATGGAGGTGCCTGGGCTAGGAATGCAGGGTTCCATACAAATGTGGCTAGCCCAGGGGGTGGGGGGAGGAGGACTTGAGGCCTTCACTGCAACTCTTTCCAGAAAACTACTGGTTCTTACGTGGTTCTCCCCAGGAGGCCTGCCAGCCAAAGCTTTGCACAGGCCTGTGGTTGGACCTGAAAGATGACACATAGGATTGTAGCTTAGAGATGAGTCCTCAGGAGCTCACGAATCCTCAGACATTGTGGCATTCAGTTCCCCTAAAAGCAGGAGGAGTTTGGGCGAATTATTTACCCCATTTTACAGATAGGTTACCTGATTTTCAGAAAACTCCTGATACTTGCCCAATAGCTTTGTGCTATCCAGTCTGTCAGCTAAAGTGGGCCAGGTCATACTGATTCTATTTACGTATATGTAACGTTAGTTTTGGTTATAGTCTTCAGAGTATCTTGTGTTAAATACCAGTGTCATGGTTAATGGGTCAGTTATTTGCTGGAGTGTGGTGAAGGGTGAACTTTTCCTGTGCATGGACACTTGATAAAATTACAGGTTCAAATGGTTTTATTGAAGAAGTGATGAGACGCCGTGCTTCTAGTGGATTAAAGAACAAAGGGAAGGTCAAGTCAAGAGAATTCTGCTTTGAGAAGCACAGAATCATCAATCTTTTATGGTCTTGGAGACTGGCCTGATTTTGTACTATGGGTGAAGAGAATTTAAGTTTGTTTCTTAGCACAGTACATCTAACTAATAGTAGAGATGGGATGAGAAATCAGAACTCCTGATTTTTAGTCCGAATCACATGTTACTGTCGAACAAGTACAATAGCAGTGGCCATAGTCTTATCCCAGTGTCACAGATGAGAAGAGGAAATGGATACTTGGAGACCAGAAACTCAGTCAGAATTTGAACCTGAGCAGTTGAACTCTGGCTCTCATGCTTTCAGCCACTATGCAATAATATCTTAATACTGCTCCCATAATATCGGAATAATGGAGATCGTGTTTTTCTTATGAATAAGTCTGAAAAATAGCACCATAATACTTAAGGAAAAAAATAGGGACAGGGCGCCTGGGTGGCTCAGTGGGTTAAGCCTCTGCCTTCAGCTCAGGTCATGATCTCAGGGTCCTGGGATCGAGTTCCGCGTCAGGCTCTCTGCTCAGCAGGGAGCCTGCTTCCCCTCTCTCTCTGCCTGTCTCTCTGCCTACTTGTGACCTCTCTCTGTCAAATAAATAAATAAAATCTTTAAAAAAGAATTGGGACAAATCTTGCTTATCTATGCAATCACTGTAACTGTTCGTTGCTCCTTTTCCCAGTATGTAAAAAGTTGTGCTATTATTTTTAGGGAAAATAATATAAAGTACATGTATTCTTTTTTATTATCAAGAAATAGTACATTAATCTTTGAACTTATACTGTCCATCTGATGAATTTTTACTATCACAATTTGCAGAGATGTTTACCGTTTTAGTTTTTAAAGCTAAATAGAGACGGTTGTGATTTCAGTCTATAAACAGGAAGAATAACATCTTAATGCTTTAAGCTCTGGGTGGTTGTGCAATAAAGTGAGAGGGAGACAGCTAGAAATGAAATCTCTGAAAGCAATGATGTGCAAAGAATTTGGGAGTTCAGATTTGGGGCTATGATTTTATATTGTGATTATTTTTCTGAGACCATATACATTACCTTTATTTTTATTTTTTTTAAAGATTCACTTATTTGAGAGAGCAGGAAAGAGAGAGAGAGAGAGTGAATGTGCAGGGGGGGCCAGAGGGCGAGAAAGAGAGAATCTTAAGTAGACTTATTGATCTCGGAGCCCAACTTGGAGCTCCAATCCCATGATCCTGCGATCCTGATCTGAGCCAAAACCAAGAGTTGGACTCTCAACGGACTGCGCCACCAGGTGTCCTTCCATTACCCTTAAATAAAACCCTTTTGATCATGGAAAGTTTTATTACAATTAAGTATATCCAAATGCTTTTACAACACTTTTGAAATTTAGCTTAAAGAACTACAAATAAAAACAAAACGAAACGAAACTAATTTCCCTGCCTCTTCTTTCTGGATCTACATGGATGATTCCTTGCTGGAAGGTGTTGAGAGACAATGGAATGTGGGGGTGAGGGACTTAGAAACTTCACCCCTTACCTCGCAGTTGGGAATCAGTGCAAACCCTTGTCATTCCTCTCATCAATTTTACTATACCCATCTTCTCAGCTTAGGTTTTTTTTTTTTTTTTTTTTTCAGCGTAACAGTATTCATTCTTTTTGCACAACACCCAGTGCTCCATACAAACGTGCCCTCCCCATCACCCACCACCTGTTCCCCCAACTTCCCACCCCTGACCCTTCAAAACCCTCAGGTTGTTTTTCAGAGTCCATAGTCTCTTATGGTTCGCCTCCCCTCCCCAATGTCCATAGCCCGCTCCCCCTCTCCCAATCTCACCTCCCCACAGCAACCCCCAGTTTGTTTTGTGAGATTAAGAGTCATTTATGGTTTGTCTCCCTCCCAATCCCATCTTGTTTCATTTATTCTTCTCCTATCCCCCTTCCCCCCCATGTTGCTTCTCCATGTCCTCATATCAGGGAGATCATATGATAGTTGTCTTTCTCCGATTGACTTATTTCACTAAGCATGATACGCTCTAGTTCCATCCACGTCGTCGCAAATGGCAAGATTTCATTTCTTTTGATGGCTGCATAGTATTCCATTGTGTATATATACCACATCTTCTTGATCCATTCATCTGTTGATGGACATCTAGGTTCTTTCCATAGTCTGGCTATTGTAGACATTGCTGCTATAAACATTCGGGTACACGTGCCCCTTCGGATCACTATGTTTGTATCTTTAGGGTAAATACCCAGTAGTGCAATTGCTGGGTCATAGGGTAGTTCTATTTTCAACATTTTGAGGAACCTCCATGCTGTTTTCCAGAGTGGTTGGACCAGCTTGCATTCCCACCAACAGTGGAGGAGGGTTCCCCTTTCTCCACATCCTCTCCAGCATCTGTCATTTCCTGACTTGTTAATTTTAGCCATTCTGACTGGTGTGAGGTGATATCTCATTGTGGTTTTGATTTGTATTTCCATGATGCCGAGTGACGTGGAGCACTTTTTCATGTGTCTGTTGGCCATCTGGATGTCTTCTTTGCAGAAATGTCTGTTCATGTCCTCTGCCCATTTCTTGATTGGATTGTTTGTTCTTTGGGTGTTGAGTTTGCTAAGTTCCTTATAGATTTTGGATACTAGCCCTTTATCTGATATGTCGTTTGCAAATATCTTCTCCCATTCTGTCAGTTGTCTTTTGGTTTTGTTCACTGGTTCCTTTGCTGTGCAAAAGCTTTTGATCTTGATGAAATCCCAATAGTTCATTTTCGCCCTTGCTTCCCTTGCCTTTGCCGTTGTTCCTAGGAAGATGTTGCTGCGGCTGAGGTCGAAGAGGTTGCTGCCTGCATTCTCCTCAAGGATTTTGATGGATTCCTTTCTCACATTGAGGTCCTTCATCCATTTGGAGTCTATTTTCGTGTGTGGTGTAAGGAAGTGGTCCAATTTCATTTTTCTGCATGTGGCTGTCCTATTTTCCCAGCACCATTTATTGAAGAGGATGTCTTTTTTCCATTGGACATTCTTTCCAGCTTTGTCGAAGATTAGTTGACCATAGAGTTGAGGGTCTATTTCTGGGATCTCTATTCTGTTCCACTGGTCTATGTGTCTGTTTTTGTGCCAGTACCATGCTGTCTTGATGATGACAGCTTTGTAATAGAGCTTGAAGTCCGGAATTGTGATGCCACCAACTTTGACTTTGTTCTTCAATATTCCTTTGGCTATTCGAGGTCTTTTCTGGTTCCATATAAATTTTAGGATTATTTGTTCCATTTCTTTGAAAAAAATAGATGGTATTTTGATAGGGATTGCATTAAATGTGTAGATTGCTTTAGGTAGCATAGACATTTTCACAATATTTATTCTTCCAATCCGGGAGCATGGAACATTTTTCCATTTTTTTGTGTCTTCCTCAATTTCTTTCATGAGTACTTTATAATTTTCTGTGCATAGATACATAGTCTCTTTGGTTAGGTTTATTCCTAGGTATCTTATAGTTTTGGGTGCAATTGTAAATGGGATTGACTCCTTAATTTCTCTTTCTTCTGTCTTGTTGTTGGTGTATAGAAATGCAACTGATTTCTGTGCATTGATTTTATATCCTGACACTTTACTGAATTCCTGTACAAGTTCTAGCAGTTTTGGAGTAGAGTCTTTTGGGTTTTCCACATATAGTATCATATCATCTGTGAAGAGTGATAGTTTGACTTCTTCTTTACCAATTTGGATGCCTTTAATTTCTTTTTGTTGTCTGATTGCTGAGGCTAGGACTTCTAATACTATGTTGAATAACAGTGGTGATAATGGACATCCCTGCCGTGTTCCTGACCTTAATGGAAAAGCTTTCAGTTTTTCTCCATTGAGAATGATATTTGCGGTGGGTTTTTCATAGATGGCTTTGATAATATTGAGGTATGTGCCCTCTATCCCTACACTTTGAAGAGTTTTGATCAGGAAGGGATGCTGTACTTTTTCAAATGCTTTTTCAGCATCTATTGAGAGTATCATATGGTTCTTGTTCTTTCTTTTATTAATGTGTTCTATCACATTGATTGATTTGCGGATGTTGAACCAACCCTGCAGCCCTGGAATTAATCCCACTTGATCGTGGTGAATAATCCTTTTAATGTACTGTTGAATCCTATTGGCTAGTATTTTGGCGAGAATTTTTGCGTCTATGTTCATCAAGGATATTGGTCTGTAGTTCTCTTTTTTGGTGGGATCCTTGTCTGGTTTTGGGATCAAGGTGATGCTGGCCTCATAGAATGAGTTTGGAAGTTTTCCTTCCATTTCTATTTTTTGGAACAGTTTCAGGAGAATAGGAATGAGTTCTTCTTTAAATGTTTGGTAGAATTCCCCTGGGAAGCCGTCTGGCCCTGGGCTTTTGTTTGTTTGGAGATTTTTGATGACTGTTTCAATCTCCTTACTGGTTATGGGCCTGTTCAGGTTTTCTATTTCTTCCTGGTTCAGTTGTGGTAGTTTATATGTCTCTAGGAATGCATCCATTTCTTCCAGATTGGCCAATTTGTTGGCGTAGAGTTGCTCATAGTATGTTCTTATAATTGTCTGTATTTCTTTGGTGTTAGTTGTGATCTCTCCTCTTTCATTCATGATTTTATTGATTTGGGTCCTTTCTCTTTTCTTTTTGATGAGTCTGGCCAGGGGTTTATCAATCCTATTGATTCTTTCAAAGAACCAGCTCCTAGTTTCATTGATTTTTTCTATTGTTTTTTTGGTTTCTATTTCGTTGATTTCTGCTCTGATCTTTATGATTTCTCTTCTCCTGCTGGGTTTAGGGTTTCTTTCTTGTTCTTTCTCCAGCTCCTTTACGCGTAGGGTTAGGTTGTGTACTTGAGACCTTTCTTGTTTCTTGAGAAAGGCTTGTACCGCTATATATTTTCCTCTCAGGACTGCCTTTGCTGTGTCCCACAGATTTTGAACTGTTGTGTTTTCATTATCATTTGTTTCCATGAATTTTTTCAATTCTTCTTTAATTTCCTGGTTGACCCATTCATTCTTTAGAAGGATGCTGTTTAGTCTCCATGTATTTGGGTTCTTTCCAGCTTTCCTCTTGTGATTGAGTTCTAGCTTCAGAGCATTGTGGTCTGAAAATATGCAGGGAATAATCCTAATCTTTTGATACCGGTTGAGACATGATTTGTGACCCAGGATGTGATCTATTCTGGAGAATATTCCATGTGCACTAGAGAAGAATGTGTATTCTGTTGCTTTGGGATGAAATGTTCTGAATATATCTGTGATGTCCATCTGGTCCAGTGTGTCATTTAAGGCCTTTATTTCCTTGTTGATCTTTTGCTTGGATGATCTGTCCATTTCAGTGAGGGGAGCGTTAAAGTCCCCTACTATTATTGTATTATTATTGATGTGTTTCTTTGATTTTGTTATTAATTGGTTGATATAGTTGGCTGCTCCCACGTTAGGGGCATAGATATTTAAAATTGTTAGATCTTCTTGTTGGACAGACCCTTTGAGTAGGATATAGTGTCCTTCCTCATCTCTTATTATAGTCTTTGGCTTAAAATCTAATTGATCTGATATAAGGATTGCCACCCCAGCTTTCTTCTGATGCCCATTAGCATGGTAAATTGTTTTCCACCCCCTCACTTTAAATCTGGAGGTGTCTTCACGTCTAAAATGAGTTTCTTGTAGGCAACATACTGATGGGTTTTGTTTTTTTATCCATTCTGATACCCTGTGTCTTTTGATTGGGGCATTTAGCCCATTATCATTCAGGGTAACTATTGAGAGATATGAATTTAGTGCCATTATTAGCCTGTAAGGTGACTGTTACTGTATATTGTCTCTGTACCTTTCTGATCTACTACTTTTAGGCTCTCTCTTTGCTTAGAGGACCCCTTTCAATATTTCCTGGAGAGCTGGTTTGGTGTTTGCAAATTCTTTCAGTTTTTGTTTGTCCTGGAAGTTTTTGATCTCTCCTTCTATTTTCAATGATAGCCTAGCTGGATAGAGTATTCTTGGCTGCATGTTTTTCTCATTGAGTGCTCTGAATATATCATGCCAGCTCTTTCTGGCCTGCCAGGTCTCTGTGGATAAGTCTGCCGCCAATCTAATATTTTTACCATTGTACGTTACTGATTTCTTTTCTCGGGCTGCTTTCAGGATTTTCTCTTTGTCACTAAGACTTGTTAATTTTACTATTAGGTGACGGGGTGTGGACCTATTCTTGTTGACTTTGAGGGGGGTTCTCTGCATCTCCTGGATTTTAATGCTTGTTCCCTTTGCCATATTAGAGAAATTCTCTCCAATGATTCTCTCCAATAGACCCTCTGCTCCCTCTCCGTTTCTTCTTCTTCTGGAATCCCAATTATTCTAATGTTGTTTCATCTTATGGTGTCACTTATCTCTCGAATTCTCCCCTCATGGTCCAGTAGCTGTTTGTCCCTCTTTTGCTCGGCTTCCTTATTCTCTGTCATTTGGTCTTCTATATCACTAATTCTTTCTTCTGCCTCATTGATCCTAGCAGTGAGAGCCTCCATTTTTGATTGCACCTCATTAATAGCTTTTTTGATTTCAACTTGGTTAGACTTTAGTTCTTTAATTTCTCCAGAAAGGGCTTTAATATCTCCAGAGAGGGTTTCTCTAATATCTTCCATGCCTTTTTCGAGCCCGGCTAGAATGTTCAGAATCGTCATTCTGAACTCTTGATCTGACATAGTACCAATGTCTGTGTTGATTAGGTCCCTAGCCTTCGGTACTGTCTCTTGTTCTTTTGTTTGTGGTGATTTTTTCCGCCTTGTCATTTTGTCCAGATAAGAGGATATGAAGGA
Source organism: Meles meles (assembly GCF_922984935.1). NCBI lineage: Eukaryota > Metazoa > Chordata > Mammalia > Carnivora > Mustelidae > Meles > Meles meles. The sequence goes on along the minus strand of NC_060088.1, from coordinate 23,552,592 downwards.
GCAAATAAACTACTAATATGGTGGCAAAGACCCCGGAAAAATGCGCTGTAACCAAATCAGAAGAGACCCCAAATTGTGGGGGGGGGGGGAAGGGGATAAAAAACAGGTTCTGAAAAAAAAGAAAAAAAAAAAGAAAAAAGAAAAAAATTTAAAAAATAAAACAAATAAAAAAATATAAAAAAGAAAGAAAAAAAATATATATTTAGATGAACTAGTCAAAAAACGTTAAAAAAGAAAAGGGTAAAAGTTTTTAAAAAAATTTAGCAGAAGAAGAAAAAAGAAAAAAGAAAAAAAAATTGAAAAAAGAAAAAAAAATAAAAAATTGAAAAAAGAAAAAAAAATTGAAGTAGCCGCAAGACTAAAGAATCATGGGGAGAAAGCCATGAGTTCAGTGCTTTGCTTTCTCCTCCTCTGGAATTGCTCTGCTGTCTTAGGAATTGAATCTGCTTTCTCCTTGATAGATGAACTTCATCCTGGCTGGATATTTTGTTGATCTTCTGGGGGAGGGGCCTGTTGTAGTGACTCTCAAGTGTCTTTGCCCGAGGCGGGATTGCACCGCCCTTACCGGCGGCCGGACTAAGTAATCGGCTCGGGTTCGCTTTTGGGAGCTTCTGTTCCCTGAACGCTTTCCGTAGAGTTCCGGAGGACGGGAATGAAAATGGCGGCGTCCCAGTCTCCGGCCCGGAGGAGCCAAGAGCCTGGGGCCCCACTCCTCAGTGCGCCCCCAGAGGACAGCACCCAATCACTCCCGTATCCCCAGCCTCTAGCCGCGCTCCGAGCTCACCCAGCCCGTGACCAGTTCAAGGTAACCCTGAGCTGAGAGTTCAGTCCTCGGCTCTGTCTTTGCAGCCGGTTTCTCCGTTCTAATACCTGCGAGCTCTCCGACACTCTGACACCCCCGATCCTTCTGTGACCTTGCGGGGCCTGGGGCCACGCTGGCCCCGCGTGGGCTTCACCCCGGTTTAGCCCCTGGAGCAATGTCCCTCAGTGGAACAGACTTTTAAAAGTCCTGATTTTGTGCTCCGTTCCTCCGCCGCTTGCCGGGAGCCGGCCCCTCCCCCCGCGGTCTATCTTCCCGTTGTTTTAGATTCACTTCTCCGCCAGTCCTACCTTTCAGAAAGTGGTTGATTTTCTGTTTCTAGAGTTGCTGTTCTTCTTCTCTTCGCTCTCCCGTTGGATTTGTAGGTGTTTGCTATGTTTAGATAAGCTATCGAGCTGATCTCCTGTTACCTGATGTAGTCTCAGGCTGCTACTTCTCCGCCATCTTTACTCTCTTCCTAATTATTTAATTAATTCTTGATAGGTAAGGAGCTAACTAATCCAGTTTGGATGGTTTGTTATTTTTATTCTCTAAGCTTTTGTTTTTTATGGTATTTTCTCTGAATTTTGCTTCCATGAGTGCTATCCCTCACTTGCTCACTAACTTGTTTGGGAACTTTATAAGTGTGTGTGTTTGTGTGTGTGTGTGTGTGTGTGTGTGTTTCAGAAAACTCTAAAAATGATATTTTAAGAGATATGAAACTACTCTATTCTAGATCACAGTTCACCTTCAGAGTGGAAACTCACGTTACACCCCATTCGACCAAAATTCCTGCATTGAATGCCCATTTGGTCCACTTTTAGAAAGGCAGTTTCTGACTAGCCTTCCTGGAACAAACATGAAATTTTTTGTGCCTGGTTAGAGTCTCATTGCCTGTCCCTTTTTCTTGCTTTTTCACATGTTTCTTTACTTCCATGAGTGAGTGAAATCTTATGGTAGTTGTGTTTCTGTGACTAACAGATAGGACACAGCCCAATGCTCTCTCCCTTTCTGCCCCATGTCACAAGGAGCAAGAATGCCTTCTTGCTTATGTCTCAATAACAGTCCGCAGTGCATCTGGAAGACAGAGAGATGGTAGATGTGTCTGTGAGCTCAGGCTTGTCTTCAGCCGTCAATAAAACCAGAAGCTGACTACATCAATGTAAACATGGCATAAATGGACCTGAAGCCTAGATATCACACTCCACAGCAAAAGAGAGAAGTCACAGAGACCATGGGAGAAGGGTTCAGACGGGGCTTATGGGAGAATTGAATGGTTGGTGCTTCAGAGGGCAGTGAGCCAAGGACAAAGACAAGGTCCAGGGGAGAGGAGCACACTTAGAATCCACAATTTAATGTTGACCCATAGCCATTGACGGAGAAAAAGAGACTGTCTGAAGGACATGAGTTTTTGCAACCCAAGGTTCTTGAGGCTCATGGATTCCAGGTCAGCATGCTTTGCAAACATAGACTCCAGAGAACACTGTGTATCTCCTGGAGAGGACACCAGCAAGCAACCAGGTGCAGACAGATTGGAAACCATGATCAGACACAATATCTTTTGTCACCGTGGTAAGATTATTATTTCTTTGGGTGCATTCGTGATGGGCAGTGTTGGTGGAGATGCCTCGATGGGCGCCAAAGATACTTGGGCTCTACGTCCACCAGAATCAAGACTGAGAAGTGGCCACAGGCAGGACGGTGAGGACATTAGCTGCCCAACCTGCAATCACGGATTCCCAATCCTAGAACACTGTTGGGACTGCCTTCTTCAGGAAATGTTGCTTAGTCCCAGGAGAACAGAAAATCCTGCAGGGGACTAGAAGAAAGCCCTGCCCACATCCTCTCACCTGGCCACAGAATAGAGCAGTGCTTAAGTGTTGTGGAGTGAGTTGAAAGTCACGTTTCAAAAAAATCCAGTCCAAAATGATGAAGGCTCTGTCTACCAGACATTACCTTCCACCCCATTGCAAAGGCTTCATGGAGAGTGAAACTCTGCATGATCGCTACCCCTAAAGATAGACCCCTGGTCAGCAGTCCTTGTCATCAATAGTTAATGCTACATGCCATAGTCATGGGGAGAGCCATGCTGAGTAAAGCTCTTTATTCAGATGAAAAGGAACGGCCAACATCGATGGCCTGCCATGGCCACTCTAGCATCTAGGTGGAAGGAGGCGAGATACCATTTTAAGGGCTAGTGATTAAAGATGAATGTGAAGATGATGATAAAAAAGGTGATTTCCAAGTGAAAATGCAAGCAGACCAGGGGAAATATCTGATGGCTTCACTCCTATGTGTCCCATGAGGTATACCATGAACATGAGTATTAGTAAGGGAAAATGGAAGGAGAACAAGTCAGACAGGGAGACACACCAGGAGGGTCTCAGGACATTGGGGACCAAGCTAGAGTTACAGGAGGGTACAACATGCCATAAAGAGGGAAGTGGTTAGTGTGTATGGAGGTGATGTGGCATTATATAAGGATGAGCACTTGGTGGTATATACAATTAAAGAATCAGGGAGCACTACGTCAAAAACGTAGGATGGATTAAAGACTGGCTTGTCGAATATAAATATAAATATTGAATAGAAAGCAAATCAGGCCGCTTCACATGGAGATGAAGAAAGAAAGATGAGAGAAATGAATTCTAGCTTTTATCTTACTGATAAAAATTGTATGCAATTGGTTTCCTATAAGTTCCTTATGTGAATTGGTTCTTAGGACATTGTCAATTAGAGTCTTCCCTCTTTCTACATTTTGGGAATAGATTGAGAATAGCCGACATTACCTTTAAATGTCGCAAATTGTGGACCAAAGAATTGAATTGAACCTGGCTTTCTGTGTGTTGGGAGATGTTTGAGGGCTGCTTCAAAAGCCTCAAAGGTTGCTTCAAAAGTCATAACCTAGGACTCAGTTATGTATGCCTCATGATCTTGTCATGGTAGTATGAATTTGTCTTGGAATTTACCCTTTTCTCTCCGGTATTGGACTTGCTGGCATACTTTTGTGGAGGGTCTTTAGGTAAGGTTGTTTAATTAATTAATTAATTAATAAACAATTAATTATTAATTATTAATTAATTAATTAATTGTTGATACATAAGGAGTTAACTCATTAAGTTTGGACGGTTTGTTAATTGATTCTCTAAACTTTTGTTTTTTAAGGTATTTTCCCTGAATTTTGGTTCCATGAGTGTCATTCCTCACTTGCTCCCTAACTTCTGTGGGACTCTTTTAAGTCTGTGTGTGTGTGTTTCACAAAACGCTAAAAATGATATTTTAAGAGATATGAAGCTGCTCTATTCCAGATCACAATTCACCTTCAAACACAGTGGAAAATCACATAACATCCCATTTGGCCAGTATTCCTGCATTGAATGTACCATTTGATTCAATTTTAGAAGGGCAGATTCTGACTAGCCTGCTTGGAACAAACACCAAATTTTCTGTGCCTAGTTCGAGTCAAATTGCCTGTCCCGTTTCTTGCTTTTTCACAAGTTTCTTTACTTCGATGAGTGAGTGAAATCGTATGGTAGTTGTCATTCAGTGACTGAGAGATAAGACACAGCACAATGCTCTCTCCCATTCTGCCACATATCCCAAGGGGCAAGAATGCCTTCTTGTTCTTGGCTCCATAAAAGTCCACAGTGCATTTGGATGCCAGGGAAACTGTACAAGTGTCTGGTAGCTATAGGCTTGTCTTCAGACATCAGCATATACAGGACATGACCACATCAATGGAACCATGGCATAAATGGACCTGAAGTCTAGAAATCACACTCCACAGCGAAAGAGAGAAGAAGTCACAGAGACCGTGGGAGAAGGGTGTAGACAGGGCTTATCAGAGAATTGTACAGTTGATGCTTTAGAGGGCAGGGAGCCATGGCCAAAGACAAAGGCCCAGGGGAGAGGAGCACTCTTAGAACCCACAATTTTTATGTTGACCCATAGCTGTTGGCGGAGAAAAGGAGAGTGTCTGAATGACACGAGGTCTTGCAACCCAATGGTCTTGAGGCCCGGGGATTCCAGATCAGAATGCTTTGCAGACATAGACTCCAGAGAACACTGTGTATCTCCTGGAGAGGACACCAGCAAGTAACCAGGTGCAGACAGCATGGAAAGCATGATCAGAGACACTACCTGTTGACACCGTGGTAAGACTCTTATTTCTTTGGGTGTATTCGTGATGGGCAGTGCTGGTGGAGATGCGTCGATGGGCGCCAAAGATATTGGGCCCTATGACCGCCACCATCAACACTTAGAAGTGGCCACAGGCAGAACAGTGTGGACATTAGCTGCCCAAACTGCAATCACGGTTTCCCAAACCTGGAAAACTTTTGGGACTGTCTTCTTAAGGACAGGTTGCTTAGTCACAGGAGAATAAAATTCCTTCAGGGGACTAGAAAAAAGCCCTGCCCACATCCTCTCACCTGGCCACAGAATGCAGCAGGCCTTAAGTTTTGTGGAGTGTGTTGAAAGTCAAATTTAACAGGCACACCAGACATACGAAGCCTAAACTCACCATATTTGGCCCAGACACCATACACTCTGAATGGAAGGCAAGGAGAGCCTCTGCAGAGGACGAGACCACAGGAGAGTAGAGAGCCACAACACAACCACACAGTCCATGTCACACACACCTGAGACTCTCTCAAGTGCCAGCCCTTGTTCACTCCATGAGCTCTTCTTCCTAAAGAAATTATCTTCAGGGTAGATAACAGAATGCACGTATGGTATACAGAGAACACAGAGACCTTTTGTACATTCACGTTGCATTCCTGAAACTGGCCCAAATGCCTTTTCTGATGGCTTCACATGGGATTGGTTCTCTTCCAACATGATCCGTGCTTGCTCCTGTGAGCTCCAAACAGATAAGTCCATCCTGGGCCTAGCTTCTAGGGTGTTGGTTCTGCCTTTAAGGTTTGGTCAGCTCGGAAAATTGGGTGGTATTACTGGCACGATTTCTGGAGATGCAAGAAGATCTCACTGTTGTCCTCACTGTTGAAGACCACAGACATATCTTTGGAATGGTTGCGGGTGTTAACCAGGAGCATTCCTCGGAGGGCAGGGGCGCTTTTCCTGTCACAAGCATCCTGATAGGGTGTGAAGACCATGATCGTGTGTATGGCGTGGAGTTCCCAGTTTGAGGGTGCTTATACTCCTGACTCTTTCTTGACCTTATGTGGATAAAATGGAATTGTGGATTCCTGTCCTTCTCAGGAGTCCCCAGGGATGGTGGTGACAGTCCCGGCAAAGACTAGAAATTCGGCCATGGAGAAATTAACACCAAATTGCTTCCCAAACAGTGTTGGGGAAATACCCAGGCGGTTCCAGCGGTTTGGAGTGATTATGATACTTCTGTCTGAACCAGAACTACTCCAACCAGGTGACATGATGAGGTGTGGTTTGGTGAGGAGTGGTTGCTAGGACCTCAGAGCTTTGTGACGTCACAGAAACTGACTTCACTGAAGCAGCAATCCCATTCTCACGAAATATGAGTATATGGATTTAAGTAGAAAGCCCTGGGAAAGAACAAGAAAGAGCCCTGTTAGCCTGATCATGCACTCAGGTGGTGTTTTCTCTTTCTTTCCCACTTCCGCTTTCTATACAAAGAGAAAAGGAAACGATGTTCTGTATACCATTCTTTAGACCAACATTTCTCCAGAGAGAGCAAGGTGTTCCTATTTCCACTGCAATTTCTAGAGATCTCAATCAACAGCGAGGCCTCTTGGCTCCCATTAGGTCTCTTGGAGGTTGGATATCCTTGGGTGAGAGGGTCCAATCTTATCTTCTGGTCCCTATGGTTTCTCGGGTTGAAGGTCTGCCTTTGGTGCTTGGTCAGCTTGAAAGGTGATGGAAGGAAGAAGGGAGGGAATGTCACAATTCCAGGAAAATTGCCAAGGCAGGGATGCGTTGTGCTGTCCGAGTCCATATCTGCTAGTGTCCTGAAACACCAATCCTAAAGGACGAAGTCTCTGTCTACCTGATATTACCTTAAAAACCATTGCAAAGGCTTCATGGAGAGTGAAATTGACTTTGGGGACCAAGCTGAGGGTTACAGGAGGATAAGTCCTGCCATAAAGAAGGAACTGGTTCATGGGTATGGAAGTGGTGTGGCATTATATGAGGATGAGCACTTGTTGGTATATGCAATTAAAGAATCAGGGAACACTATGTCACAAAACGTAGGATGGATAAAAGGCTGGTGGCCGAATATAAGAAAAAATAGTGAATAGAAAGCAAAACAGGCCATTTCACATGGAGATAAGGAAAGAAAGAGAAGAGAAATTAATTCCAGTTTTATTATCTTACTGATTAAAATTTTATGCATATGGTTTACTATAAGGTCGTTATCTGAATTGGGTCTTTGGACATTGTAAATTAGAGTCTTCCCACTTCCAACATTTTCAGAATTGATTAGAAAAGCCAGCATTACAATTAATGTCTCCAATTGTGGACCAGGGAATCGATTTGAACCTGGATTTCTCTGTACTGGGAGATGTTTGGGGACTGCTTCAAAAGCTTTCGTCATTACCTGAGACGTCAGATACATATGACTCATGATCTTGTCATGGTAGTGCGTATGTGTCTTGGAATTTATCCTTTTCTCTCCGGCATTCATTTGCTGGCATACTTGTGTGGAGCAGTCTTATAGGTATTAATTAATTAATTATAGATTGGTAAGGAGACAATTTATCCATATTGGATGGTTTGTTACTTTGATTCTCTAAGATTTTGGTTTTTGTGTTTTGTTTTGTTGCTGTCCTCTCTCCTGTGGGCTCATCCTCTGCAGAGGCTCTTCTTGCCTTCCATTCAGAGTTTTTGGTGTCTGGGCCAAATATGTTGAGTTTAAGCTTCGTGGGTGTGGTGTGCCTAAGAAACGTGATTTTCAACCCACTCCATAAAACATAGGCCTGCTGAATTCTGTGGCCAGTTGAGAGGATACAGGCAGGGCTTTCTCCTAGTCCACTCCATGATTTTCTGTTCTCCTGGTACAAAGAAACTTGGCCTGAAGAAGGCATTCCCAACAGTGTTCCAGGTTTGGGAATCCGTGACTGCACGTTGGGCAGCTAATATCCTCCCCGTCCTGCCTGTGGCCTATACTCAGTCTTGATGCTGGCATTGGTAGAACGCAAGTATCTTTGGCGTCCATCGAGCCATCTCCACCAACTCTGCCCATCACCAATGCACACAAAGAAATAAGAATCTTACCACGCTGTCAACAGGTATTGTCTCTGATCATGGTTTCCAGGCTGTCTGCTCCTGGTTGCTTGCTGGTGCCCTCTCCAGGAGATACACAGTGTTCTCTGGAGTCTATGTCTGCAAAGCATGCTGATCTGGAATACCCGGGCCTCAAGTCCTTGGGTTGCAAGAACTCGTGTCTTTCAGACACTCTCCTTTTCTCTGCCAACACCTATGGTTCAACATTCAAATTGTGAGTTCTAAGTGTGCTTATGACACCTTGACCTTAGTCTATGTCCACGATCCCTGTGCTCTGAAGCACAAACCGTCCAATTCTCCCATAAGCCTGTCTACACCATTCTCCACAATCTCTGTGACTTCTTCCCTCTTTCGCTATGGACTGTGATTTCTAGACTTCAGGTCCTTTTATGCCATCTTTCCATTGATGTGGTCATCATCTGGTTGTGCTTATGGCTGAAGACAAGCCTGGAGCTCCCATACAATTCTACCATCTCCCCCTCCTCCAAATGCACTGCGGACTCTTATGGAGGCATAAGCAAGAATGCATTCTTGCTCCTTGTGACATGTGGCAGGAAGGGAGAGAGCATTGGGCTGTATCATATCTGTCAGTTACAGAAAGACAACTACCATATGATTTCACTCACTCATGGAAGGAAGAAACATGTAAAATAGTAAGAAAAAGGGACAGGCAATAGTCTCTAACCAGGCACTCAAAATTTGGTGTTTATTACAGGCAGGCTAGTCCGAATCTGCGTTTCTAAAAGTGGATCAAATGGGACATTCAATTCAGGAAATGTGGCCGAATGGGATGTAACGTTAGTTTCCACTGTGTTTGAAGTTGAATTGTGATCTGGATGGAGCAGCTTCATATCCATTAAAATATCATTTTTACCGTTTTGTGAAACACACACACACACACACGTAAAAGAGTCCCACAGAAGCTAGGGAGCAAAGTGAGGAATAGCACTCATGGAAGCAAAACTCAGAGAAAATACCATAAAAACAAAAGCTTAGAGAATCAAAGGTTAATTAAAAAACCTTACCTAAAAGACCCCTACACAGAGTTTGCCAGCAAATCCAATACCGGAGAGAAAAGGATAAATTCCAATACACATATGCACTACCGTGACATGATCATGAATCATACATATCTGACATTTCAGGTAATGACTTTTGAAGCAGCATTTGAGGCTTTGAAGCAGTCCTCAAACATCTCCCAACACAAATAAAGCCATATTCAAATCAATTCCCTGGTCCACAATTTGAAACATTTAATGGTAATGTCCGCTTTTCTCACCTACTCCCAAAATGTAGGAAGAGGGAGAATCTAATTTACAATGTCCAAAGACCCAATTCACATAAGGAACTTATAGGAAACCAATTGTATACATTTTTAATCAGTAAGATAATAAAACTAAAATTCATTTCTCTTCTCTTTCTTTCTTCATCTCTATGTGAAACGGTCTGTTTTGCTCTCTATTCACTATTTTTTCTTATATTCAGCAAGTCAGTCTTTCATCCCTCCTACGTTTTTTGACATAGTGTTCCCTGATTCTTTAATTGCATATACCACCAAGTGCTCATCCTCATATAATGCCCCACCACCTCCCTACCCATGAACCAGTTCCCTCTTTATGGCATGTCTTATCTTCCTGGAATCCTCAGCTTGGTCCTCAAGGTCCTGAGTCTCTCCTGGTACGACTCCCTCTCTGACATCTTCTCCTTCCGTTTTCCCTTACTACTACTAATGTCCATTGTATTTGTCATGAGTCACATGTGAGTGAGGCCATAGGATATTTCCCTTGGTCTGCTTTTATTTTCATTTGGAAATCATCTTCTTTATTATCATCATCATAATCATCTTTATCCACTAGCCCTTAAAAGGGCATTTCGGATCCTTCCATAGTGATGCTAGAGTGGGCATGACAGGCCATCGATGTTGCCAGTTCATTGCCATCTGAAGAAAGAGAGTTGTTCAACATGACTCTCCCCATGGCTATGGCATGTAGCATTAACTAATGATGACAAGGAGTGCTGACCAGGCTCTTTCTTTAGGAGTGGCAATAATGCAGATTTTCCCTCTTCATGAAGCATTTACAATGGTGTTTATGGTAATGGCAGGTAGAGAGAGCCTTCATCCCTTGGGACTAGTGTTTGAAGACACTAGCAGATAACGACACGGACAACACAAAGCATCCCTGCCCTGGTCATTTTCCAGGAATTGTGACTTTCCTTCCCTTATTACTTCCCTAGCCTTCCAAGCTGACAAAGCACCAAAGGCAGACCTTACACCCAAGAAACCATCGGGAACCTAAGCTAAGAATGGACCCTCTCACCCTAGGATATCAAACTACCCAGAGACCTAAAGGTAGCCAAGAGGCCTCACGATTGATTGAGATCTCTAGAAATTGCAGTGGAAATAGGAAAACCTTGCACTCTCTGGAGAAATATTGGTCTAAGGGATGGTATACAGAACATCATTTTCTTTTCTCTTGGCAAGGAAAGTGGAAGTGGGAAAGAAACCGAAAAGACCACCTGAGTTCAGGATCAGGCTAACAGGGCTCTTTCCTGTTCTTTCCCAGGTCTTTCTACTTAAATCCATAGGTCTCATATGTCATGAGAATGGGATTGCTGCTTCAGTGAAGTCAGCTTCTGTGACATCACAAAGCTCTGTGGTCCTAGCAACCACTCCTCACCAAACCACGCCTCATCACTTCACCTGGCTGGAGTAGTTCTGCGTCAGCCAAGAATATCAAAACCACTCCAAGCCGCTGTAGTCGACTGCGTATTTCAACATCACAGTTTGTGAAACGATTTGGGTTCCCCTTCTCCATGGCTGAATTTGTAGTCTTTGCCCGTGCCTGTCACAACCACCACTCTGGACTCCTGAGAAGGGCAAGAATCCACAATTCCATCTTACCCACGTAAGGTTAAGAATGAGTCAGGAGTACAAGCAGCCTCACACAGGGAAATCCACACCATACACATGTTCATGGTCCTCACACACTATCAGGATGCTTCTAACCAGGAAAAGTGCCAGTCACCATCCGAGTAATGCTCAGAGTTAACACCGTCAACCATAAATAAGACATGTCTGGAGTCTTCAACAGTGAGAACAAGATTTCTTCTTGCATCTCCAGAAATCATGCACTAAATGCCTCCCAATTTTCCCAGCTGACCAACCATTAAAGGCAGAACCAACACCCTAGAAGCTTAGGCCCATGATGGACTCATCTGTTTGGAGCTCTCTGGAGCAAGCACAGAGCAATTTGGAAGAGAATCAATCCCCATGTGAAGCCATTGGAAAAAGCTTTCAGGCCAGTTTCAAGAATAAAACGTGAATCTATAAAAGTTCTCTGTCTTCTCTGTATTCGAAACACGCATTCTGTTATCTACCCTGAAGATAATTTCTTTAGGAAGAAGAGCTCATGGATGTCCAAGGGCTGGCACTTGAGAGAATCTCAGGTTTGTGTGAATGACCGCTGTCATTGTTTTGTGCCTGTCCACTCTCCTGTGGGCTCGTCCTCTGCAGAAACTCTCCTTGCCTTCCATTCAGTGTGTTTATTGTCTAGGACAAATATGGTGATGGTAAGTTTCGTGGGTGTGTTGTGCCTGTGAAATGAGACCTTAAACCCACTCCACAAAATTTAAGGCTTGCTGAATTCTGTGGCCAGATGAGAGGATGTGGGTAGGGCTTTCTTCTAGTCCACTGCAGGAGTTCCTCTTCTCCTGGGAATAAGCAACGTGCCCTGAAGAAGGCAGTCCCAACAGTGTTTGGGAATCCGTGATTGTAGATTGGACAGCTAATGTCCTCACCCTCCTGCCTGTATCCACTTCTCAGTCTTAATGCTGGCTGTCGTAGGGCCCAGGTATATTTTGGGCCCATCGAGGCATCTCCACCAACACTGCCCATCAGGAATGCACCCAAAGAAATAATAATCTTACCACAGTGTCAACAGGGATTGTCTCTGATCATGGTTTCCAGGCTGTCTGCACCTGGTTGCTTGCTTGTGTCCTCTGCAAGAGATACACAGTGTTCTCTGGAGTCTATTTCTGCAGAGAAAGCTGATGAGAAATCCCCAGGCTTGAAGACCCTTACTTTGCAAGAACTCAGTTCCTTCAGACACTCTCCTTTTCTCCGCCAACAGCTATAGGTCAACATTCAAATTGTGGGTTCTAAGTGTGCTCCTCTCCCCTGGGCCTTTGTCTTTGTCCATGGCTCCCTGTCCTCTGAATCCCCAAATGTCCAATTCTCCCATAAGCCCTTCTCCCATGGTCTCTGTGACTTCTTCTCTCTTTCGCTGTGGAGTGTGATTTCTAGGCTTCAGGTCCATTTATGCCATGTTTCATCGATGTGGTCATCTTCTGCTTGTGCTGAAGGCTGAAGACAAACCTAGAGCTCCCTAACACTTCTACCATCTCCCTGTCCTCCAAATGCACTGCGGATTCATATGGAGCCATAAGGAAGAAGGCATTCTTGCTCCTTGTGACATGTGGTAGAAAAGGAGAAAGCATTGGGCTGTGTCATATCTGTCAGTCACAGAAAGACCACTACCATATGATTTCACTCACTCATGGAAGTAAAGAAACATGTGAAAAAGCAAGAAAATGGGACAGGGAATTAGAGTCTAATCAGGCACACAAATTTTTGTGTTTGTTCCAGGCAGGCTAGTCAAAATCTGCTTTTCTAAACGTGGATCAAATGGGACATTCAATGCAGGAAATGTGGCCGAACGGGATGTAACGTGTGTTTCCTCTGTGTTTGAAAGTGAATTGTGATCTGGAATAGAGCAACTTCATATTTCTTAAAATATCATTTTGCGTTTTGTGAAAAACACACACACACACACACACACACACACACACACGCTCACTTATATGAGTCCCACAGAATTTAGAGAGCAAGTGAGGAATAGCACTCATGGAAGCAAAATTCAGAGAACATACGGTAAAAAACAAAAGATTAGAGTATCAAATAACCAACCGTCCAAACTGGATAAGTTAATGACTTACCTATCAACAATTAATTAATTAATTAATTAATTAATTAATTAATTAATTAAACAGCCTTACCTAAAAGAACCCTACACAGATGTCTGCCAGCAAATCCAATACCGGAGAGAAAAGGATAAATTCCAAGACACATATGCACTACCATGGCAAGATCAGTAGTCATACATATCTGACGTCTCAGGTAATGACTTTTGAAGCAGCTTTTGAGGGTTTTGAAGCCGTCCTCCAACATATCCCAATACACAGAAAGCCAGGTTCAAATCAATTCCCTGGTCCACAATTCGAGACATTTAATGGTAATGTCGGATTTTCTCATCTATTCCCAAAATGTAGGAAGAGGGAAGACTCTAACGTACAATGTCTAAAGACCCAATTTACATAAGGACCTTATAGGAAACCAAGTCCATACAATTTTAAACAGTAAGATAATGAAAATATTCATTTCTCTTCTCTTTCTATCATCATCTCCATGCGCAACGACCTGTTTTGCTTTCTATTCACCCTATTTACTTATATTCGGCAAGCCAGGCTTTCATCCATCCTGCGTTTTTTGACATAGTGTGTCCTGATTCTTTAATTGCATATACCACCAAGTGCTCATCCTCATATAATGCCACACCACATCCCTACCCATATCCAGTTCCCTTTTTATGGAGGAGAGGGAGATTATAGATGTGTCTGGGAGCTCCAGACTTGTCTTCAGTCATCTGTACCACCATATGAAGACCTCACCAATGGAAATATGGCATAAATGGTCCTGTATCCTAGAAATCACACTCCACAGTGAAAGAGAGAAGTCACAGAGACCATGGGAGAATGGTGTAGACAAGGCTTATGGGAGAATTGGACGGTTGGGGCTTCAGAGGGCAGGGAGCCATGGCCAAAGACAATGGCCCAGAGGAGAGGAGCACTCTTAGAACCCACAATTTGAATTTTGACCCATAGCCGTTGGCGGAGAAAGAAGTCTGAATGACATGAGTTCCTGCAACCCAAGGTTCTTGAGGACCGGAGAATCCAGATCAGCATGCTTTGCAGACATAAACTCCAGAACTGAAGAACACTGTGTTTCTCCTGGAGAGGACACCAGCATGCAACCCTGTGTAGAGAACTTGGAAACCATTATCAGATACAATGCCTGTTTACACGTATAAGATTATTATTTCTTTGTGTGCATTCGTGATGGGCAGTGTTGGTGGAGATCCCTCCATGGGCGCAAAAGATCCTTAGGCTCTACTCCCACCAGCATCAAGACTGAGAAACGCCCCAGGCACAGCGGTGAGGACATTACTTGCTTTATCTACAATCACAGATTCCGAAACCTGGAACACTGTTGGGACTGCCATTGTCAGGCCAAGTTGCTTAGTCCCAGGAGAACAGGAAATCCTGCAGGGGACTAGAAGAAAGTCCTGCCCAAATCCTCTCACCTGGCCACAGAATTCAGGAGGCCTTACATTTTGTGGAATGGGTTGAAAGTCATGTTTCCAGGCACACCAAATCAATGAAGCTTAACCTCAACATATTTGGCCCAGACACCAAAAAATCTGAATGGAAGGCAAGGAGAGCCTCTGCAGAGGACGAGCCCACAGGAGAGTGGACAGCCACTACACAACCCCAGAGGGCAGGTCACACACACCTGAGACTCTCAAGTGACAGCCATTGGGCACTCCATGAGCTCTTCTGAAAGAAATTATCTTCAGGATAGATAACAGAAGGCACGTTTCGAATACAGAGAAGACAGACCTTTTGTAGATTCATGTTGTATTCCTGAAAGAGGCCCGAAAGCCTTTTCCCATGGCTTTACATGGGGATTGTTTCTCTTCCAACATGCTCCGTGCTTGCTCCTCTGAGCTCCAAACAGAGGAGTCCCTCCTGGGTCTAAGCTTTTAGGGTGTAGGGTGTGTCTTTAATTATTGGTCAGCTGGGAAAGTTGGGAGGCATTAATGGCATTATTTCTGGACATTCAAGAAGAACTCTTATCCTCAATGTTGAAGACTCCAGACATGTCTTTGGTATGGTTGCGGGTGTTAACTCTGAGCTTTCCTCAGAATTCGGAGGGGTGCTTTTCCTGGTCAGAATCATCCTGATAGTGTGTGAGGACCATGAACATGTGTATGGCATGGAGTTCGCCGTGTGAGGTTGCTTGTACTCCTGACTCTTTCTTGACCTTATGTGGGTAAGATGGAATTGTGGATTCTTGCCCTTCTCAGTAGTCCAGAGGTGTGCTGGTAACAGTCATGGACAAAGACTACAAAATCGGCCATGGAGAAGATGACCCCAAAAGATCCACAAACTGTCTTGGAGAAATACCCAGGTGGCTCCAGCGGTTTGGAGTGGTTTTGATACTCCTTGCTGACCCAGAACTACTCCAGCAAGGTGAAGTGTTGAGGCACGGTTTGGTGAGGAGTGGTTGCTAGGACCTCAGATTTTTGTGACGTCACGGAAGCTGACTTCACTGAAGCAGCAATCCAATTCTCATGTCATATGAGTCCAATGGCTTTAAGTAGAAAGACATGGGAAGGAATAAGAAAGAGCCCAGTTAGCCTGATCATGAACCCAGTTGGTCTTTTCTGTTGCTTTCCCATTTCCACTTTCTGTACAAAGAGAAAAGGAAACGATGTTCTGTCTACTATTCCTTAGACCAACATTTCTCCAGAGAGAGCAAGGTGTTCTTATTTCCACTGCAATTTCTAGAGATCGCAATCAACAGCGAGGCCTCTTGGCTACGATTAGGTTTCTGGGAGGTTGGTTATCCTTGGGTGAGAGGGTCCATTCTTAGTGTCTGTTCCCTATGGTTTCTCGGGTGTAAGATCTGCCTTTGGTGCTTGGTCAGCTTGGAAGTCGAGGGAAGGAAGAAGGGAAGGAAGTCACAATTCCAGGAAAATTGCCAGGGCAGGGATGCCTTGTGCTGTCCGTGTCCTTATCTGCTAGTGTCTTGAAACTCCAGTCCTAAGAGATGAAAGTTCTGTCTACCTGACATAACCTTAAAACCGTTACTAAGGCTTCATGGAGAGTGAAACTATGCATGATCGCTACCCCTATAGAAAGAGCCCCAGTCAGCACTCCTTGTTATCGTTAGTTAAAGCTACATGCCATAGTCATGGGGAGAGTGATGTTGAGCAATCTTTTATTCACATGAAATTGAGCGGCCAACATTGATGGCCTGCCATGCTCACTCTAGCATTCCTGTGGAAGGTTCCGAGAGACACTTTCAAGGGCTTGTGGATAAAGATGATTATGCAGATGATGATAAAGAAGATGATTTCTAAGTTAAAATGCAAGCAGACCAAGGGAAATATCCTATGGCTTCACTCATATGTTTCCCATGAGGAATACCATGGACATAAGTAGTAGTAAGGGAAAACGGAAGGAGAAGAAGTCAGACAGGGAGCCACACTTGGAGAGACTCAGGACTTTGGGGACCAAGCTGAGGTTTACAGGAGGATAAGACATGCCATAAAGAGGGAACTTGTTAATGGGTATGGAGGTGGTGTGGAATTATATGAAGATGAGCACTTGGTGCTGTATGCAATTAAAAATCAGGGAACACTATGTCAAAAAACGTAGGATGGATGAAAGGATGGTTTGCCGAATAAAAGGAAAAATAGTAAATAGAATGCAAAACAAGTGGTTTCACATGGAGATATAGAAAGAGAAGAGAAATGAATTCTAGTTTTTTAAACTTACTTACTGAAATGGTATGCAATTGGTTTCCTATAAGGTCCTTATCTGAATTGGGTCTTTGGACATTTGAAATTAGAGTTACCCTCTTCCAATATTTTGGGAATAATTGATAAAAACCGACATTACCATTAAATGTCTCAAATTGTGGAACAGGAAATTGATTTGAATCTGGCTTTCTGTGTATTGGGAGATGCTTGAGGACTGCTTCAAAAGCCTCAAAAGCTGCTTGAAAAGTCATTAACTGAGACGTCATATATGGATGACTCATGATCTTGTCATGGTAGTGTGTATGTGTCTTGGAATTTATCCTTTTCTCTCCAATATTGGATTTCCTGGCATACTTGTGTGGAGGGGTTTTTAGGTAAGGTTGTTAATTAATTAATTAATTAATCCTTGATAGGTAAGTATTTAACTTATCCAGTTTTGACAGTTTGTTTCTTTGATTCTCTAAGCTTTTGTTTTTTATGATATTTTCTCTGAATTTTGCTTCCATGAGTGCTATTCTTCACTGGCTCCCTAATTCTCTGGGAGTTTTTTATGTGTGTGTGTGTGTGTGTGTGTGTGTGTGTGTGTGTGTGTGTGTGTGTTTCACAAAACTTTAACAATGATATCTTACGAGATATATAGCTGCTCAAGTCCAGATCACAATTCACCTTCAAACACAGTGGAAACTCACGTTACACCCCATTCGGCCTCAATTCCTGCATTGAATGTGCCATTTGATCGACTTTTGAAATGAATATTCTGACTATCCTGCCTGGAACAAACACCAAATTTTGTGTTCCTGGTTAGAGTCTCATTGCCCATCCTTTTTCTTGCTTTTTCACCTGTTTCTTTACTTCCATGAGTGATTGAAATTGAATTGTATGGTAGTTTTCTTTCTCTGACTGACAGATAGGACACAGCTCAATGCTCTCTCCCTTTCTGCCATATGTCACAAGGAGCAAGAATGCCTTCTTCCTTATGGCTACATAAGAGTCCGAGTGTATTTGGAGGACAGGGAGATGGTTGAAGTGTCTGGGAGCTCCAGATTTGTCTTCAGTCATAAGCCTAACCAGAAGATGACCACATCAATGGAAACATGGCATAAATTGACCTGAAGCCCAAAAATCACATTCTACAGCGAAAGAGAGAAGAAGTCACAGAGACCATGGGAGAAGGGTGTAGATAGGGCTTATGGGAGAATTGGACGGGTGGTGCCTCAGAGGGCAGGGAGCCATGGACAAAGACAAATGCTCGGGGAGCAGATCACACTTAGAGCCCACAAATTGTATGTTGACCCATAGACGATGGAGGAGAAATGGAGAGTGTCTGAATGACATGAGGTCTTTCAAGCCAAGGGACTTGAGTCCTGGGGTTCCAGATCAGCATGCTTTGCAGACATAGACTCCAGAGAACACTGTGTATCTCCTCGAGAGGATGCCAGCAAGCAACCAGGTGCAGACAGCTTGGAAACCATGATCAGAGACAATACCTGTTAACACCTTGGAAAGATTATTATTTCTTTGTGTACATATATGATGGGTAGTGTTGGTGGAGATGCCTTAATGGGCGCCAACGATACTTGGTCCCTATGACCACCAGGATTCAGATTGAGAATTGGCCACAGGCAGGACGGTAAGGACATTAACTGTCCAGCATGCAATCACGGATTCCCAAACCTGGAACACTGTTGGGACTGCCTTCTTCAGGCCACGTTGCTTAGTCCCAGGAGAACAGGAAATCTTGCAGGGGACTAGAAGAATGCCCTGCCCATATCCCCTCACCTGGGCACAGAATTCAGCAGACCTTAAGTTTTGCAGAGTGTGTTGAAATTCATGTTTCACAGGCACACCAGACCCACGAAACATAACCTCACGATATTTGGCCCAGACACCAAACACTCAGAATGGAAGGCAAGGATAGCCTCTGCCGAGGACAAGCCCACAGGAGAGTGGACAGCCACTACACAACCCCAGAGGGCAGGTCACACACACCTGAGACTCTCTCAAGTGACAGCCGTTGGGCACTCCATGAGCTCTTCTTCTGAAAGAAATTAACATCAGGGTAGATAACAGAATGCATGTTTTGAATACACAGAAGACAGAGACCTTTTGTAGTTTCACGTTGTATTCCTGAAAGAGGCCCGGAAGCCTTTTCCCATGGCTTCACATGGGGTTGGTTCTCTTCCAACCTGCTCCGTGCTTGCTTCTGTGAGCTCCAAACAGATGACTCCGTCCTGGGCCCAAGATTTTAGGGTGTAGGGTCTGCCTTTACTTATTGGTCAGCTGGGAAAATTGGGAGGCATTTATGGCATTATTTCTGGACATCAAGAAGAACTCTTGTCCTCACTGTTGAAGACGCCAGGCATGTCTTTGGTATGGTTGCGGGTGTTAACTCTGAGCTTTCCTCGGAGGGCGGGT
This sequence comes from Meles meles, assembly GCF_922984935.1. NCBI lineage: Eukaryota > Metazoa > Chordata > Mammalia > Carnivora > Mustelidae > Meles > Meles meles. Next base: position 23,533,494 of record NC_060088.1, on the reverse strand, counting down.
GGCGCTTTTCCTGGTCAGAAGCATCCTGAAAGTGTGTGAGGACCATGAACATGTGTAAGGGATGGAGTTCCCTGTGTGAGGCTGTGTGCCCCTGAGTCTTTCTTGACCTTACGTGGGTAAGATGGAATTGTGGATTCTTGCCCTTCTCAGTAGTCCAGAGTATGGTGGTGACAGTCACGGACAAAGACTACAAAATCGGCCATGGAGAAGATGACCCCAAATCTATCCACAAAGTATCTTGGGGAAATACCCAAGGGCTCCAGCGGTTTGGAGTGGTTTTGATACTCCTGGCTGACACAGAACTACTCCAGCCAGTTGAAGTGTTGAGGCATGGTTTGGTGAGGAGTGGTTGCTAGGACCTCAGATTTTTGTGATGTCACAGAAGCTGACTTCACTGAAGCAGCAATCCAATTCTCATATCATATGAGTCCAATGGCTTTAAGTAGAAAGACATGGGAGGGAACAAGAAAGAGCCCTGTTAGCCTGATCATGAACTCAGGGGGCCTTTTCTGTTTCTTTCCCATTTCCACTTTCTATACAAAGAGAAAAGAAAACGATGTTCTGTATACCATTCTTTAGAACAACATTTCTCCAGAGAGAGCAAGGTGTTCCTATTTCCACTGCAATTTCTAGAGATCGCAATCAACAGCGAGGCCTCTTGGCTACCATTAGGTCTCTTGGAGGTTGGCTATCCTTGGGTGAGAGGGTCCATTCTTAGATTCTGTTCCCTATGGTTTCTTGGGTGTAAGGTCTGCCTTTGGTGCTTGGTCAGCTTGGATGCCGAGGGAAGTAATAAGGGAAGGAAAGTCACAATTCCAGGAAAATTACCAAGGCAGGGATGCGTTGTGCTGTCCGTGTCCTTATCTGCTAGTTTCCTGAAACAGCAGTCCTAAGGGATGAAAGATCTGTCTACCTGACATTAACTTAAACACCATTGTAAAGGCTTCATGGAGAGGGAAAATCTGCATGATCGCTACCCCTAAAGAAAGAGCCCCGGTCATCACTCCTTGTCATCATTAGTTAAGCTACATTCCATAGTCACGGGCAGAGCCCTGTTGAGCAGCTCTCTTTATTCAGATGAAAATGAACGGAAATCATCGACGGCCTGCCATGTCCACTCAAGCATAACTGTGAAAGGAGCTGAGAGACCATTTTAAGGGCTATTGGATAAAAATGATTATGCAGATGATGGTAAAGAAGATGATTTCCAAATGAAAATGCAAGCAGACCAAGGGTAATAACCTATGGCTTCACTACTATGATTCCCATGAGGAATACCATGGACATTAGTAGTATAAGGGAAAACGGAAGGAGAAGTTGTCAGACAGGGAGACGCACCAGGAGAGACTCAGGACTTTGGGGACCAAGCTGCGATTTACAGGAGGATAAGACATGCCATAAAGAGGGAACTGGTTAATGGGTATGGAATTGGGATAGCACTATATGAGGATGAGCACTTGGTGGTATATGCAATTAAAAACTCAGGGAACACTATGTCAAAAAACGTAGGATGGATGAAATGCTCGCTTGCCGAATATAAAGAAAAATAGTGAATAGAAAGCAAAACAGGCCATTTCACAAAGAGAGGAAGAAAGAAAGAGAAGAGAAATGAATTCTTGCTTTATTATCTTACTGATTAAAATTGTATGCATTTGGTTTCCTATAAGGTCCTTATGTGAGTTGGGTCTTTAGACATTGGAAATTAGAGTCTTTCCTCTTCCTATATTTGGGAATAGATGAGAAAAACCAACTTTACCATTAAATGTCTCGAATTGTGGACCAGGGATTGATTTGAACCTAGCTTTCTGTGTGTTGGGAGAACTTTGAGGATGGCTTCAAAAGACTCAAAAGCTGCTTCTAAAGTCATTACTTGAGATGTAAGATATGTATGTCTCATGATCTTGCCATGTTAGTGTGTATGTGCCTTGGAATTTATCCTTTTATCTCCGGTATTGGATTTGCTGGCATACTTGTGTTGAGGGGTCCTTTAGTAAAGGTTGTTTAATTAATTAATTAATACAGAAAGGAGTTAACTTATCCAGTTTGGATGGTTGTTACTTTGATTCTCTAAGCTTTTGTTTTTTATGGTATTTTCTCTGAATTTTGCTTCCATGAGTGTTATTCCTCACTTGCTCCCTAATTTCTGTCAGACCCATTTAAGTGTGTGTGTGTGTGTGTGTGTGTGTGTGTGTGTGTGTGTGTGTGAGTTTCACAAAATGCTAAAAATGATATTTTTAGAGATATGAAGCTGCTCTATTCCAGATCACAATTTTACTTCAAACACAGTGGAAACTCACATTACATCCCTTTAGGCCACATTTCCTGCATTGAATGTCCAATTTGATCCACTTTTAGCAAAGCACATTCTGACTAGCCTTCCTTGGACAGACACCAAATTTTGTGTACCTGGTTAGAGTTTATTTGTCTGTCCATTTTTCTTGCTTTTTCACATGTTTCTTTTCTTCCATGAGTGAGTGAAATCGTATGGAAATTGTCTTTCTGGGACTTACAGATAGGACACAGCCCAATGCTCTCTCCCTTTCTGCCACATGTCACAAGGAGCAAGAAGGCCTTCTTGCTTATGGCTCCATAAGAGTCCGCAATGGATTTGGAGGACAGGGAGATGGTAGAAGTGTCTGGAGGCTCCAGGCATCAACACAACCAGACGATGACCACATCAATGTAAACATGGCATAATTGGACCTGAAGCCTAGAAATCACACTCCACAGCGAAGGAGAGAAGAAGTCACAGAGACAATGTGAGAAGGGTGCAGACAGGGCTTATTGGAGAATTGAATGGTTGGAGCTTCAGAGGGCAGAAAGCCATGGACAAAGGCAAAGGCCCAGGGGAGCGGAGCAGAGTTAGAACCCACAAATTGAATGTTGACCCATAGCTGTTGGCGGAGAAATGGAGAGTGTATGAAGGACACGAGGTCTTTCAACCAAAGGGTCTTGAGGCCCAGGAATTCCAGAGCAGCATGCATTTTAGACAGAGACTCCAGAGAACACTGTGTATCTCCTGGAGAGGACACCAACAACCAAACAGGGGAAGACAGCTTGAAAACCATTGTCAGAGACAATAACTGGTGACACCGTAGTAAGATTATTATTTCTTTGTGTGCATTCGTGAGGGTTAGAGTGAGGACATTCGCTGCCCAACCTGCAATCACGGATTCCCAAACCTCAAACACTGTTGGGACTGCCTTCTTCAGGTCATGTTGCTTAGTCCCAGGAGAACAGGAAATCCTGTAGGGGACTAGAAGAAAACCCTGCCCACATCCACACCAGGCCACAGAATTCAGCAGGCCTTAAGTTTTGTGGAGTGTGTTGAAAGTCACGTTTCACAGGCACATCAGACGCATGAAACTTAAACTCACCATATTTGGACCAGACACCAAACACTCTGATTGGAAGGCAAGGAGAGCCTCTGATGCGGACGAGCCCACATGAGAGTGGACAGCCACAACACAACCCAGAGGGCATATCACACACACCTGAGTCTCTCTCAAGTGACAGTCCTTAGGCCCTCAAGAGCTCTTCTTTCTAAAGAAATTAACTTCAGGGAAGATAACAGAATGTGCGTTTCGAATATAGAGAAGACAGACACCTTTTGTAGATTCATGTTGTATTCCTGAAACTGTCCCGAAAGCCTTTACTGATGGCTTTACATGGCGATTGTCTCTCTTCCAACATGCTCCTTGCTTCTTCCTGTGAGCTCAAAACAGATTAGTCAACCCTGGGTCTAAGCTTCTAGGGTGTAGTGTCTGCTTTTAAGGTTTTGTGTCAGCTGGGAAAATTGGGAGGCATTTATGGCACGATTTCTGGAGATGCAAGTAAGAATCTTGTCCTCACTTTTGAAGACTCCAGATATGTCTATGCTATGGTAGCGGGTGTTAGTACTGGGCTTTCTTCGAAGGTGGGGCGCTTTTCCTGGTCAGAAGCATCGTGATAGTGTGGGAAGAACATATATATGTGTATGGCGTGGAGTTCCCCGTGTGATGCTGCTTGTACTCCTGATTCTTTCTTTACCTTACGTGGGTAAGTTGGAATTGTGGATTCTTGCCCTTCTCAGGAGTGGTAGAGTGAGGGGTGTTAGTGACAGTCCTGTCCAAAGACTACAAATCCGACCAAGGAGAAGGTGACCCCAAATCGCTTCAAAAACTGTCTTGGGGAAATCCCCAGGCGGTTTCAGCAGTTTGGAGTGATTTTGATACTCCTGGCTGACCCAGAACTTCTCCAGCCAGGTGAAGTGATGAGTCGTTGTTTGGTGAGGAGAGGTTTCTAGGACCTCAGAGTTTGTGACTCACAGAAGCTGACTGCACTGAAGCAGCAATCCCATTCGCATGACATAGGAGTCCTATGGCTTTAAGTAGAAAGACCTGGGAAGGAACAATAATGAGCCCTGTTAACCTGATCATGAACTCAGGTGGTCTTTTCTGTTTCTTTCCCACTTCCACTTTCTATACAAATAGAAAAGAATACGATGTTCTGTATACCATTCTTTTTTTTTAAGATTTTATTTATTTATTTGACAGACAGAGATCACAAGTAGGTAGAGAGGCAGGCAGAGAGAGGAAGGGATGCAGGCTCCTCGCTGAGAGAGAGCCCAATATAGGGCTCGATCCCAGGACCCTGGGTTCAGGACCTTAGCTGAAGGCAGAGGCTTTAACCAACTAAGCCACTCAGGCACCCAGTGTAACATTATTTAGACCTATATTTCTCCAGAAAGAGCAAGGGGTTCCTATTTCAACTGCAATTTCCAGAGATCTCAATCAACAGCGAGGATTCTTGGCTCCCATTAGGTCTCTGGGATATTTGGTATCCTAGGGTGAGAGGGTCCATTCTTAGCTGCTGTTCCCTATGTTTTCTCTGGTGTAAGGTCTGCCTTTGGTGCTTGGTCAGCTTGAAAGTGGAGGGAAGGAAGAAGGGAAGAAAAGTCACAATTCCAGGAAAATTGCCAGGGCAGGATGCGTTATGCTGTCCATGTCCTTATCTGCTAGTGTCACAAGGAGCAAGAATGCCTTCTGGCTTATGGTTTCATAAGAGTCCGCAGTGCATTTGGAGGACAGGGAGATGGTAGATGTTTTGGGAGCTCCAGCCATCAACACAACCATAAGATGACCACATCAATGGAAACATGGCATATATGGGCCTGAATCCTAGATATCACACTCCACAGTGAAAGAGAGAAGAAGTCACAGAGACCATGGGAGAAGGGTGTAGATAGGGCTTATGGGAGAATTGGACAGTTGGGAATTCAGAGGGCAGGGAGCCATGGAGAAAGACAAAGGCCCAGGGGAGCGGAGCACACATAGAACCCACAATTTGAATGTTGACCCATAGCAGTTGGCCGAGAAAACTAGAGTGTCAGAAGGACATGAGTTCTTGCAACCCAAGGGTCTTGAGGCCTGGGGATTCCAGGTTATCATGCTTTGCAGACATAGACTCCATAGAACACTGTGTATCTCCTGGAGAGGACACCAGCAAGCAACTAGTGCAGACATCCTGGAAACCAAGATCAGAGACAATACCAGTTGACACCGTGGTAAGATTATTATTTATTTGGGTGCATTCGTGATGGGCAGTGTTGGTGGAGATAACTTGATGGGCGCCAAAGATACTGGGCTCTACGACCGCCAGCATCAAGACTGAGAAGTGGCCACAGGCAGGACGGTGAGGACATTAGCTGCCCAACCAGCAATCACGGATTCCTAAACCTGGAACACTGTTGGGATTGCCTTCATTAGCCCACGTTGCTTAGTTGGAGAATCCTCCATGGGACTAGAAGAAAGCCCTGCCCACACCCTCTCACCTGGCCACAGAATTAAGCAGGCCTTAAGTTTTGTGGAGTCTGTTGAAAGTCACGTTTCACAGGCACACGAGACCCAAGAGCTTAAACTCACCATATTTGGCCCAGACTCCAAACACTGAATGGAAGGCAAGAGAGATTCTGCAAAGGATGAGCCCATAGGAGAGTGGACAGCCACAACACAACACAAGAGGGCATGCCACACACACTTGAGACTCTCTCAATTGCCAGCCCTTGGGCATTCCATGGGCTCTACTCATAAAAAAATTTTCTTCTAGGTAGATAAGAGAATGCACGTTTCAAATACAGAGAATAGAGAGAAGATGGTCACCTTTCTTAGATTCACGTTGCATTCCTGAAACAGGCCTGAAAGCCTTTTCTGATGGCTTCACATGGGGATTGGTTTTCTTCCAACATGCTCCGTGCTTGCTCCTGTGATCTCTAAACAGTGAGTCCATCATGGGCCTAAGCTTCTAGGGTGTAAGGTCTGAAATTAATGACTGGTCAGCTGGGAAAATTGGGAGGCATTTATGGCATGATTTCTGGAGATTTAAGAAGAAATCATGTTCTCATTGTTGAAGACCACACATGTCTTTGGTATGGTTGAGGGTGTCAACTCTGAGCTTTCCTAGGAGGGTGGGGGGCCCTTATCCTGGACAGAAGTATCTTGATAGTGTGTGAGGACAATGTACATGTTTATGGCTTTGAATTCCCCGTGTGAGGCTGCTTGTGCTCCTGACTCGTTCGTGACCTTAGGTGGGTAAGATGTAATTTTGGATTCTTGCCCTTTTCAGGAGTCCAGGGGTTGGTGGAGACAGTCATGGCCAAAGACTACAAAATCGGCCATGAAGAAGGTGACCCAAAATCGCTTCACAAACTCTCTTGGGGAAACAGCTAGACGGCTCCAGTGGTTTGGAGTGATTTTGATACTCCTGGCAGACCCAGAAATACTCCAGCCAGGTGATGTAATGAGTTATGCTTTGTTGAGGAGCAGTTTCTAGGAACTCAGAGCTTTGTGACGTCACAGAAGCTGACTTCATTGAAGCAGCAATCCCATTCTCAAGACATATGAGTCCTATGGCTTTAAGTAGAAAGACATGGGAAGGAATAAGAAAGAGCCCTGTTACCCTGATCATGAACTCACGTGGTCTTTTCTGTTTCTTACCCACTTCCACTTTCTATACAAAGAGAAAAGAAAACGATGTTCTGTATACCATTCTTTAGGCCAACATTTCTCCAGAGAGAGCATGGTGTTCCAATTTCCCCTTCAATTTCTGGAGATCGCAATCAACATCGAGCCTCTTGGCTACCATTAGGTCTCTGGGAGGTTGGATATCCTTGGGTGAGAGGGTCCATTCTTAGCTTCTGTTCCCTATGTTTTCTCGGGTGTAAGGTTTGCCTTTGGTACTTGGTAAGCTTGGAAGGTGAGGGAAGGAAGAAGGGAAGGAAAGTAACAATTCCAGGAAAATTGCCAGGGCAGTTATGCATTGTACTGTCCTTGTCATTTTCTGCTAGTGTCCTGAAACTCCAGTCCTAAGGGATGAAGGATCTGTCTACCTGACATTACCCTAAAAACCGTTGCAAAGTCTTCATGGAGAGTGAAACTCTGCATGATCGTTACCCCTAAAGAAAGAGTCTTGGTCAGCACTCTTTGTCATCATTAGTTAATGTTACATGCCATAGTCATGGGGAGAGCCATGTTGAGCAACTCTCTTTATTCAGATGAAAATGAACGGCCAACATGTTTGGCCTGCCATGCTCACTCTAGCATCAGTGTGGAATGAGTCGAGATACCATTTTAAGGGCTAGTGGATAAAGATGATTATGAAAATGATGATAAAGAAGACGATTTCCAAATGAAAATGCAAGCAGACCAAGGGAAATGTCCTATGGTTTCACTAACTTGTGGCCCTTGAGGAACACCATGGACATGAATAGTAGAAAGGGAAAACGGAAGGAGGACAGGGAGACGCACCAGGAGAGACTCAGTACATTGGGGACCAACTTGAGGGTCACAGGAGGATAAGACCTGCCATAAAGAGGGAACTGGTTAATGGGAATGGAGGTGGTGTGGCATTATATGAGGTTGAGCACTTGGTATATGCAATTAAAGAATCAGGGAACACTATGTCAAAAAACGTTAGAGGGTTGAAAGAGTGGCTTGCCGAATATAAGAAAAAATATTGAAGAGAAAGCAAAACAGGCCGCTTCACATGTAGGTGAAGTAAGAAAGAGAAGAGAAATGAATTCTTGTTTTATTACCTTACTGATTAAAATTGTATGCAATTGGTTTCCTATAAGGTCCTTATGTGAATTGGTCTTTGGACATTGGAAATTAGAGTCTTCCCTCTTCCTACCTTTTGGGAATAGATGAGGAAAGCCGACATTACTGTTTAAAGTCTGGAACTGGAAACCAGGGAATTGTTTTGAACCTTGCCTTCTGTGTGTTGGGAGATATTTGAGGACTGCTTCAAAAGCCTCAAAAACTGCTTCAAAAGTCATTACCTGAGATGTCAGATATGAATCACTCATGATCTCGTCATGGTAGTGCTTATGTGTCTTGGAATTTATCCTTTTCTCTCCGGTATTGTATTTGCTGGCATACTTGTGTGGAGGTTTCTTTTGGTCAGGATATTTAATTAATTAATTATTAATTAATTAATTCTTTATAGGAAAGCAGTTAGTTTGGACGGTTTGCTACTTTTTTCTAAGCTTTTGTTTCTTTTGGTATTTTCTCTGAATTTTGTTTACCTAAGTGATATTTTTCAGTTGCTCCCTAACTTGTGTGGGCGCTTTAAAGTGTGTGCTTGTGTGTGTGTGTGTGTGTGTGTGTGTGTGTGAGTTTCAGAAAATGCTAAAAATGATATTTTAAGAGATATGAAGGTGCTCTATTCCATATCACAATTCACCTTCAAACATAGTGGAAACTCACGTTACATCCTGTTGGCCATATTTCCTGCATTGACTGTCCCATTTGATCCACTTTTACAAATGCATATTCTGACTAGCCTGCCTGGAACAAACACCAAATTTTGTGTGCCTGGTTCGAGTCTCATTGCCTTTCCCTTTTTCTTGCTTTTTCACATGTTTCTTTACTTCCATGAGTTCGTAAAATCGTATGGGAGATGTCTTTCTGTGACTGACAGATATGACACAGACCAATGCTCTGTCCTTTTCTGCCACATGTCACAAGGAGCAAGAATACCTTCTTGCTTATGGCTCCCTAAGAGTCCGCAGTGCATTTGGAGGACAGGGAGACGGTAGAAGTGTCTGGGAGCTCCAGGCTTGTCTTCAGCCATCACACAACCAGAAGATGACCACATCAATGTAAACATGGCATAAATGGACCTGAAGCCTAGAAATCACACTCCACGGTGAAAGAGAGAAGAAGTCACAGAGACCATGGGAGAAGGGTGTAGAGAGGGCTTATGGAAGAATTGGATAGTTGGTGCTTCAGAAGCCAGGAAGCGATGGCCAAAGGCAAAGACCCAGGGGAGAAAAGCACACTTCGAACCCACAATTTGAATGTTGACCCTTAGCTGTTGGCAGAGAAAAGGAGAGTGTCTGATGCCATGAGTTCTTTCAACCCAAGGGTCTTGAGGACCCATGATCAGAGACAATGCCTGTTGATAAAGCGGTAAGATTATTATTTCTCTGTGTGCATTCGTGATGGGCAGTGTTGCTGGAGATACCTCAATGGGCGCCAAAGATACTTGGGCTCTATGATCTCCACCATCAAGACTGAGAAATGGCCACAGGCAGGACGGTGTGGACATTAGCTGCCCATCTTGCAATCATGGATTCCCAAACCTGGAATACTGTTGTTCTGCCTTCTGCAGGCCACGTTGCTTAGTCCTAGGAGAACAGAAAATCCTGCAGGGGTCTAAAAGAAAGCCCTGCCCACATCCTCTCACCTGGCCACAGAATTCAGCAGGCCTTATGTTTTGTGGAGTTGAAAGACACTCCACAAAAGTGAAAGACACTTTTGTGGGGTTGAAAGACACGTTTCATACACACACCAGACCCATGAAACATATACTCACCATATTTGGCCCAGACACCACACACTCTGAATATAAGGCAAGGAGAGCCTCTGCAGAGTTGGAGCCCACAAGAGAGTGGACAGCCACAACACAAACCCAGATAGCATGTCACACACACCTGAGACTCTCTCAAGTGCCAGCCCTTGGGCACTCCATCATCTCTTCTTCCTAAAGAAATTATCTTAAGGGTAGATAACAGAAAGCTCATTTCAAATACAGAGAAGAGAGAGACCTTTTGTAGATTCACCTTGTATTCCTGAAATGGCCTGAGAGCCTTTCCGATGGCTTCAAATGGGGATTGGTTCTCTTCCAACATGCTCCGTGCTTGCTCCTGTGAGCTCCAAACAGATGATTCTGTCCTGGGCCTAAGCTTCTAGGGTATAGGGTCTGCCTTTAATGTTTGGTCAGCTGGGAAAATTGGGAGGCATTTATTGCACGATTTCTGGAGATGCAAGAAGAACTCGTGTCCTCACGCTTGAAGACTCCAGACATGTCTTTGGTATGGTTTTGGGTGTTAACTCTGAGCTTTCCTTGGAAGGTGGTTGGCACTTTTCCTGGTCAGAGGCATCCTGATAGGGTGTGAGGACTGGAGGGGCCTGATTAGGCAGAGGAACTGTAAACCCCGGATATAGGGGCGGGCCAGGCCAGATAGCCATATCCAATCAGTTGGGTACGCATATATTAACTGTGGTGAGTTGAACTCTCATTGGCCACCTGTCTGTGGGCCGGGCTCAACCACCTCTATAAAGGTCAGTCTGTGAGGCTGGGTGGGGGGAGAAGTAGGAGGTGTTAGAATAGCCATTGGAGAAGTGGGAGGAGTTAGAATGGCAGTTAGAATAGCAGTTAGAATAGCCATTAGAGTAGCTGTTAAAGTAGCCTTTGGGAGCCATTAGAGTAGCCATTAGGGTAGTCTTTGGGAGCCATTAGGGTAGTCATAGGAGTGATAGCATCGGGGTCATCGGGAGCAGTGCCGCCCCAAGCCGCGGCCCCGTGGCCGGCGGCCTCGCCGCCCCCAGCCACACCCCACCACCAGGGGCCTCGCCGCCCTGAGCCGCAGCCCCACCACGACCAGCCTCGCCACCTCCAGCGGCCTCGCTGCCCCAAGCCACAGCCCTGCCACCAGGGGCCTCGCCACCCTGAGACGCAGCCCCACCTCGACCAGCCTCGCCACCTCTACTGGCCTCGCTACCTCCAGCTGCGGCCCCGCCTCCAGCGGCCTCACCGCTCTGGGGAGTGGCCTTGCTGGAGTGGCATCATGGGGAGCAGAGTCTGTGTCATCAGGGTTGTCATCCTCATCGTCCTCCTCATCCTTGCCTCTTTGTCATTGGGAATGGCATCCTTGTCATTGTCGCCTCTGCGTAAGAGATGGCCCCAACCGGTCGGTTTGATTGTCGAGCGGCATTGCCCCGTGCACTGCCCAGAGCAGCAGGGGCAGCGGCGCCACCACGAGCGGCACCACCCTGTGCACCAGAGCAGACTCCCAGGAGCCAACGGTGCAGCCACACCGGGAGTGGGTCTGTGGTACTGTGAGGTTGAGGCAGGGAGCCTCCAGGAGGGACCCCAACGACTGGGAGGCAGTGGTCCCCAGCAAGACTCAGGGACCTACTGGTCATTTTGGTTTCTAATGCAGTTTGGTTTCTGATGCAGTTTGGTTTCTGATGCAGTTTGGTTTCTGATGCAGTTTGGTTTCTGATGCAGTTTGGTTTCTGATGCAGTTTGATTTCTGATGCATGGCGCAAAATAAAACTTTGCTTGATTTTCGCTTTGTGTCAGTCTCGTTCCTTTGATCATGGACCCTAACATGAGGACCATGAGCATGTGTATGGCCTGGAATTCCCCGTGTGAGGCTGCTTGTACTCCTGACACCTTCTTGAACTTATGTGGGTAAGATGGAATTGTGGATTCCTGCCTTCTCAGGAGGCAAGAGGGTTGGTGGTGACAGTCATGACCAAAGACTACAAATTTGCCAATGGAGAATGTGAACCCATATCACTTCACAAATTCTCTTGGGGAAATCCCCAGAAGGCCCAAGCTGTATGGAGTGATTTGATACGCCTGGCTGACCCAGCATTATTCCATCCAAGTGAAGTGATGAGGCATGGGTTGGTGAGGAGTGGTTGCTAGGACCTCAGAGCATTGTGACATCACAGAAGAAGACTTCACTGAAGCAGCAATCCCATTCTCATGACATATGCATCCTATGGCTTTAAGTAGAAAGACCTGGGAAGGAACAAGAAAGAGCCCTGTTAGCCTGATCATGCACTCAGGTTATCTTTTCTGTTTCTTTCCCACTTCCACTTTCTATAAAAAGAGAAAAGAAAACAATGTTCTGTATACCATTCTTTAGACCAACATTTCTCCAGAGAGAGCATGGTGTTCCTATTTCCACTGCAATTTCGAGAGATCTTAATCCACTGCGAGGCCTCTTGGCTACCATTAATTCTCTGGGAGGTTTGTTGTCCTTGTGTGAGAGGGTCCATTCTTAGCTTTTGTTCCCTATGGTTTCTCTGGGTACGGTCTGCCTTTGGTGCTTGGTCATCTTGGAAGTCGAAGGAAGAAGAAGGCAAGGAAAGTCACAATTCCAGGAAAAGTGCCAGGGAAGGGAATCATTGTGCTGTCCGTGTCCTTATCAGCTTCTGTACTGAAACACCAGTACTAAGAGATGAAGGCTCTGTCTAGCTGACTTTACCATAAACATCATTGCAAAAGCTTCATGGAGAGTGAAACTCTGCATGGTCGCTACCCCGAAAGAAAGAGCCCTTGTCAGCACTCCTTATCATCATTAGATAATGCTACGTGCCATCGTCATGGGGAGAGCCATGTTGAGCAACCCTCTTTATTCAGATGAAAATGAAGGTCCAACATCGATGGCCTGCCATGCCCCCTCTAGCATCACTGAGGCAGGAGCCGAGATACCCTTTTAAGGTCTAGTGGATAAAGATGATTATGAAGATGATGATAAAGAAGATGATTTCCAAATGAAAATGCAAGCAGACCAAGGGAAATATCCTATGGCTTCACTCCTATGTGGCCCATGAGGAATACCATGGATATGAGTAGTAGTAAGGTAATGGAAGGAGAAGAAGTCAGATAGGGAGACGCACCGGGAGAGATTCAGAAATTGGGGACCAAGCTGAGGTTTACAAGAGGAGAGACAAGCCGTAAAGAAGGAACTGGTTAATGGGTATGGAGGTGGTGTAGCATTATATGAAGATGAGCACTTGGTGGTATATGCAATTAAAGAATCAGGGAACACTATGTCAAAAAACGTAGGATGGATGAAAGGCTGGCTCACCGAATATAAGAAAAAATACTGAATAGAAAGCAAAACAGGCCGTATCACATGGAGATGAAGAAAGAAAGAGAAGAGAAATGAATTCTAGTTTTATTATCTTACTGATTATAATTGTATGCATTTGGATTGGGTCTTTGGACATTGGAAATTAGATTCTTCCCTCTTCCTACATTTTGGGAATAGATGGGTAAAGCCGGCATTACCATTAAATGTCTCGAATTGTGGACCAGGGAATTGATTTCAACATGGCGTTCTGTGTTTTGGGGGTGTTTGAAGAATGCTTCAAAATCATTTTTCATTATCTGAGATGTCAGATATGTATGACTCATGATCTTGCCATGGTAGTGCATATGTGTCTTGGAATTTATCCTTTTCTCTCCAGTATTGGATTTGCTCGCATACTTGTGTGTAGGGGTCTTTTAGGTGAGGTTGTGTAATTAATTAATTTATTAATTAAGTGAGTAATTCTTGATAGGTAAGGAATTATCTTATCCAGTTTGGACGGTTTGTTCCTTTAATTAATTAATTAATTCTTGATAGGTAAGGAGTTAACTTATACTGTTTGGACGGGTTGATACTTTGATTCTCTAAGCTTTTGTTTTTTATTGTATTTTCTCTGAATTTTGCTTCCATGACTGCTATTCCTCACTTGCTACCTAACTTCTGTGGGACTCATTTAAGTGTGTGAGAGTGTGTGTGTGTGTGTTTCCCAAAACGCTAAAATGATATTTTAAGAGATATGAAGAGAAGAGATATTTTAAGAGATCACATTTCACCTTGAAACACAGTGGAAACTCACGTTACATCCTGTTCAACCACATTTCCTGCATTGAATGTCCATTTGATCCACTTTTAGAAACGCAGATTCTAACTAGACTGCCTGGAACAAACACCAATCCTTGTGTGCCAGGTTAGAGTCATGGCATAAATGGACCTGAAACCTAGAAATCACACTCTGCAGCGAAAGAGGGAATAGTCACAGAGACCATGGGAAAAGGGTATAGACAGGGCTTATGTGAGAATTGGACGGTTGTTGCCTTAGAGTACAGAGAGGCATGGCTAAAGACAAAGGCCCAGGGGAGAGGAGCACACTTAGAACCCACAATTTGATTGTTGACCCATATCTGTTGGCGGAGAAATGGAGAGAGTCTGAATGATCTCAATCAAAAGCGAGGCCTCTTGGCTACCATTAGGTCTCTGGAGGTTTGATATCCTTGGGTGAGAGGGTCTATTCTTAGCTTCTGTTCCCTATGGGTTCTCAGGTGTAAGATCTGCCTTTGGTGTTTTGTCAGCTTCAATGTGAGGGAAGTAATAAGGGAAGGAAAGTCACAATTCCAGGAAAATTGCCAGGGCAAGGATGCGTTTTGCTGTCCGTGTCCTTATTCTTCCAGTGTCATGAAACACCAGTCCTAAGGGATGAAGGCTCAGTCTACCTGACATTACCTTACCGCCATTACAAAGGCTTCATGGAAAGTCAACTCTGCATGATCACTACCCATAAAGAAAGAGCCCTGGGGAGATGAGTCAAGATGGTGGATTAGTAGCAGGCTGAGACTACACCAGGTAGCAGGAGATCAGCTCAATAGCTTATTTAAACATTGCAAACACCTAAAAATCCAATGGGAGATTGAAGAAAAGAAGAACAGCAATTGTAGAAACAGAAAATCAACCACTTTCTGAAAGGTAAGCCTGGCGGAGAAGTGAATCTAATACGTCAGGAAGATAGACCGCGGGAGGAGGGGCTCCCGGCAAGCGGCAGAGCAATGGAGGACAAAATCAGGACTTTTAAAAGTCTGTTCCACTGAAGGACATTGCTCCAGAGGCTAAACTGGGGTGAAACCCACGCAGGGTCAGCATGGCCCCAGGTCCCGCAGGGTCACAGAAGGATCGGGGGTGTTGGAGTGTTGCAGATCTCGCAGGTATTAGAACCGAGAAGCCGGCTACAGAGACAGAGACGAGGACTAAACTCTCAGCTCGGGGTTACCTTGAACTGGTCGCGGGCTGGGTGAGCTCGGAGCACGGCTGGAGGCTGGGAATACGGGAGTGATTGAGTGCTGTCCTCTGGGGGTGCACTGAGGAGTGGGACCCTGGGCTTTTGGCTCCTCCGGTCCGGAGACTGGGAAACCGCCGTTTTCATTCCCGTCCTCCAAAACCCTATGGAAAATGTTTAGAGAACAGAAGCTCCCAAAAGTGAACCCGAGCCGATTACTTATTCCGGCCCCCGGTAAGGGTGGTGCAATCCCTCCTTGGGCAAAGACACTTGAGAGTCACTAAAACAGGCCCCTCCCCCAGAAGGTCAACAAAATATCCAGCCAGGACGAAGTTCATCTATCAAGGAAAGCAGGTTCAATTCCTAAGACAGCAGCATAAATCCAGAGGAGGAGAAAGCAGAGCACAGAACACATGGCTTTCTCCCCATGATTCTTTAGTCTTGTGGTTAATTCAATTTTTTTTTCTTTTTTCAATTTTTTTTTCGTTCTTTGTTCTTCTTCTGCTAAATTTTTTAAAACTTTTGCCCTTTTCTTTTTTAACGGTTTTTGACTAGTTTATATAAATATATTTAAATTTTCTTTCTTATTCATATTTTTTCTTTGTTCTATTTTAAAAATTTTTCTTTTTTTTCTGAACCTCTTTTTATCCCCTTTTCCCCCCACAATTTGAGGTCTCTTCTGATTTGGTTACAGCACATATTTCTGGGGTCTCTTCCACCCATTTAGTATTTTATTTGATCCTTCATATCCTCTTATCTGGACAAAATGACAAGGCGGAAAAATTCACCACAAACAAAACAAGAGACAGTACCGAAGGCTAGGGACTTAATCGACACTGACATTGGTAATATGTCAGATCAAGAGTTCAGAATGACGATTCTGAACATTCTAGCCGGGCTCGAAAAAGGCATGGAAGATATTAGAGAATCCCTCTCTGGAGACATAAAAGCCCTTTCTCGAGAAATTAAATAACTAAAATCTAACCAAGTAGAAATCAAAAAAGCTATTAATGAGGTGCAATCAAAAATGGAGGCTCTCACTGCTAGGATCAATGAGACAGAAGAAAGAATTAGTGATATAGAAGGCCAAATGACAGAGAATAAAGAAGCCGAACAAAAGAGGGACAAACAGCTACTGGACCATGAGGGGAGAATTCGAGAGATAAGTGACACCATAAGACGAAACAACATTAGAATAACTGGGATTCCAGAAGAAGAAGAAAGAGAGAGGGGAGCAGAAAGTGTATTGCAGAGAATTATTGGAGAGAATTTCCCTAATATGGCAATGGGAACAAGCATCAAATTCCAGGAGAGGGTCGCCTGGGTGGCTCAGTGGTTTAAGCCTCTGTCTTCCGCTCAGGTCATGATCTCAAAGTCCTGGGATTGAGCCCCGCATCGAGATCTCTGCTCAGTAGGGAGCCTGTTTTGCCCTCTCTCTCGGCCTGCCCCTTGCCTATTGTGACCTCTCTCTGTCAAATAAATAAATAAATAAATATTTAAAAAAATCCAGGAGATGCAGAGAACCCCCTTCAAAGTCAACAAGAATAGGTCCTCATCCCATCACCTAATAGTAAAATTTACAATATTAGTGAAAAAGAGAAAATCCTGACAGCAGCCGGAGAAAAGATGTCTGTAACATACAATGGTAAAAATATTAGATTGGCAGCAGACTTATCCACAGAGACCTGGCAGGCCAGAAAGAGCTGGCATGATATATTCAGAGCACTAAACGAGAAAAACATGCAGCCAAGAACACTCTATCCAGTTAGGCTATCATTGAAAATAGGAGAGATAAAAAGCTTCCAGGACAAACAAAACCTGAAAGAATTCGCAAACACCAAACCAGCTCCTCTAAGCAAAGAGAGAGCCTAAAAGCAGTAGATCAGAAAGGTACAGAGACAATATACAGTAACAGTCACCTTACAGGCTAATAATGGCACTAAATTCATATCTCGCAATAGTTACCCTGAATGTTAATGGGCTAAATGCGCCAATCAAAAGACAAAGGGTATCAGAATGGATAAAAAAAACAAAACCCACCAGTATGTTTCCTGCAAGAAACTCATTTTAGACGCGAAGACACCTCCAGATTTAAAGTGAGGGGATGAAAACCAATTTACCATGCTAATGGGCATCAGAAGAAAGCTGTGGTGGTGATCCTTATATCAGATCAATTAGATTTTAAGACAAAGACTATAATAAGAGATGAGGAAGGACACTATATCCTACTCAAAGTGTCTGTCCAACAAGAAGATCTAACAATTTTAAATATCTATGCCCCTAACGTGGGAGCAGCCAACTATATCAACCAATTAATAACAAAATCAAAGAAACACATCAATAATAATACAATAATAGTAAGGGACTTTAACATCCTCCTCACTGAAATGGACAGATCAACTAAGCAAAAGATCAACAAGCGAATAAAGGCCTTAAATGACACACTGGACCCAATGGACATCACAGATATATTCAGAGCATTTCATCCCAAAGCAACAGAATACACATTCTTCTCTAGTGCACATGGAACCTTCTCCAGAATAGATCACATCCTGGGTCACAAATCAGGTCTCAACCAGTATCAAAAGATTAGGATTATTCCCTGCATATTTTCAGACCACTATGCTCTGAAGCTAGAACTCAGTCACAAGAGGAAAGCTGGAAATAACCCAAATACATGGAGACTAAACAACATCCTTCTAAAGAGTGAAGGGGTCAACCAGGAAATTAAAGAAGAATTGAAAAAATTCATGGAAACAAATGATAATGAAAACACAACGGTTCTAAATCTGTGGGACACAGCCAAGGCAGTCCTGAGAAGAAAATATATAGTGGTACAAGCCTTTCTCAAGAAACAAGAAAGATCTCAAGTACACAACCTAACCCTACACGTAAAGGAGCTGGAGAAAGAACAAGAAAAAAACCCTAAACCTAGCAGGAGAATAGAAATCATAAAATCAGAGCAGAAATCTATGAAATAGAAACCAAAAAAAAAAAAAAAGAAAAAAGAAAAAAATCAATGAAACTAAGAGCTGGTTCTTTGAAAGAATCAATAAGATTGATAAACCCCTGGCCAGACTTATCAAAAAGAAAAGAGAAAGGACCCAAATAAATAAAATTGTGAAAGAAAGAGAGATCACAACTAACATCAAAGAAATACAGACAATTATAAGAACATACTATGAGCAACTCTACGCCAAAAAATTTGACAATCTGGAAGAAATGGATGCATTCCTGAAGACATATAAACTACCACAACCGAACCAGGAAGAAATAGAAAACCTGAACAGGCCCATAACCAGTAAGGAGATTGAAACAGTCATCAAAAATCTCCAAACAAAAAAAAGCCCAGGGAAAGACGGCTTCCCAGGGGAATTCTACCAAACATTTAAAGAAGAATGAATTCTTCTTCCCCTGAAACTTTTCCAAAAAATAGAAATGGAAGGAAAACTTCCAAACTCATTTTATGAGGCCAGCATCACCTTGATCCCAAACCAGACAAGGATCCCACCAAAAAAGAGAACTACAGACCAATATCCTTGATGAACACAGATGCAAAAATTCTCGCCAAAATACTAGCCATTAGGATTCAATAGTACATTATAAGGATTATTCACCACGATCAAGTGGGATTTATATCAGGGCTGCAGGGTTGGTTCAACATCCGAAAATCAATCAATGTGATAGAACACATTAATAAAAGAAAGAACAAGAACCATATGATATTCTCAATAGATGATGAAAACGCATTTGACAAAGTACAGCATCCCTTCCTGATCAAAACCCTTCAAAGTGTAGGGATAGAGGGCACATACCTCAATATTATCCAAGCCATCTATGTAAAACCCACTGCAAATATCATTCTCAATGGAGAAAAACTGATAGCTTTTTCGCTAAGGTCAGGAACACAATAGGTCTGTCCGTTATCACCACTGCTATTCAACATAGTACTAGAAGTCCTATCCTCAGCAATCAGATAACAAAAAGAAATTAAAGGCATCCAAATTGGTAAAGAAGAAGTCAAACTATCACTCTTCGCAGATGATATGATACTATATGTGGAAAACCCAAAAGACTCTACTCCAAAACTGCTAGAACTTGTACAGGAATTCAGTAAAGTGTCAGGATATAAAATCAATGCACAGAAATCAGTTGCATTTCTGTACACCAACAACAAGACAGAAGAAAGAGAAATTAAGGAGTCAATCCCATTTACAATTGCACCCAAAACTATAAGATACCTAGGAATAAACCTAACCAAAGAGGCTAAGAATCTATACACAGAAAACTATAAAGTACTCATGAAAGAAATTGAGGAAGACACAAACAAATGGAAAAATGTTCGATGCTCCTGGATTGGAAGAATAAATATTGTGAAAATGTCTATGCTACCTAAAGCAATCTACACATTTAATGCAATCCCTATCAAAATACCATCCATCTTTTTCAAAGAAAGGGAACAAATAATCCTAAAATTTATATGGAACCAGAAAAGACTTCGAATAGCCAAAGGAATATTGAAAAAGAAAGCCAAAGTTAGCAGCATCACAATTTCGGACTTCAAGCTCTTTTACGAAGCTGTAATCATCAAGACACCATGGTACTGGCACAAAAACAGACATAGATCAATGCAACAGAATAGAGAGCCCAGAAATAGACTCTCAACTCTACGGTCAACTAATCTTCGACAAAGCAGGAAAGAATGTCCAGTGGAAAAAATAAAGCCTCTTCAATAAATGGTGCTGGGAAACTTGGACAGCCACATGCAGAAAAATGACATAGGACCACTTCCTTTCACCACACACGAAAATTGACTCAAAATGGATAAAGGACCTCAATGTGAGAAAGGAATCCATCAAAATCCTTGAGGGGAACACAGGCAGCAACCTCTTCGACCTCAGTAGCAGAAACATCTTCCTACGAACATCGGCAAAGGCAAAGGAAGGAAGGGCATAAATGAACTATTGGGATTTCATCAAGATCAAAAGCTTTTGCCCAGCAAAGGAAACAGTTAACAAAACAAAAGAGAACTGACAGAATGGGAGAAGATATTTGCAAACGACATATCAGATAAAGGGCTAGTATCCAATATCTATAAGGAACATAACAATCTCAACACCCAAAGAAGAAACAATCCAAACAAGAAATGGTCAAGGACATGAACAGATATTTCGGCAAAGAAGACATCCAGATGGCCAAGAGACACATGAAAAAGTGCTCCACGTACTCGGCATCAGGGAAATACAAATCAAAACCACAATGAGTTACCACCTCACACCCGTCAGAATGGCTAAAATGAACAAGTCAGGAAATGACAGATGCAGGCGAGGATGCGGAGAAAGGGGAACCCTCCTCCACTGTTGGTGTGATGCAAGCTGGTGCAACCACTCTGGAAAACAGCATGGAGGTTCCTCAAAATGTTGAAAATAGAACTACACTATGACCCAGCAATAGCACTGCTGGGTATTCACCCTAAAGATACAAATGCAGTGATCCGAAGGGGCACGTGTACCTGAATGTTCATAACAGCAATGTCTACAATAGCCAAACTATGGAAAGAACATAAATGTCCATCAACAGATGAAGGATAAAGAAGATGTGGTATATATACACAAAGGAATACTATGCAGCCATCGAAAGAAATGAAATCTTGCCATTTGCGATGACATGGATCGAACTAGAGGGTATCATGCTTAGTGAAATAAGTTAATCGGAGAAAGACACCTATCATATGATATCCCTGATATGAGGACATGGAGATGAAACATGGGGGGTTAGGGAGTCAGGAAAAGAATAAATGAAACAAGATGGGTTTGGGAGGGGACAAACCATAAATGACTCTTAATCTCACAAAACAAACTGGGGTTGCTCGGGGGAGGTGGGGTTGGGAGAGGGGGAGGGGGTTATGGACATTGGGGAGGGTATGTGCTATCGTGAGTGCTGTGAAGTGTGTAAACCAGGTGAATCACAGACTTGTGTCCCTGGGGAAAAAATTACATTATATGTTTAAAATATAAATAAATAAAAGAAAGAGCCGTGGGCAGCACTCCTTGTCATCATTAGTTAATGTTACATGCCATAGTCATGGGGAGAGCCATGTTGGGCAACTCTCTTTATTCAGATGAAAATGAATGGCCAACATCTATGGCCTGCCATGCCCACTTTAGCATCACTGTGGAAGGAGCCGAAATACTCTCAGAAGGGCTGGTGGATAAAGATGATTATGAAGATGATGATAAAGAAGATGATTTCCAAATGAAAATGCAAGCAGAACAAAGGAAATATCCTATGGCTTCACTCATATGTGGCCCATGAGGAATACAATGGACATGAGTCGTAGTAAGGGAAAATGGAAGGAGAAGAAGTCAGACATGGAGACAAACCAGGAGAGACTCAGAACTTTGGGGACCAAGCTGAGGGTTACAGGAAGATAAGACATGCCATAAAGAGGGAACTGGTTAATGATTATTGAGGTGGTGTGGCATTATATGAGGATGAGTACTTGGTGGTATATGCAATTAAAGAATCAGGGAACACTATGTCAAAAAACTTAGGATGGATGAAAGGCTGGCTTGCCGAATATCAGAAAAATATAGTGAATATAAAGCAAAAGAGGCCGTTTCACATGGAGATGAAGAAAGAAAGAGAAGAGAAATGAATTCTAGTTTTATTATCTTGCTGATTAAAATGGTATGCAATTGGTTTCCTGTAAGGTCCTTACCTGAATTGGTTCTTTGGACATTGTAAATTAGAGTCTTCCCTCTTCTTACGTTTTGGGTATAGATAAGAAAACCCGACATTAACATTAAATACCTCGAATTATGGACCAGGGAATTGATTTGAACCTGGCTTTCTGTGTGTTTGGAGATGTTTTAGGACTGCTTCAAAAGCCTCAAGCTGCTTGAATAGTCACTACCTGAGACGTAGGATATGTATGACTCATGATCTTGCCATGGTAGTGCGTATGTGTCTTGGAATTTATCCTTTTCTCCCGGTATTGGATTTGCTGGCAGACTTCTGTGTAGGGGTCTTTTTGGTAAGGTTGTTTAATTAATTATTAATTAATTAATTAATTAATGCTTGATAGGTAAGGAGTTAACTTATACCGTTTGGATGGTTTGTTACATTGATACTCTAAGCTTTTGTTCTTTTATGGTATTTCCTCTGAATTTTGCTTCCATGAGTGCTATTTCAAACTTACTCCCTAAATTCTGTGGGACACTTTTAAGTGTGTCTGTGTGTGTGTGTGGGGGGGTGTTTGTCTATTTCACAAAATGCTAAAAATGATATTATAAGAGATATGAAACTCCTCTATTCCAGATCACAATTCACCTTCAAACACAGTGGAAACTCACGTTACATCCTGGTCGACCATATTTCCTGCATTGAATGTCCCATTTGATCCACTTTTAGAAATGGAGATTCTGACTAGCCTGCCTGGATCAAACACCAAATTTTGTGTGCCTTTTTAGAGTTGAATTGCCTGTCCATTTTTCTTGCTTTTTCACATGTTTCTTTACTTTTATGAATGACTGAAATCGTATGGTACTTGTGTTTCTGTGACTAACAGATAGGACACAGCCCAATGCTCTCTCCCTTTCTACCACATGTCACAAGGAGCAAGAATGCCTTCTTGCTTATGGCTCTATAAGAGTCCGCAGTGCATTTGGAGGACAGTGAGATTGTGGAAGTGTCATGGAATCTCCAGGCATATCTTCAGCCATCAGCACAACCAGAATATGACCACATCAATGGAAAATTGGCATAAATGTACCTGAAGCCTAGAAATCACACTTCACTGCGAAAGAGAGAAGAAGTCACAGAGACCATGGGAGAAGGGTGTAGACAGGGCTTATGGGAGAATTGGACAGTTGGGGCTTCAGAGGGCCGAAAGCCGTATACAAAGACAAGAGACCAGGGGAGTGGAGCACACTTTGAACCCACAATTTGAATGTGGAACCATAGTTGTTGGCGGAGAAAAGGAGAGTGTTTGAATAAAAGAGTTCTTGCCACCCAAGGGTCCTGAGGACTGGGGATTCCAGATCAGCATGCTTTGCAGACATAGACTCCAGAGAATGCTGTGTATCTCCTGGAGAGGACACCAGCAAGCAACCAGGTGCAGACAGCATGGAAACCATGATCGGAGACAATACCTTTTGACAACGTGGAAAGATTATTATTTCTTTCTGTGCATTGGTGATGGGCATTGTTGGTTGAGATGCCTCAATATGCTCTAAAGATACTTGGGCTCTACGACCGCCAGCATCCAGACTGAGAAGTGGCCACAGGCAGGACGGTGAGAGCATTAGATGCCCAGCATGCAATCACGGATTCCCAATCCTGGAACACTGTTGCAAATGCCTTCTTCAGGCCACGTTGCGTAGTTCCAGGAGAAGAGAAAATCCTGCAGGGGACTAGAAGAAAGCCCTGCCCACATCCTCTCACCTGGCCACAGAATTAAGCAGGCCTTAAATTTGGGGAGTTGTTTGAAAATCACGATTCACAGGCATACTTGACCCACGAGGATTTACCTCAACATATTTGGCCCAGACACCAAACACTCTGAATGGAAGACAAGGAGAGCCTCTGCAGAGGAGGAGCCTACAGGTGAGTGGACAGCCACAACACATCCCCAGAGGGCATGTCACACACACCGGAGTCTCTCTCACGTGCCAGCCCTAGGGCACGCCATGAGCTCTTCTTCCTAAAGAAATTATCTTCAGTGTAGATAACAGAATGCGAATTTCAAATACAGAGAAGAGAGAGACCATTTGTAGATTCATGTTGTATTCCTGAAACTGGCCCGACAGCCTTTTCTGATGGCTTCACATTGGGATTGGTTCTCTTCCAACATGCTCCGTGTTTGTACCTGTGAGCTCCAAACAGAAGAGTCCGTCCTGGGCTTTAGCTTCTATCGTGTAGGGTATGCTTTAATGTATGGACAGCTGGGATATTTGGGAGGCATTTGTGGCACGATTTTTGAGAATGCAAAAAGAAATAGTGTTCTCCCTGTTGAAGACTCCAGACATGTCTTTGGTATGGTTGGGGGTGTAAACTCGGACCTTTCTTCGGAGGGTGGGGGCGCTTTTCCTGGTCAGAAGCATCCTGATATGGTGTGAGGACTATGAACATGTGTATGGCGTGGAGTTCCCGGTGTGAGGCTCTTTGTACTCCTGACTCTTTCTTGAACTTACATGGGTAAGATGGAATTGTGGATTCTTGCCACTCTCAGGATTCCAGAGGTGTGGTGGTGACAGTCTCGACCAAAGACTACAAATTCGGCCATGGGGAATGTGACACCAAATCGCTTCACCAAGTGTCTTGAGGAAATACCCAGGTAGCTGCAGTGGTTTGGAATGATTTTGATACTCCTGGCTGACCCAGAACTTCTCCAGCCAGGTGAAGTGATGAGTCATTGTTTGGTGAGGAGAGGTTTCTAGGACCTCAGTGCTTTGTGACGCCACAGAAGCTGACTTCACAGAAGCAGCAATCCCATTCTCATGACATATGAGTCCTATGGCTTTAAGTAGAAAGACCTGGGAAGGAACAAGAAAGAGCCCTGTTAGCCTGATCATGAACTGAGGTGGTCTTTTCTGTTTCTTTCCCACTTCCACATTCTATACAAAGAGAATAGAAAACGATGTTCTGCATACCATTCTTTAGACCCACATTTCTCAAGAGACAGCAAGGTTTTCCTATTTCCACTGCAATTTCTAGAGATCTCAATCAACAGCGAGGCCTCTTGGCTCCCATTAGGTATCCATGTGGTTGGATATCCTTGGGTGAGAGGTCCATTCTTACCTATGTTTTCTCAGGTTTAAGGTCTGCCTTTGGTGCTGGGTCAGCTTGGAAGTTGAGGGAAGGAAGAAGGTGAGGGAAGTCACAATTCCAGGAAAATTGCCATGGCAGGGATTCATTCTGCTGTTTGTCCTTATCTGCTAGTGTCTTGGAACACCAGTCCCAAGGGATGTAGGCTCTGTCTACCCGACATTACCTTAAACACCATTGCAAAGGCTTCATGGAGAGGGAAAATCTGCATGATCCCTATCCCTAAGGAAAGATCACTGGTCAGCACTTCTTGTCATCATTAGATAATGCTACATTCCATAAACATCGGCAGAGTCATGTTGAACAACACTCTTTATTCAGATGAAAAGGAACGGCCTACATGCCCACTCTAACATCACTGTGCAAGGAGCCAAGATACCCTTTTAAAGGCTTGTGGATAAAGATGATTATGAAGATGATGATAAAGAAGATGATTTCCAAATGAAAATGGAATTAGAACAAAGGAAATACCCTATGGCTTCACTCATATGTGGCCCATGAAGAATACCATGGACATGAGTAGTAGTAAGGGAAATCAGAAGGAAAAGAAGTCAAACAGGGAGTCGCACAAGGAGAGACTCGGGAATTTGAGTACCAAGCTGAGGGTTACAGGAGGATAAGACATGCCATAGAGAGGGAACTGGTTAATGGGTATGGAGGGTGTGTGGCATTAAATGATGATGAGCACTTGGTGGTATATGCAATTAAAGAATCACAGAACACTATGTCACAAAACGTAAGATGGGTGAAAGTCTGGCATGCCTAATATAAGAAAATATAGTGAATAGGAAGCAAAACAGGTCATTTCACGTGGAGATGAAAAAAGAAAGAGAAAAGAAATTAATTCTAGTTTTATTATCTTACTGATTAGAATTGTATGCAATTGGTTTTCCTATAAGTTCCTTATGTGAATTGGGTCTTTAGACATTGTACGTTAGAGTCTTCCCTCTTCCTACATTTTGGGAATAGATGAGAAAAGCCAACATTACCATTAAATGTCTCGAAATGTGGACCAGGGAAATGATTTGAACATGGCTTTCTGTGTGTTGGGAGATGTTTGATGGCTGCTTCAAAAGCCTCAAAATCGGCTTCAAAAGTCATTAATTGAGTTGTCAGATATGTATGACTTATGATCTTGTCATGGTAGTGCATATGTGTCTTGGAATTTATCCTTTTCTCACCGGTATTGGATTTGCTGGCAGACTTCTGTGTAGGGGTCTTTTAGATAAGGTTGTTTAATTAATTAATTAATTATGGATAGGTAAGGAGTTAACTTATCTAGATTGGACGGTTTGTTACTTTGATTCTCTAAGCTTTTGTTATTTATCGTTTTTTCTCTGAATTTTGCTACCATGAGTGCTATTCCTCAATTGGTCCCTAACTTCTGTGGGACTCTTTTAAGAGTGTGTGTGTATGTGTGTGTGTGTGTGTGTGTGTGTGTGTGTGTGTGTGTGTGTGTGTGTGTGTTTTGTTTCACAAAATGCTAAAAATGATATTTTAAGAAATATGAAGCTGCTCTATTCCAGATCACAATTAACATTCAAACACTGTAGAAACTCACATTATATTCCATTCGGCCACATTTCCTGCATTGAACGTCCCATTTGATCCACTTTTAGAAACATAGATTCTGAATAGCCTGCCTGGAACAAACACCAAATTTTGTGTGCCTCGTTCGAGTCTCATTGCCTGTCCCTTTTTCTTGATTGTTCACATGTTTCATTACTTCCATGAGTGAGTGAAATCGTATGGTAGGTGTCTTTCTCTGACTTAGAGATATGACACAGCCCAATGCTCTCTCCCTTTCTGCCACGAGGCACAAGGAGCAAAAATGCCTTCTTGCTTATGGCTCCATAAGAGTCTGCAGTGCATTTGGAGGACAGGGAGATGGTAAAGTTTCTGGGTGCTCCAGGCCTGTCTCCAGCCATCAGCACAAACAGAAGATGTCCACATCAATGTAAACATGGTATAAATGGACCTGACCTAGAAATCACACTCCACTGCGAAAGAGAGAAGAATTCACAAAGACCATGGGAGAAGGGTGTAGACAGAGCTTATGGGAGAATTGGACGGTTGGGGCTTCAGAGGGCAGGGAACCATGGCCAAAGACAAAGGCCCAGGGGAGAGAAGCACACTTAGAACCCACAATTTGAATGATGACCCAACGTTGTTGGCGGAGAAAAGGAGTGTTTCTGAATGACACGAGTACTTGCTAACCAAGGGTACAAATGCCCGGAAATTCCAGATCAGAATTCTTAGCAGACATAGACTCCAGAGAATACTGTATATCTCCTGGAGAGGACACCAGCCAGCAACCAGGTGCAGACAGCCTGGAAACCATGATCAGTGACAATATCTGTTGACAACTTGGTAAGATTATTTCTTTGTGTGCATTGGAGATGGGCAGTGTTGGTGGAGATGCCTCAATGGGCATCAAAGATACTTGGGCTCTATATCCACCAACATCAAGACTGAGAAGTGGCCACAGGCAGGACAGTGAGCACATTAGCTGCCCAACCTGCAATCACGGATTCCCAAAACTAGAACATTGTTGGGACTGCCTTCATCAGGCCATTTTGCTTAGTCCCAGGAGAACAGAAAATCCTGCACAGGACTAGAAGAAAGCCCTGCCCACATCCCCTCACCTGGCCACAGAATTCAGCATGCCTTAAATTTTGTGGATTGGGTTGAAAGTCATGTTTCACAGATACACAATATGTGGCCCAGACACCAAACACTATGAATGGAAGGCAAGGAGAGCCTCTGCAGAGGATGAGCCCACAGGAGCGTGGACAGCCACAACACAACCCCAGGGGGCATGTCACACACACATTAGACTCTCTCAAGTGCCAGCCTTTAGGCACTCTATGAACTCTTCTTCCTAAAGAAATTATCTTCAGGGTAGATAACAGAATGCACATTTCAAATACAGAGAAGACAGAAATTTTGTAGATTTACGTTTTATTCCTGAAACTGGCCTGAAAGCGTTTTCTGATGGCTTCACATGGGGATTGGTTCTCTTCCAACATGCTCTGTGCTTTCTCCCGTGAGCTCCAAACTGATGAGTCCGACCTGGTCCTATGAGTCTATGGTGTAGTGTCTGCCTTTAATGTTTGGTCAGCTGGGAAAATTGGGAGCCATTTATGGCATGATTTCTGGTGATGCAAAAAGAACTCGTGTCCTCACTGTTGAAGACTCCAGACAGGTCTTTGGTCAGGTTACGGGTGTTAACTCTGAGCTTTCCTGGAAGGGCGGGGGGCACTTTTCCTGGTCAGAAGCATCCTGATAGGGTTTGAGGACCATGAACATGTGTATGGCGTGGAGTTCCCCGTGTGAGACTGCTTGTAATCCTGACTCTTTCTTGACCTTACGTGGGTAAGATGGAATTGTGAATTCTTGCCCTACTCAGGAGTCCAGAGGGATGGTGGTGACAGTCCTGGCCAAAGACTACAAATTTGGCCATGGAGAAGGTGACCCCAAATCGCTTCACAAACTGTCTTGGGGAAATACCCAGTCGGCGCTAGCTGTTGGCAGTGATTTTGATACTCCTGCCAGACCCAGCATTACTCCAGCCAGGTGAAGTGTTGAGGAGTGGTTTGGTGTGGAGTAGTTTCTAGGACCTCAGAGATTTGTGACGTCACAGAAGCTGACTTCACTGAAGCAGCAAGCCCATTCTCATGACATCGGAGTCCTATGGCTTTAAATAGAAAGAACTGGGAAGGAACAAGAAAGAGTCCTGTTAGCCTGATCATGAACTCACGTGGTCTTTTTTGTTTCTTTCACACTTCCACTTTCTATAGAAAGAGAAAAGAAAACGATGTTCTGTATACCATTCTTTAGACCAATATTTCTCCAGAGAGAGCAAGGTGTTCCTATATCCTCTGAAATTTCTGGAGATCCCAGTCAACATCGTGGCCTCTTGGCTACTAATAGGTATCTGGGAGGTTTGATATCCTTGGGTGAGAGTATGCATTTTTATCTTCTATTCCCTATGGTTTCTCTGGAGTAAGGTCTTCCTTTGGTGCTTGGTCAGCTTGGAAGTTGAGGGAAGGAAAAAGGGAAGGAAAGTCACCATTCCAGGAAAATTGCAAGGGCAGGGATGCATTGTGCTGTCCGTGTCCTTATCTGCTAGTTTCTTGAAACACCAGTCCCAAGGGATGAAGTCTCTCTCTACCTGACATTACCTGAAACACCATTGCAATGGCTTCATGGAGAGTGAAAATCTTCATGATTGCTACCCCTAAAGGAAGAGCCCTGGTCAGCACTCCTTATCATCATTAATTAATGCTATATGCCATAGTCATGGGGAGAGCCATGCTGAGCAACTCTCTTTACTCAGATGAAAATGAATGGCCAACATCGATGGCCTGCCTTGCCCACTCTAGCATCACTGTGGAAGGAACCGAGAAACCCTTTTAAGCGCTAGTGTATAAAGATGATTATGAAGACGATGATAAAGAAGATGATTTCCAAATGAAAATTCAAGCACACCAAGTGAAATATCGTATGGTTTCACTCATATATGGCCCATGAGGAATACCATGGACATGAGTAGTAGTAAGGGAAAATGGAAGGAGAAGGAGTCAGAAAGGGAGATGCACCAGGAGAGACTCAGGACTTGGGGGACCAAGCTGTAAGTTACAGGAGCATAAGACCTGTCATAAAGAGGGAACTTTATAATAGGTATGGAGGTGGTGTGGCATTTATATGAGGATGAGCAATTTCTGGTATATGCAATTAATGAAACAGGGAACACTATGTCACAAAACGTAGGATGGATGAAAGGCTGTCTTGCCGAATATAAGAAAATATAGTGAATAGGAAGCAAAACAGGTCGTTTCACGTGGAGATCAAGAAAGAAAGAGAAGAGAAATGAATTCTAGTTTTATTATCTTACTGATTAAAACTGTATGCCATTGGTTTTCCTATAAGATCCTTATGTGAATTGTGTCTTTGGACAATATAAGTTAGAGTCTTCCCTCTTCCTACATTTTGGGAATAGATGAGAAAAGCCGACATTACCATTTATTTTCTCGAATTGTGGACCATGGAATTTATTTGAACCTGGCTTTCTGTGTTGGGAAATGTTTGATGACTGCTTCAAAAGCCTCAAAACCTGCTTCAAAAATCAGTACCTGAGACGTCAGATATGTATGACTCATGATCTTGTCAAAGTAGTGCATATGTGTCTTGGAATTTATCCTTTTCTCTCCGGAATTGGATTTGCTCACAGAATTCTCTTTAGGGGTCTTTAGATAAGGTTGTTTAATAATTAATCAATCAATCAATTAATTAATTAATTAATTCTTGATTGGTAAGGAGTTAACTTATCCAGTTTGGGCGGTTTGGTACTTTGATTCTCTAAGCTTTTTTTTTTTTTTTTTTTATGGTATTTTCTCTGAATTTTGCTTCCATGAGTGCTATTCCTCACAAGCTCCCTAACTTCTGTGGGACCCTTTTAAGAGTGTGTGTGTGTATGTGTGTTTCACAAAATTCTAAAAATGATATTTTAAGATATATGTAGCTGCTCTATACCAGAACACAATTCACCTTCAAACACAGTGGAAACTCACGTTACATCCTGTTTGGCCACATTTCCTGCATTGAATGTCCCATTGGATCCACTTTTTGAAACGCAGATTCTGACTAGCCTGCCTGGAACAAACACCAAATTTTGTTTGCCTGGTTAGAGTCTCATTGCCTGACACTTTTTCTTGCTTTTTCACATGTTTCTTTACTTCCATGAGTGAGTGAAATCGTATGGCAGTTGTCTTTCACTGACTGACAGATAGGACACAGCCCAATGCTCCCTCCCTTTCTGCCACAAGGCACAAGGAGCAAAAATGCCTTCTTGCTTATGGCTCCATAAGAGTCTGCAGTGCATTTGGAGGACAGGGAGATGGTAGAAGTGTCTGGGTCTCCAGCCCTGTCTTCAGTCATCAGCATAAACAGAAGTTGACCCCATCAATGTATACATGGCATAAATGGACCTGATACCTAGAAATCACACTCCACAGCGAAAGAGAGAAGAAGTCACAGAGACCATGGGAGAAGCGTGTAGACAGGTCTTATGGGAGAATTGGATGGTTGGTTCTTCAGAGGGCAGGGAGCGATGGCAAAGACAAATGCCAAGGGGAGAGAAGCACACTTAGAACCCACAATTTGAATGTTGACCCAAAGCTGCTGGAGGAGAAAAGGAGACGGACTGAATGATAAGAGTACTTGCAAACGAAGGTTCCTGAGGCCCGGGGATTCCAGATCAGCATTCTTTGCAGACATAGACTCCAGACAACACTTTGTATCTCCTGGAGAGGACACCAGCAAGCAACCAGGTGCAGACAGCCTGGAAACCATGATCAGAGACAATACCTGTTGACACCTTGGTAAGATTATTATTTCCTTGTGTTCATTCGTGATGGGCAGTGTTGGTGGAGATGCCTCGATGGGCGCCAAAGATACTTGGTCTCTATAACCGCCAGCATTCAGACTGAGAAGTGGCCACAGGCAGAACGGTGTGCACATTAGCTGCCCAACCTGCATCACGGATTCCCAAATTGGAACACTGTTGGAACCGCCTTCGTCAGGCCAAGATGCTTAGTACCAGGAGAAGAGAAAATCCTGCAGAGGACTAGAAGAAAGCCCTGCCCACATCCTCTCACCTGGCCACAGAATTCAGCAGGCCTTAAGTTTTGTGGCATGGGTTGAAAGTCAAGTTTCACAGGCACAGCATATTTGGCCCAGACACCAAACACTCTGAATGGAAGGCAAGGAGAGCCTCTGCAGAGGACGAGCCCACAGGAGAGTGGAGAGCCACAACACAACCCTAGAGAGCATGTCACACACACCTGGACTCTCTCAAGTGCCAGACCTTTGGCACTCCATGAATTCTTCTTCCTAAGGATATTATCTTCAGAGTAGAAAACAGAATGCGTGTTTCGAATACAGAGAACACAGAGACCTCTTGTAGATTCACGTTGTATTCCTGAAACTGCACTGAAAGTCTTTTCTGATGACTTTACATGGGGTTTCGTTCTCTCCCAATATGCTCCGTGCTTGTTCCTGTGAACTACAACAGATGAGTCCGTCCTGGGCCTAAGCATCTATGGTTTAGGGTCTACCTTTAATGTTTGTTCAGATGGGAAAATTGGGAGGCATTTATGGCACGATTTCTGGAGATGCAGGAAGAACTTGTGTCCTCACTGTTGAGACTCCAGTCATGTCTTTGGTATGGTTGCAGGTGTTAACACTGAGCTTTCAATAGAGGGCGGGAGGCGCTTTTCAGGTCAGAAGCGTCCTGATAGGGTGTGAGCACCATGAATATGTTTATGGTGTGGAATTCCCCATGTGAGGCTGCTTGTACTCCTGACCCTTTCTTGACCTTTCTACAGTAAGATGGAATTGTGAATTCTTGCCCTTCTCAGGATTCCAGAGCGGTGGTGGTGACAGTCACGGCCAAAGACTACAAATTCGGCCATGGAGAAGGAGACACCAAATCGCTTCACAAACTGTCTTGGAGAAATTCCCAGGCAGCTCCAGCGGTTTGGAGTGATTTGATAAACCTGGCTGATGCAGAACTACTCCAGCCAGGTATGTGATGAGGCGTGGTTTGGTTAGGAGTGGTTGCTAGGACCTCAGAGCTTTGTGACGTCACAGAAGCTGTCTTCACTGGAGCACCAATCCCATTCTCAAAATATAATTCCTATTTCGTTAAGTAGGAAGACTTGGGAAGGAACAAGAAAGAGCCCTGTTAGCCTGATCATGAACTCAGGTGGTCCTTTCTGTTTCTTTCCCACTTCCAGTTTCTATACAAAGAGAAAAGAAAAAGATGTTCTGTATACTACTCTTTAGACCAACATTTCTCCAGAGAGAGCACGATGTTCCTATTTCCACTGCAATTTCTAGAGATCACAATCAACAGCGAGGCCTCTTCGCAACCGTTAGGTCTCTGGTTTGTTGGATATCCTTGGGTGTGATGGTCCATTCTTAGCTTCTGTTCCCTATGGTTTCTCGGGTGTAAAGTCTGCCTTTGATGTTGGTCACCTTGGAAGGTGAGGGAAGGAAGAAGGGAAAGAACGTCACAATTCCAAGAAAATTGCCAGGGCAGGGATACATTGTGCTGTCCGTGTCCTTATCTGCTAGTGTCCTGAAACACCAGTGCCAAGGGATGAAGGCTCTGTCTACCTGACACTACCTTAAACAACGTTGCAAAGTCTTCATGGATAGTGAAACTCTGCATGATCTCTACACCTAAAGAAAGAGCCCTTGTCAGCACTCCTTGTCATCATTAGTTAACGCTACATGCCATAGTCATGGGGAGAGCCATGTTGAGCAATGCTCTTTACTCAGATGAAAATGAACGGCCAATATCGAGGGCCTGCCACGCCCAATCTAGCATCACTGTGGAAGGAGCCCAGATACACTTTTAAAGGCTAGTGGGTAAAGATGATTATGAAGATGATGATATAGAAGATGATTTCCAAATGAAAATGCAAGCAGACCAAAGGAAATATCCTATGGCTTCACTCATATGTGGCCCATGTGGAATACCATGGACATGAGTAGTATTATGGGAAAATGGAAGGAGAGGTAGTTAGACAGGGAGACTCACCAGGAGAGACTCAGGACTTTGGGGACCAAGCTGAGGGTTACAGGAAGATAAGACATACCATAAAGAGGTAACTGGTTAATGCGTATGGAGGTGCTTGGAATTATATGAGAAGGAGCCCTTGGTGGTATATGCAATTAAAGAATCAGGGAATACTCTGTCAAAAAACGTAGGATGGAGTTAAGCCTGGCTTGCCGAATATAAGAAAAAATAGAGAATAGAAAGCAAACGCCATTTCACATGGAGATGAAGAAAGAGAAGAGAAATGAATTCTAGCTTTATTATCTTACTGATTAAAATTGTATGCATTTGATTTCCTATAATGTTTGGTCAGCTGGAGAAATTGGGAGGCATTTATGGCACGATTTCTGGAGATGCAAGAAGAACTCGTGTCCTCACTTTTGAAGACTCCAGTCATGTCATTCGTATGTTCCATAGGGAACAGAAGCTAAGAATGGACCCTCTCACCAAAGA
Organism: Meles meles; assembly: GCF_922984935.1. Classification (NCBI taxonomy): domain Eukaryota; kingdom Metazoa; phylum Chordata; class Mammalia; order Carnivora; family Mustelidae; genus Meles; species Meles meles. The sequence goes on along the minus strand of NC_060088.1, from coordinate 23,499,450 downwards.
TTATCAAACATCCCAGAGAGCTAATGGTAGCCAAGAGGCCTCTCGGTTGATTGAGATTCCTAGAAATTGCAGTGGAAGTAGTTACACCTTGCCTTCTCTGGAGAAATATTGGTCTAAAGAATGGTATACAGAACATTGTTTTCTTTTCTCTTTGTATAGAACATGGAAGTGGGAAAGAAACTGAAAAGACCACCTGAATTCATGATCAGACTAACAGGGCTCTTTCTTGTTCCTTCCCAGATCTTTCTACTTAAAGCCATAGGACTCATATGTCATGAGAATGGGATTGCTGCTTCAGTGAAGTCAGCTTCTGTGATGTCACAAAGCTCTGAGGTCCTAGCAACCACTCCTCACCAAACCATGCCTCATCACTTCACGTGGCTGGAATAGTTCTGGGTCAGCCAGGAGTATCAAAACCACTCCAAACTGATGTAGCCGCCTGGGTATTTCCCCAAGACAGTTTGTGAAACCTTTTTTGGTCACCTTCTCCATGGCCGAATTTGTAGTCTTTGGCCTTGACTGTCACCACCACCCCTCTGGACTCCGGAGAAGGGAAAGTATCCACAATTCCATCTTACCGACGTAAGGTCAAGAAAGTGTCAGGATTAGAAGCAGCCTCACAAGGGGAACTCCATACCATACACATGTTCATGGTCCTCACACGCTATCAGGATGCTTCTTACAAGGAAATGCACACACTGCCCTCCAAGGAAAGCGCAGAGTTAACACCTGCAACCATACCAAAGACATGTCTGGAGGCTTCAACACTGAGGAGACGAGTTCTTCTTGCATCTCCAGAAATCGTGCCATAAATGCCTCCCAGTTTTCCCAGCTGACCAAACATAAAATGCAGACCATACTCCCTATAAGCGTAGGCCCAGGACGGACTCATCTGTTTGGAGCTCCAGGAGCAAGCGCGGAGCATGTTGGAAGAGAACACATCCACATGTGAAGCTATCAGAAAAGGTTTTTGGGCCAGGTTCAGGAAGACACCGTGAATCTACAAAAGGTCTCTGTCTTCTCTGTATTTGAAACGTGCATTCTGTTATCTATCCTGAAGTTCATTTCTTTCAGAAGAAGAGCCCATGGAGTTCCCAATGGCTGGCACTTGAGAGAGTCTCAGGTGTGTGAGACATCCCCTCTGGGGTTGTTTTGTGGCTGTCCAGTCTCCTTTGGACTCGTCCTCTGCAGAGGTTCTCCTTGCCTCCCATTCAGAGGGTGTCGTGTCTGGGCCAAATATGGTGAGGTTAAGCATCGTGGGTCTGGTGTGCCTGGGAAACGTGACTTTCAACCCATGCCACAAAACTTAAGGCCTGCTGTATTCTTTGGCCAGGTGAGAAGATGTGGGCATGGTTTTCTTCTAGACAGCTGTAGGATTTTCTGTTCTCCTAGAGTAAGCAACGAAGCCTGAAGAAGGCAGTCCCAACAGTGTTACAGGTTTGGGAATTCCTGATTGCAGGTTGGGCAGCTAATGTCCTCACCGACCTGCCTGTGGCCACTTCTCAGTCTGGATGCTGGTGGTCGTAGCCCAAGTATCTTTGGCGCCCATCGAGGCATCTCCACCAACACTGTCCATCACGAATGCACACAAAGAATTAATAATCTTACAACGGTGTCAACAGGTATTGTATCTGATCATGGTTTCCAGGCTATGTGCACCTGGTTGCTTGCCGGTGTCATCTCCAGGAGATACACAGTGTTCTCTGGAGTCTATGTCTTCAAAGCATGCTGATCAGAAATCCTTGAGCCTCAAGACCCTTGTGTTGCAAGAACTTGTGTCCTTCAGTCACTCTCCTTTTCGCCACCAACAGCTCTGGGTCAACATTCAAATTGTGGATTGTAAGTGTGCTCCTCTCCCCTGGGACTTTGGATTTGGCCATGGCTCCCTTCCCTATGAAGCACCAATCGTCCAATTCTCCCATAAGCCCTGTCTATAGCCTTCTCCCATGGTCTCTGTGACTTCTTCTCTCTTTCGCTGTAGAGTGTGATTTCTAGGCTTACGGTCCATTTATGCCATGTTTACATGGATGTGGTCATCTTCTGGTTGTTCTGATGGCTGAAGACAAGCCTGGAACTCCCAGACCCTTGACCATCTCCCTGTCCTCCAAATGCACTGCGGACTCTTATGGAGCCATAAGCATGAAGGCATTTTTGCTCCTTGTGACATGTGGCAGAAAGGGAGAGAGCATTGGGCTGTTTCTTATCTGTCAGTCAGAGAAGAAAACTACCATACGATTTCACTCACTCATGGAAGTAAAGAAACATGTGAAAACGCAGAAGGAGGGACAGGAAATTCAACTCTAACCAGGCACACAAAATTTGCTGTTTGTTCCACGCAGGCTAGTCAGAATCTGCATTCCTAAAAGTGGATCAAATGGGATATTCAATGCAGGAAATGTGGTCAAACGGGATGTAACATGAGTTTCCACCGTGTTTGAAGGTGAATTGTGATATGGAATAGAGCAGCTTCATATCTCTTAAAATATCATTTTCAGCGGTTTGTGAAATACACACACACACACACACACACACACACACACACACACTTAGAAGAGTCCCACAGAAGTTAGGGATCAAGTGAGGAATAGCACTCATGGAAACAAAATTCAGAGAAAATACCATAAAAAACAAGAGCTTAGTGAATCAAAGTAACAAACTGTCCAACCTAGATAATTTAACTCCTTACCTATCAAAAATTAATTAATTAATAATTAATTAATCAGCCATACCTAAAAGTCCCATAAACACAATATGACAGCAAATCCAATACCAGATAAAAAGGATAAATTCCAAGACACATACGCACTATCATGACAAGATATTGAGTCATACATATCTGACGTCTCAGCTACTGACATTTGAAGCAGCTTTTGAGGCTTTTGAAGTCGTCCTCAAACATCACCCAACACACAGAAAGCCAGGTTCAAATCAATTCCCTGGTTCACAATTCTAGACATTTAATGGTAATGTCGGCTTTTCTCATCTATTCCCAAAATGTAGGAAGAGGGAAGACCCTAATTGACAATCTCCAAAGACCCAATTCACATAAGGACCTTATAGGAAACCATTGCATACCATTTTAAACTGTAAGATAATAAAACTATAATTCATTTCTCTTCTCTTTCTTTCTTCATCTCCATGTGAAATGGCCTGTTTAAATTTCTATTCACTATTTTTTCTTATATTAGTCATGCCAGCCTTTCATCCATCCTACATTTTTGACATAGTGTTCCCTGATTCTTTAATTGCATATAGCAGGAACTGCTCATCCTCATATAATGCCACACTACCTCCATACCCATTAAGCAGTTCCCTCTTTGTGGCAGGTCTTATGCTCCTGTAACACTCAGCTTGGTCCTCAAAGTCCCGGGTGTCTCTTCCTGCATCTCCCTCTCTGACATCTTCTCCTTCCGTTTTCCCTTACTACTACTAAAGTCTATGGTAATCCTTATGGGCCACATAGGAGTGAAGCCATAGGATATTTCCCTTTGTCTGCTTGCATTTTCATTTGGAAATCATCTTCTATATCATCATCTTCATAATCATCTTTATCCACTAGGCCTTAAAATGGTATCTAGGCTCCTTCCACAGTGATGCTAGTGTGGGCACAGCAGGCCATCGATGGTGGCCGTTCATTTTCATCTGAATAAAGAGAGTTTCTCAACATGACTCTCCCCATGACTTGACATGTAGCATTAACTAATGATGACAAGGAGTGCTGACCGGGGTTCTTTCTTTAGGGGTAGCTCTCATGCAGATGTTCACTCTCCATGAAACCTTGGCAACGGTGTTTAAGGTAATGTCAGGTAGACAGAGCCTTCATCCCTTAGGACTGGTGTTTCAGGACACTAGCAGATAAGGACACGGACAGCACAAGGCATCCCTGCCCTGGCAAATTTCCTGGAATTGTGACTTTCCTTCCCTTCTTCCTTCCCCCACCTTAAAATCGGACCAAGCCCAAAGGCAGACCTTACACCTGAGAAAACATAGGGAAGAGAAGCTATGAATGGACCCTCTCACCCAAGGATATCAAACCTCCCAGAGACCTAATGGTAGCCAAGAGGCCTCGCAGTTGTTTGAGATCTCTAGAAATTGCAGTGCTCTCTTCGGGATAATGTTGGTCTAAAGAATGGTATACAGAACATCGTTTCCTTTTCTCTTTGTATAGAAAGTGTAAGTGGGAAAGAAACTGAAAAGACCACCTGAGATCATGATCAGGCTAACAGGGCTCTTCTTTATCCTTCCCAGGTCTTTCTACTTAAAGCCATAGGACCCATATGTCATGAGAATGGGATTGCTGCTTCAGTGAAGTCAGCTTCTGTGATATGACAAAGCTCTGAAGTCCTAGCAACCACTCCTCATGAAACCACGCCTCATCACTTCACGTGGCTGGAATAGTTCTGGGTCAGCCAGGAGTATCAAAATCACTCCAAACCGATGTAGCCGCCTGGGTATTTCCCCAGGAGATTTTGTGAAGCCTTTTGGGGTTACCTTCTCCATGGCCAAATTTGTAGTCTTTGGCCTTGACTGTCACCACCACCCCTCTGGACTCCGGAGAAGGGAAAGTATCCACAATTCCATCTTACCTACATAAGGTCAAGAAAGTGTCAGGTGTTCAAGCAGCCTCACAAGGGGAACTCCACATCATAGACATGTTCATGATCCTCACACTCTATCAGGATGCTTCTTACCAGGAAATGTGCACCCAGCCCTCCGATGAAAGCTCAGAGTTAACACCCGCAAACATACCAAAGACATGTCTGGAGTCTTAAACACTGAGGACACGAGTTCTTCTTGCATCTCCAGAAATCGTACCATAAATGCCTCCCAATTTTTCCAGCTGACCAAACATAAAATGCAGACCGTACAGCCTATAAGCATAGTCCCAGGACGGACTCATCTGTTAGGAGTTCCCAGGAGGAAGTACGGATCATATTGGAAGAGAACCCATCCCCATGTGAAGCCATCGTAAAAGGATTTCGGGCCAGTTTCAGGAAGACACCTTGAATCTACAACAGGTCTCTGTCTTTTCTGTATTTGAAACGTGCATTCTGTTATCAACCCTGAAGATAATTTCTTTCGGAAGAAGAGCTCATGGAGTTCCCAAGGGCTGGCACTTGAGAGAGTCTCAGGTGTGTGTGACATGCCCTCTGGGGTTGTGTTGTGGCTGTCCACTCTCCTGTGGACTCATCCTCTGCCGAGGCTCTCCTTGCCTGCCATTCAGAGTGTGTTGTGTCTTGGTAAATATGGTGAGGTTAAGCTTCGTGGGTGTGGTGTGCCTGGGAAACGTGACTTTCAACCCACGCCACAAAACTTAAGGCCTGCTGAATTCTGTGGCCAGGTGACAGGATGTGGGAAGGGCTTTCTTCTAGACCCCTGCAGGATTTTTTGTTCTCCTGGAGTAAGCAACGAAGCCTGAAGAAGGCAGTCCCAACAGTGTTCCAGGTTTGGGAATCCGTGACTGCAAGTTGGGGAGCTAATGTCCTCACCGACCTGCCTGTGGCCACTTCTCAGTCTGCATGCTGGCGATCGTAGAACCCAAGTATCTTTGGCGCCCATCGAGTCATCTCCACCAACACTGCCCATCATGAATGCACACAAAGAAATAATAAGCTTACCACTGTGTCACCAGGTATTGTCTCTGATCATGGTTTCCAAGCTATGTGCACCTGTTTGCTTGCCGGTGTCCTCTCCAGGAGATACACAGTGTTCTCTGGACTCTATATCTGCAAACCATGCTGCTCTGAAATCCCTGGGCCTCAAGACCCTTGTGTTGCAAGAACGTGTGTCCTTCAGACACTCTCCTTTTCCCCTTAACAGCTCTGGGTCAACATTCAAATTGTGGGTTCTAAGTGTGCTCCTCTCCCCTGGGCCTTTGGATTTGGCCATGGCTCCTTTCCCTATGAAGCACAAGTCATCCAATTCTCCCATAAGCCCTGTATACACCCTTCTCCCATGGTCTCTGTCACTTCTTCTCTCTTTCGCTGTGGAGTGTGATTTCCAGGCTTCAGGTCCATTTATGCCATGTTTACATAGATGTGGTCATCTTCTGGTTGTGCTGATGTCTGAGGATAGGCCTGGAACTCCCAGACACTTGACACCTCCCTGTCCTCCAAATGCACTGTGAAGTCCTATGGAGCTCTAAGCAAGAAGGCATTCTTGCTCCTTGTGACATGTGGCAGAAAAGGAGAGAGTATTGGGCTGTGTCTTATCTGTCAGTCAGAGAAGACAACTACCATACGATTTCACTCACTCATGGAAGTAAAGAAACATGAGAAAAAGCAAGAAAAAGGGACAGGCAATTCGACTCTAACCAGGTACAACAAATGTGCTGTTTGTTCCACGCAGGCTATTCAGAATCTGCGTTTCTAAAAGTGGATCAAATGGGATATTCAATGCAGGAAATGTGGCCGAATGGGATGTAACATGAGTTTCCACTGTGTTTGAAGGTGAATTGTGATCAGAAATAGAGCAGCTTCATATCTCTTAAAATATCATTTTTAGCGGTTTGTGAAACACACACACACACACACACACACACACACACACACTTAAAAGAATTAAAAGAATCCCACAGAAGTTATGGAGGAAGTGAGGAATAGCACTCATGGAAGCAAAATTGAGAGAAAATACCAAAAATCAAGAGCTTAGAGAATCAAAGTAACAAACCATCCAAACTGGATAACTTGACTCCTTACCTATCAAGAATTAATTAATTAATAATTAATCAACCATACCTAAAAGTCCCGTGAAAACAATATGCCAGTAAATCCAATACCAGATAGAAAAGGATAAATTCCAAGACATATACCCACTACCATGACAAGATCATGAGTCATACATATCTGACGTCTCAGGTACTGACTTTTGAGTCAGCTTTTGAGGCTTTTGAAGCCGTCCTCAACCATCACCCAACACACAGAAAGCCAGTTTCAAATCGTATCCCTGGTCCATAATTCTAGACATTTAATGGTAGTGTCGGCTTTTCTCATCTATTCCCAAAATGTAGGAAGAGGGAAGACTCTAATTGACAATGTCCAAAGACCCAATTCACATAAGGACCTTATAGGAAACCAATTGCATACCATTTTAAACTGTAAGATAATAAAACTAGGATTCATTTCTCTTCTCTTTCTTTCTTCATCTCCATGTAAAATGGCCTGTTTAACTTTCTATTCACTATTTTTTCTTATATTAGGCATGCCAGCCTTTCATCCATCCTACGTTTTTGACATAGTGTTCCCTGATTCTTTAATTGCATATACCAACAACAGCTCATCCTCATATAATGCCACACTACCTCCATACCCATTAAGCAGTTCCCTCTTTGTGGGATGTCTTATCCTCCTGTAACCCTCAGCTTGGTCCCCAAAGTCCCGAGTCTCTCCTCCTGCATCTCCCTCTCTGACTTCTTCTCCTTCCGTTTTCCATTACTACTACTAATGTCTATGTTGTTCCTCATGGGCCACATAGGAGTGAAGCCATAGGATATTTCCCTTGGTCTGCTTGAATTTTCATTTGGAAATCATCTTCTTTATCATCATCCTCATAATCTTCTTTATTCACTAGCCCTGAAAATGTTATCTCGGCTCCTTCCACAGTGATGCTAGAATGGGCACGGCAGGCCTTCGATCTTGGCCGTTCATTTTCATCTGAATAAAGAGAGTTTCTCAACATGGCTCTCCCTAAGACTATGACATGTAGCATTAATTAATGATGACAAGGAGTGCTGACCGGGACTCTTTCTTTAGGGGTAGCTCTCATGCAGAAGTTACTCTCCATGAAACTTGGCAACGGTGTTTAAATTAATGTCACGTAGACAGAACCTTCATCACTTAGGACTGGTGTTTCAGGACACTAGCAGATAAGGACACAGACAGCACAAGGCATCCCTGCCCTGGCAATTTTCCTGGAATTGTGACTTTCCTTCCCTTCTTCCTTCCCAGCCTTCCAATCGGACCAAGCCCAAAGGCAGACCTTACACCCGAGAAAACATAGGGAAGAGAAGCTAAGAATGGACCCTCTCCCCCAAGGATATCAAACCTCCCAGAGACCTCATGGTAGCCAAGAGGCCTCACAGTTGTTTGAGATCTCTACAAATTGCAGTGCTCTCTCCAGAGAAATGTTGGTCTAAAGAATGGTATAAAGAACATCGTTTTTTTTTTTTTTCTCTCTCTTTTTATAGAAAGTGGAAGTGGGAAAGAAACTGAAAAGACCACCTGAATTCATGATCAGGCTAACAGGGCTCTTTTTTATTCCTTCCCAGGTCTTTCTACTTAAATCCATAGGACTCATATGTCATGAGAATGGGATTGCTGCTTCAGTGAAGTCAGCTTCTGTGATATGACAAAACTCTGAGGTTCTAGCAACCACTCCTCACGAAACCACGCCTCATCACTTCACGTGGCTGGAATAGTTCTGGGTCAGCCAGGAGTATCAAAATCACTCCAAACCGATGTAGCCGCCTTGGTATTTCCCCAAGACAGTTTGTGAAGCCTTTTGGGGTCACCTTCTCCATGGCCGAATTTGTAGTCTTTGGACGTGACTGTCACCACCACCACTCTGGACTCTGCAGACGGGAAAGTATCCACAATTCCATCTTACCTACGTAAGGTCAAGAAAGTGTCAGGAGTACAAGCAACCTCACAAGGGGAACTCCACACTATACACAAGTTCATGGTCCTCACACGTTATCAGGATGCTTTGTACCAGGAAATGCGCACCCCGCCTTCTGAGGAAAGCTCAGACTTAACACCCGCAACCATACCAAAGACATGTCTGGAGTCTTCAACACTGAGTACACGAGTTCTTCTTGCATCTCCAGAAATCATGTCATAAATGCCTCCCATTATTTCCAGCTCAGCAAACATTAAAGGCAGACCGTACACCCTATAAGCGTCGGCCCAGGATGGACTCATCTGTTTGGAGCCCCCAGGAGCAAGGACAGAGCATGTTGGAAGAGAACCCGTCCCCATGTGAAGCCATCACAAAAGGCTTCCGGGCCAGGTTCAGGAAGACACCGTGAATCTACAAAAGTTCTCTGTCTTCTCTGTATTTGAAACGTGCATTCTGTTATCTACACTGAAGATAATTTCTTTCAGAAGAAGAGCTCATGTAGTTCACAAGGGCTGGCACTTGAGAGAGTCTCAGGTGTGTGTGACATGCCCTCTGGTTTTGTGTTGTGGCTGTCCACTCTCCTGTGGATTCGTCCTATGCAGAGGTTCTCCTTGCCTCCCATTCAGAGTGTGTCGTGTCTGGGCCAAATATTGTGAGGTTAAGCTTCGTGGGTCTGGTGTGCTTGTGAAACGTGACTTTCAACCCACGCCACAAAACTTAAGGCCTGCTGAATTCTGTGGCCAGGTGAGAGGATGTGGGCAGAGCTTTCTTCTAGAACCCTGCAAGATTTTTTGTTCTACTGGAGTAAGCAACGAGGCCTGAAGAAGGCAGTCCCAACAGTGTTCCAGGTTTGGGAATCCCTGATTGCAGGTTGGGCAGCTAATGTCCTCACCGACCTGCCTATGGCCACTTCTCAGTCTTGATGCTGGCGGTCATAAAGCCAAGTATCTTTGTCGCCCATTGAGGCATCTCCACGAACAATGCCCATCACGAATGCACACAAGAAATAATAATCTTACCACGTTGTCAACAGGTATTGTCTCTGATCATGGTTTCCAAGCTGTCTGCTCCTGGTTGCTTGCTGGTGTCCTCTCCAGGTGATACACAGTGTTCTGCAGTTCTCGAGTGTATGTCTGCAAAGCATGCTGGTCTGGAATCCCCGGGGCTCAAGACCCTTGGCTTGCAAGAATTCATATCCTTCAGACACTCTATTTTTCTCCGCCAACAGATATGTCTCAACATTCAAATTGTGAGTTCTAAGTGTGCTCCACTCCCCTCGGCCCTTGTCTTTGGCTATGGCTCCCTGCCCTCTGAAGCACCAACCGTCTAATTATCCAATAAGACCTGTCTACACCCTTCTCCCATGGTCTCTGTGACTTCTTCTCTCTTTCACTGTGGCGTGTGATTTCTAGGCTTCAGGTCCATTTATGCCATGTTTGCATTGATGTGGTCATCTTCTGGTTGTGCTGTTGGCTGAAGACAAGCCTGGAGTTCCTAGACACTTCTACCATCTCCCTTTCCTCCAAAGGCACTGTGGACCCTTACGGAGCCATAAGCACGAAGGCATTCTTGCTCCTTGTGACAATGGCAGAAAGGAGAGAGCATTGGGCTGTGTCATATCTGTTAGTCATAGAAAGACAACTACCATACGATATCACTCACTCATGGAAGTAAAGAAACGTGGGAAAAAGCAAGAAAAGGGGACAGGCAATGAGACTCGAACCAGGCACACAAAATTTGGTGTTGGTTCCAGGCAGGCCAGTCAGAATCTGCCTTTCCAAAAGTGGATCAAATGGGACATTCAATGCCGGAAATGTGGCTGAACTGGATGTAACGTGAGTTTCCACTGTGTTTGTAGGTGAATTGTGATCTGGAATAGAGCAGCTTCATATCTCTTAAAATATCATTTTATCATTTGGTACAACACACACACACACACACACACACTCTCTTAAAAGGGTCCCACAGAAGTTAGGGAGCTTTTGAGGAATTGCACTCATGGAAGCAAAATTCAGAGAAAATACCATAAAAAAAAAAGAGCTTAGAGAGTCAAAGTAACAATCCGTCCAAACTGGATATGTTAACTCCTTGCCTATCAGGATTTAATTAATTAATTAATCAACCATACCTAAAAGACCCGTAAAAACAAGTATGCCAGCAAATCCAATACCGGGTAGAAAAGGATAAATTAAAAGACACATACGCACTACCATGACAAGGTCATGAGTCATACATATCTGATGTCTCAGGTACTGACAGTTGAAGAAGCTTTTGAGGCTTTTAAAGCCATCCTCAAATATCACCCTACACACAGAAAGCCAGGTTCAAACAAATTCTGTGGTCCACAATTCTAGACATTTAATGGTAGTGTCGGATTTTCTCATCTATTCCCAAAATGTAGGAAGAGGGAAGACCCTAATTGACAATGTCCAAAGACCCAATTCACATAAGGACCTTATAGGAAACCATTGCATACCATTTTAAACTGTAAGATAATAAAACTAGAATTCATTTCTCTTCTCTTTCTTTCTTCATCTCCATGTGAAACGGCCTGTTTAACTTTCTATTCACTATTTTTTCTTATATTAGGCATGCCAGCCTTTCATCCATCCTACGTTTTTGACATAGTGTTCCCTGATTCTTTAATTGCATATACCAACAACAGCTCATCCTCATATAATGCCACACCACTCCATACCCTTTATGCAGTTCCCTTTGTGGGAGGTCTTATCCTCCTGTAACCCTCAGCTTGGTCCCCAAAGTCCCGAGTCTCTCCTCCTGTGTCTCCCTCTCTGACTTCTTCTCTTTCCGTTTTCCCTTACTAATAATAATGTCTATGGTATTCCTCATGGGCCACATATGAGTGACGCCATAGGATATTTCCCTTGGTCTACTTGCGTTTTCATTTGGAAATCATCTTCTTTATCATCATCTTCAAAATTATCTTTATCCACTAGCCCTTAAAAGGTATCTCGGCTCCTTCCACAGTGACGCTAGAGTGGGCATGGCAGGATATCGATGTTGGCCATTCATTTTCTTCCGAATAAAGAGAGTTGCTCAACGTGGCTCTCCCCATGTCTATGACATGTAGCATTATCTAATGATGACAAGGAGTGCTGACCAGGGCTCTTTCTTAAGGGATAGCTCTCATGCAGAGTTTCACTCTCCATGAAACCTTGGCAACGGTGTTTAAGGTAATGTCAGGTAGACAGAGCCTTCATCCCTTAGGACTGGTGTTTCAGGACACTAGCAGATAAGGACACGGACAGCACAAGGCATCCCTGCCCTGGCAATTTTCCTGAAATTGTGACTTTCCTTCCCTTCTTCCTTCCCCCACCTTACAATCAGACCAAGCCCAAAGGCAGACCTTACACCCGAGAAAACATAGGGATGAGAAGTTAAGAATGGACCCTCTCCCCCAAGGATATCAAACCTCCCAGAGGTAGCCAGGAGGCCCTCTACCCTTACGGTAGCAAAGAGGCCTCACAGTTGTTTGAGATCTCTAGAAACTGCAGTGCTCTCTCCGGAGAAATGTTGGTCTAAAAATTTTATAGAGAACATCGTTTTCTTTTCTCTTTGTATAGAAAGTGGAAGTGGGAAAGAAACTGAAAAGACCACCTGAATTCATGATCAGGCTAACATGGCTCTTTCTTGTTCCTTCCCAGGTCTTTCTACTTAAATCCATAGGACTCATATGTCATGAGAATGGGATTGCTGCTTTAGTGCAGTCAGCTTCTGTGATATGACAAAGCTCTGAGGTCCTAGCATCCACTCCTCACCAAACCACGCCTCATCACTTCACCTGGCTGGAATTGTTCGGAGTCAGCCAGGAGTATCAAAATCACTCCAAACCGATGTAGCCGCCTGGGTATTTCCCCAAGACAGTTTGTGAAGCCTTTTAGGGTCACCTTCTCCATCCCCGAATTTCTAGTTTTTGGCCGGGAATGTCACCACAACCCCGCTGAACTCCAGAGAAGGGAAAGTATCCACAATTCCATCTTACCTACTTAAGGTCAAGAAAGTGTAAGGAGTACAAACAGCCTCACAAGGGGAGCACCACACCATACACATGCTCATGTTTCTCACACCCTATCACGATGCTTCTTACCAGGAAATGCGCAACCCGCCCTCCGAGGAAAGCTCAGAGTTAACACTCGCAAATATACCAAAGACATGTCTGGAGTCTTCAACACTGAGGACACGAGTTCTTCTTGAATCTCCAGAAATCGTGCCATAAATGAGTACCAATTTTCCCAGCTGAAAAAACATAAAATGCAGACCGTACACCCTATTAGCGTAGGCCCAGGATGGACTCATCTGTTTGGAACTCCCAGGAGCAAGCAAGGAGCATGTTGGAAGAGAACCAATCCCCATGTGAAGCCATCGGAAAGGTTTTTGGACCAGTTTCAGGAAGACAACGTAAATCTACAACAAGTATCTGTCTTCTCTGTATTTGAAACGTGCATTCTGTTATCTACCCTGAAGATAATTTCTTTCAGAAGAAGAGCTCATGTAGTTCCCAAGGGCTGGCACTTGAGAGAGTCTCAGGTGTGTGTGACATGCCCTCTGGTGTTGTGTTGTGGCTGTCCACTCTCCTGTGGACTCGTCCTCTGAAGAGGATCTCCTTGTCTCCCATTCAGAGTGTGTCGTGTCTGGGCCAAATATGGTGATATTAAGCTTCGTGGGTCTGGTGTGCCTGGGAAACGTGACTTTCAACCCACGCCACAAAACTTAAGGCCTGCTGAATTCTGTGGCCAGGTGAGAGGATGTGGGCAGGGCTTTCTTCTAGAACCCTGCAGGATTTTTTATTCTCCTGGAGTAAGCAACGAGGCCTGGAGAAGGAGAAGGCAGTCCCAACAGTGTTCCAGGTTTGGGAATCCCTGATTGCAGGTTGGGCAGCTAATGTCCTCACCGACCTGCCTGTGGCCACTTCTCAGTCTGGATGCTGGCAGTCGTAGAGCCCAAGTATCGTTGGCGCCCATCGAGGCATCTCCACCAACACTGCCCATCAAGAATGTACACAAAGAATGAATAATCTTACCATGGTGTCAACAGGTATTGTCTCTGATCATGGTTTCCAGGCTATGTGCACCTGTTTTCTTGCCGGTGTCCTCTCCAGGAGATACACAGTGTTTTCTGGAGTCTATTTCTACAATGTATGCTGATCTGAAATCCCTGGGCCTCAAGAACCTTGTGTTGCAAGAAAGTGTGTCCTTCAGACACTCTCCTTTTCTCCGCCAACAGCTCTGGGTCAACATTCAAATTGTGGGTTCTAAGTGTGCTCCTCTCCCCTGGGCCTTTGGATTTGGTCATGGCTCCCTTCCCTATGAAGCACCAACCTTCCAACTCTCCCATAAGCCCTGTCTACACCCTTCACCCCTGGACTCTGTGACTTCTTCTCACTTATGCTGTGGAATGTGATTTCTAGGCTTTAGGTCCATTTATGCCATGTTTACATGGAAGTGGTCATCTTCTGGTTGTGCTGATGGCTGAAGACAAGCCTGGAACTCCCAGACCCTTGACCATCTCCCTGTCCTCCAAATGCACTGCGGACTCTTATGGAGCCATAAGTAAGAAGGCATTCTTGGTCCTTGTGACATGTGGAAGAATGGTAGTGAGCATTGGGCTGTGTCCTATCTGTCAGTCACAGAAGACAAATAATATACAATTTCACTCACTCATGGAAATAAAGAAACATGTGAAAAAGCAATAAAAAGGGACAGGAAATTCGACTCTAACCAGGCATACAAAATTTGCTGTTTGTTCCACGCAGGCTAGTCAGAATCTGAATTTCTAAAAGTGGATCAATTGGGAAATTCCATGCAGGAATTGTGGCCGAATGGGGTGTAACGTGAGATTCCACTGTGTTTGAAGGTGAACTGTGATGTGGAATAGAGCAGGTTAATATGTCTTAAAATATATTTTAAGCATTTTGTTAAACACACAGACACACACACACACACTAAGAGTCCCACAGAAGTTAGGGAGTAAGTGAGGAACAGCACTCATGGAAGCAAAATTCAAAGAAAATGCCATAAAAAACAAGAGTTTAGATAATCAAAGTAACAAACCATCCAATCTGGATAAGTTAAGTACTTACCTATCAAGAATTAATTAATTAATTAATAACCTAATTAATTAAGTAATCAACCATACCTAAAAGACCCGTAAACACTAGTATGCCAGCAAATCCAATACCGGATAGTAAACGATAAATTTCAAGACACGTACACACTACAATGACAAGTTCATTTTTATCTGAAGAAAGAGAGTTGCTCAACATGGCTCTCCCGTATTTCCACTGCAATTTCTAGAGGTCTCAATCAACAGCTAGGCCTCTTGGCTACCATAAGTCTCTGGGAAGTTGGATATCTTTGTGTGAGAGGGTCCATTCTTAGCCTCTGGACCCTATGGTTTCTCGGGTATAAGGTCTGGCTTTGGTTTTTGGTCAGCTTGGAAGGTCAGGGAAGGAAATAGGGAAAGGAAAGTCACAATTCCAGGAAAATTGCCAGGGCAGGGATGCGCTGTGCTTTCCATGCCCTTATGTGCTAGTGTCCTGAAACACCAGTCCTAAGAGATGAAGAATCTGTCTATCTGACATTACCATAAACAGTGTTGCAAAGGCTTCATGGAGAGTGAAACTCTGCATGATTGTTACCCTGAAAGAAAGAACCCTGGTCAGCACTCCAGGTCATCATTAGTTAATGCTACATGCCATAGACCTGGGGAGAGGCATGTTGAGCAACTCTTTTTATTCAGATGAAAATGAATCTCCAACTTCGATGACCTGCCATGCCCCCACTAACATCACTGTGGAAGGAGCCGAGATACCCTTTTAAGGGCTAGTGGATAAAGTTGATTATGAAGATGATAATAAAGAAGATGATTTCCAAATGATAATGCAAGCAGACCGACGGAAATATCCTATGGATTCAAACCTATGTGGACCATGAGGAATACCATGGACATGAATAGTAGGAAGGGAAAATGGAAGGAGAAGAAGTCAGACAGGGAGTGCACAAGGAGACACTCAGGACTTTGGGGACCAAGCTGAGGGTTACAGGAGGATAAGTCATGCCATAAAGAGGGAACTGGATAATGGGCTTGGAGGTGGTGCGGCTTTATATGAGGATGAGCACTTGGTGGTATATGCAATTAAAGCATCAGGGAACACTATGTCAAAACCGTAGTATGGATGAAAGGCTGGCTTGCTGAATATAAGAAAATATAGTGAATAGAAAGCAAAACAGGTCGTTACACGTGGAGATCAAGAAAGAAAGAGAAGACAGGAGGAGGAGTCAAGATGGCGGAGAAGTAGCAGCCTGAGACTACATCAGGTAGCAGGAGATCAGCTCGATAGCTTATCTAAACATTGCAAATACCTACAAATCCAATGCGAGAGCGAAGAGAAGAAGAACAGCAACTCTAGAAACAGAAAATCAACCACTTTCTGAAAGGTAGGACTGGCGGAGAAGTGAATCTAAAATGACGGGAAGATAGACCGCGGGGAGGGGCCAGCTCCCGGCAAGCGGCGGAGGAACGGAGCACAAAATCAGGACTTTTAAAAGTCTGTTCCACTGAGGGACATTGCTCCAGGGGCTAAACCGGGGTGAAGCCCATGCGGGGTCAGCGTGGCCCCAGGCCCCGCAGGGTCACAGAAGGATCGGGGGTGTCGGAGAGCTCACAGGTTTTAGAACGGAGAAGCCGGCTGGAGAGACAGAGCCGAGGACTGAACTCTCAGCTCGGGGTTACCTTGAACTGGTCGCGGGCTGGGTGAGCTCGGAGCGCGGCTAGAGGCTGGGGATACGGGAGTGATTGGGTGCTGTCCTCTGGGGGCGCACTGAGGAGTGGGGCCCCAGGCTCTCGGCTCCTCCAGGCTGGAGACTGGGAGACCACCATTTTCATTCCCGTCCTCCGGAACTCTACGGAAAGCGTTCAGGGAACAGAAGCTCCCAAAAGCGAACCCTAGCCGATTACTTAGTCCGGCCGCCAGTAAGGGCGATGCAATCCCGCCTCGGGCAAAGACACTTGAGAGTCACTACAACAGGCCCCTCCCCCAGAAGATCAACAAAATATCCAGCCAGGACGTAGTTCATCTATCAAGGAGAAAGCAGATTCAATTCCTAAGACAGCAGAGCAATTCCAGAGGAGGAGAAAGCAAAGCACGGAACTCATGGCTTTCTCCCCATGATTCTTTAGTCTTGCGGCTACTTCAATTTTTTTTTCTTTTTTCAATTTTTTTTTCTTTTTTCTTTTTTCTTCTTCTACTAAATTTTTTTAAACTTTTACCCTTCTCCTTTTTAACATTTTTTGACTAGTTCATCTAAATTTATATATTTTTTCTTTCTTTTTTATATTTTTTATTTGTTTTATTTTTTAAATTTTTTTCTTTCTTTTTTTTTTTTCTTTTTTTTTCAGAAGCTGTTTTTATCCCCTTTCTTCCCCCCACAATTTGGGGTCTCTTCTGATTTGGTTACAGCACATTTTTCCGGGGTCTTTGCCACCCTTTTAGTAGTTTATTTGCTCCTTCATATTCTCTTATCTGGACAAAATGACAAGGCGGAAAAAATCACCACAAACAAAAGAACAAGAGACAGTACCGAAGGCTAGGGACCTAATCAACACAGACATGGGTAATATGTCAGATCAAGAGTTCAGAATGACGATTCTGAACATTCTAGCCGGGCTCGAAAAAGGCATGGAAGATATTAGAGAAACCCTCTCTGGAGATATTAAAGCCCTTTCTGGAGAAATTAAAGAACTAAAATCTAACCAAGTTGAAATCAAAAAAGCTATTAATGAGGTGCAATCAAAAATGGAGGCTCTCACTGCTAGGATCAATGAGGCAGAAGAAAGAATTAGTGATATAGAAGACCAAATGACAGAGAATAAGGAAGCCGAGCAAAAGAGGGACAAACAGCTACTGGACCATGAGGGGAGAATTCGAGAGATAAGTGACACCATAAGACGAAACAACATTAGAATAATTGGGATTCCAGAAGAAGAAGAAACAGAGAGGGGAGCAGAAGGTCTATTGGAGAGAATCATTGGAGAGAATTTCCCTAATATGGCAAAGGGAACAAGCATCAAAATCCAGGAGATGCAGAGAACCCCCCTCAAAGTCAACAAGAATAGGTCCACACCCCGTCACCTAATAGTAAAATTTACAAGTCTTAGTGACAAAGAGAAAATCCTGAAAGCAGCCCGAGAAAAGAAGTCTGTAACATACAATGGTAAAAATATTAGATTGGCGGCAGACTTATCCACAGAGACCTGGCAGGCCAGAAAGAGCTGGCATGATATATTCAGAGCACTCAACGAGAAAAACATGCAGCCAAGAATACTCTATCCAGCTAGGCTATCATTGAAAATAGAAGGAGAGATCAAAAGCTTCCAGGACAAACAAAAACTGAAAGAATTTGCAAACACCAAACCAGCTCTACAGGAAATATTGAAATGGGTCCTCTAAGCAAAGAGAGAGCCTAAACGTAGTAGATCAGAAAGGTACAGAGACAATATACAGTAACAGTCACCTTACAGGCTAATAATGGCATTAAATTCATATCTCTCAATAGTTACCCTGAATGTTAATGGGTTAAATGCCCCAATCAAAAGACACAGGGTATCAGAATGGATAAAAAAAACAAAACCCATCAGTATGTTTCCTGCAAGAAACTCATTTTAGACGCGAAGACACCTCCAGATTTAAAGTGAGGCGGTGGAAAACAATTTACCATGCTAATGGGCATCAGAAGAAAGCTGGGGTGGCAATCCTTATATCACATCAATTAGATTTTAAGCCAAAGACTATAATAAGAGATGAGGAAGGACACTATATCCTACTCAAAGGGTCTGTCCAACAAGAAGATCTAACAATTTTAAATATCTATGCCCCTAACGTGGGAGCAGCCAACTATATCAACCAATTAATAACAAAATCAAAGAAACACATCAATAATAATACAGTAATAGTAGGGGACTTGAACACTCCCCTCACTGAAATGGACAGATCATCCAAGCAAAAGATCAACAAGGAAATAAAGGCCTTAAATGACACACTGGACAAGATGGACATCACAGATATATTCAGAACATTTCATCACAAAGCAACAGAATACACATTCTTCTCTAGTGCACATGGAACCTTCTCCAGAATAGATCACATCCTGGGTCACAAATCAGGTCTCAACCGGTATCAAAAGATTAGGATTATTCCCTGCATATTTTCAGACCACAATGCTCTGAAGCTAGAACTCAATCACAAGAGGAAAGCTGGAAAGAACCCAAATACATGGAGACTAAACAGGATCCTTCTAAAGAATGAATGGGTCAACCAGGAAATTAAAGAAGAATTGAAAAAATTCATGGAAACAAATGATAATGAAAACACAACAGTTCAAAATCTGTGGGACACAGCAAAGGCATTCCTGACACGACAATATATAGCGGTACAAGCCTTTCTCAAGAAACAAGAAAGGTCTCAAGTACACAACCTAACCCTACACGTAAAGGAGCTGGAGAAAGAACAAGAAAGAAACCCTAAACCCAGCAGGAGAAGAGAAATCAATAAAGATCAGAGCAGAAATCAATGAAATAGAAACCAAAAAAACAATAGAAAAAATCAATGAAACTAGGAGCTGGTTCTTTGAAAGAATCAATAAGATTGATAAACCCCTGGCCAGAATCATCCGAAAGAAAAGAGAAAGGACCCAAATCAATAAAATCATGAATGAAAGAGGAGAGATCACAACTAACACCAAAGAAATACAGACAATTATAAGAACATACTATGAGCAACTCTACGCCAACAAATTGGACAATCTGGAAGAAATGGATGCATTCCTAGAGACATATAAACTACCACAACTGAACCAGGAAGAAATAGAAAACCTGAACAGGCCCATAACCAGTAAGGAGATTGAAACAGTCATCAAAAATCTCCAAACAAACAAAAGCCCAGGGCCAGACGGCTTCCCAGGGGAATTCTACCAAACATTTAAAGAAGAACTAATTCCTATACTCTTGAAACTGTTCCAAAAAATAGAAACGGAAGGAAAACTTCCAAACTCATTTTATGAGGCCAGCATCACCTTGATCCCCAAACCAGACAAGAATCCCACCAAAAAAGAGAACTACAGACCAATATCCTTGATGAACACAGATGCAAAAATTCTCGCCAAAATACTAGCCAATAGGATTCAACAGTACATTAAAAGGATTATTCACCACGATCAAGTGGGATTAATTCCAGGGCTGCAGGGTTGGTTCAACATCCGCAAATCAATCAATGTGATAGAACACATTAATAAAAGAAAGAACAAGAACCATATGATACTCTCAATAGATGCTGAAAAAGCATTTGACAAAGTACAGCATCCCTTCCTGATCAAAACTCTTCAAAGTGTGGGGATAGAGGGCACATACCTCAATATTATCAAAGCAATCTATGAAAAACCCACCGCAAATATCATTCTCAATGGAGAAAAACTGAAAGTTTTTCCGTTAAGGTCAGGAACACGGCAGGGATGTCCATTATCACCACTGCTATTCAACATAGTACTAGAAGTCCTAGCCTCAGCAATCAGACAACAAAAAGAAATTAAAGGCATCCAAATTGGTAAAGAAGAAGTCAAACTATCACTCTTCGCAGATGATATGATACTATATGTGGAAAACCCAAAAGACTCCACTCCAAAACTGCTAGAACTTGTCCAGGAATTCAGTAAAGTGTCAGGATATAAAATCAATGCACAGAAATCAGTTGCATTTCTGTACACCAACAACAAGACAGAAGAAAGAGAAATTAAGGAGTCAATCCCATTTACAATTGTACCCAAAACTATAAGATACCTAGGAATAAACCTAACCAAAGAGACTAAGAATCTATACACAGAAAATTATAAAGTACTCATGAAAGAAATTGAGGAAGACACAAAGAAATGGAAAAATGTTCCATGCTCCTGGGTTGGAAGAATAAATATTGTGAAAATGTCTATGCTACCTAAAGCAATCTACACATTTAATGCAATCCCTATCAAAATACCATCCATTTTTTTCAAAGAAATGGAACAAATAATCCTAAAATTTATATGGAACCAGAAAAGACCTCGAATAGCCAAAGGAATATTGAAGAACAAAGCCAAAGTTGGTGGCATCACAATTCCGGACTTCAAGCTCTATTACAAAGCTGTCATCATCAAGACAGCATGGTACTGGCACAAAAACAGACACATAGATCAGTGGAACAGAATAGAGAGCCCAGAAATCGACCCTCAACTCTATGGTCAACTAATCTTTGACAAAGCAGGAAAGAATGTCCAATGGAAAAAAGACAGCCTCTTCAATAAATGGTGCTGGGAAAATTGGACAGCCACATGCAGAAAAATGAAATTGGACCACTTCCTTACACCACACACGAAAATAGACTCCAAATGGATGAAGGACCTCAATGTGAGAAAGGAATCCATCAAAATCCTTGAGGAGAATGCAGGCAGCAACCTCTTCGACCTCAGCCGTAGCAACATCTTCCTAGGAACAACGGCAAAGGCAAGGGAAGCAAGGGCAAAAATGAACTATTGGGATTTCATCAAGATCAAAAGCTTTTGCACAGCAAAGGAAACAGTTAACAAAACCAAAAGACAACTGACAGAATGGGAGAAGATATTTGCAAACGACATATCAGATAAAGGGCTAGTATCCAAAATCTATAAGGAACTTAGCAAACTCAACACCCAAAGAACAAACAATCCAATCAAGAAATGGGCAGAGGACATACACAGACATTTCTGCAAAGAAGACATCCAGATGGCCAACAGACACATGAAAAAGTGCTCCACGTCACTCGGCATCAGGGAAATACAAATCAAAACCACAATGAGATATCACCTCACACCAGTCAGAATGGCTAAAATTCACAAGTCAGGAAATGACAGATGTTGGACAGGATGTGGAGAAAGGGGAACCCTCCTCCACTGTTGGTGGGAATGCAAGCTGGTGCAACCACTCTGGAAAACAGCATGGAGGTTCCTCAAAATGTTGAAAATAGAACTACCCTATGACCCAGCAATTGCACTACTGGGTATTTACCCTAAAGATACAAACGTAGTGATCCGAAGGGGCACGTGTACCCGAATGTTTATAGCAGCAATGTCTACAATAGCCAGACTATGGAAAGAACCTAGATGTCCATCAACAGATGAATGGATAAAGAAGATGTGGTATATATACACAATGGAATACTATGCAGCCATCAAAAGAAATGAAATCATGCCATTTGCGATGACGTGGATGGAACTAGAGGGTATCATGCTTAGAAATAAGTCAATCGGAGAAAGACAACTATCATATGATCTCCCTGATATGAGGACATGGAGAAGCAACATGGGGGGGGGGGGGTAGGGGGATAGGAGAAGAGTAAATGAAACAAGATGGGATTGGGAGGGAGACAAACCATAAATGACTCTTAATCTCACAAAACAAACTGGGGTTGCTGGGGGGAGGTGGGATTGGGAGAGCGGGAGCGGGCTATGGACATTGGGGAGGGGAGGCGAACCATAAGAGACTATGTACTCTGAAAAACAACCTGAGGGTTTTGAAGGGTCAGGGGTGGGAGGTTGGGGGAACAGGTGGTGGGTAATGGGGAGGGCACGTTTTGCATGGAGCACTGGGTGTTGTGCAAAAAGAATGAATACTGTTACACTGAAAAAAATAAATAAAATGAAAATTTAAAAAAAAGAAATAAAAATTAAAAAAAAAGAAAGAAAGAGAAGAGAAATGAATTCTAGTATTATTATCTTACTGATTAGAATTGTATGCAATTGGTTTCCTATAAGGTCCTTAAATGAATTGGGTCTTTGGACATTGTAAATTAGTCTTCCCTCTCCCTACATTTTGGGAATAGATGAGAAAAGATGACATTAACACGAACTGTCTCGAATTGTTGACCAGGGAATTGACTTGAACCTGTCTTTCTGTGTGTTGGGAGATGTTTGAGGACTGCTTCAAAAGCCTCAAAATCTGCATCAAAGGTCTTTACATGAGACGTCTGAGATGTATGACTCATGATCTTGTCATGGTAGTGTGTATGTTTATTGGAATTTATCCTTTTCTCTCCAGTATTGGATTTGCTGGCAGACTTCTGTGTAGGGTTCTTTTAAGTAAGGTTGTTTATTAATTAATTAATTCTTGATAGGTAAGGAGTTAACTTGTCCAGTTTGGACGTTTGTTACTTTGATTCTCTAAACTTTGTTTTTTTTTTTTTTTTATGGTATTTTCTCTTTATTTTGCTTCCATGAGTGCTATTCCTCACAAGCTCCTTAAATTCTGTGGTACCCTTTTAAGAGTGTGTGTGTGTGTGTGTGTGTGTGTGTGTGTGTGTGTGTGTGTGTGTATGTGTTGTACCAAATGGTAAAATGATATTTTAAGAGATAAGAAGCTGCTCTATTCCAGACCACAATTCACCTACAAACACAGTGGAAACTCACGTTACATCCCGTTCAGCCACATTTCCGGCATTGAATGTCCCATTTGATCCACTTTTAGAAAGGCAGATTCTGACTAGGCTGCCTGCAACAAACACCAAATTTTGTGTGCCTGGTTAGAGTCTCATTGCCTGTCCCTTTTTCTTGCTTTTTCCCATGTTTCTTTACTTCCATGAGTGAGTGAAATCTGTATGGTAGTTTTCTTTCTATGACTAACACTATGACACAGCCCAATGCTCTCTCATTTCGACCATTGTCAGAAGGAGCAAGAATGCCTTCTTACTTATGGCTCCATAAGGGTCCGCAGTGCATTCAGAGGAAAGGGAGAGGTAGAATTTTCTAGGAACTCCAGGCTTGTCTTCAGCCATCAGCACAAACAGAAGATGACCACATCAATGGAAACATGGCATAAGTGGACCTGAAGCCTAGAAATCACACTCCACAGTGAAAGAGAGAAGAAGTGACAGAGACCATTGGAGAAGGGTGTAAACAAGGCTTATGGGAGAGTGGAAGGTTATGCTTTAGAGGGCAGAGAGCCCTGGGCAAAGACAAAGGCCCATTGGAGAGGAGCACACTTAGAACCCACAATTTGAATGCTGACACATAGATGTTGGCGGAGACACGGAGAGTGTCTGAAGGACACGAGTTCTTGCAACCCAAGGTTCTTGAGGCCTGGCGATTCCATATCACCATGCTTTGCAGACATAGACTCCAGATAACATTCTGTATCTCCTGGAGAGGACAGCAGCAAGCAACCAGGTGCAGACAGCCTGGAAACCATGCTCAGAGACAATACCTGTTGACACCATGGTACAATTCTTATTTCTTTCTGTGCATTCCTGATGGGCAGTGTTGGTGAAGATGCCTCGATGTGGCCACAGATAGTTGGGTTCTACGACCACCAGCATCAAGACTGAGAAGTGGCCACAGGCAGGAAGGTGAGGACATTGGCTGCCCAACCAGCAATCACGGATTCCCAAACATGGAACACTTTTGGGACGGCCTTCTTCAGGCCACGTTGCTTCGTCCCGGGAGAACAGAAAATTCTGCAGGGGACAAGAAGTATGTCCTGCCCACATAGGCTCACCTAGCCACAGAATTCAGGAGGCCTTAATTTTTTTTGGAGTGGGTTGAAAGTCACATTTCCAGGCACACCAGACTCACGTAGCTTAACCTCACCATATTTGGCACAGACACCACACACTGTGAATGGAAGGCAAGGAGAGCCTCTGCAGAGGACGAGCCCACAGGAGAGTGGAAAGCCACAACACAACCCCAGAGGGCATGTCACACACACCTGAGACTCTCTCAAGTGCCAGATCTTGCGCACTCCATGATCTCTTCCTCCTAAAGAAACAAGTTGTATTTCTGAAACTGGCCCAAAAGCCTTTTCCCATGGCTTCACATGGGGATTGGTTCTCTTCCATCATGCTCCGTGCTTGCCCCAGTGAGCTCCAAACAGATGAGACCATTCTGGGCCTAAACTTCCAGGGTGTATGGTCTACCTTTAATATTTGGTCAGTTGGGAAAATGGGGAGGCATTTATGGCACGATTTCTGGAGATGCACAAGAACTCGTGTCCTCATTATTGAAGATTCGAGATATGTATTTATATGGTTCTGGGTGTTACCTCTTAGCTTTCCTGGGAGGGCGGGGGGCACTTTTCCTGGTCAGAAGCATCCTGATATGGTATGAGGACCATGAACATGTTTTTGGCTTGGAGTTTCCCGTGTGAGGCTCCTTGTACTCCTGACTATTTCTTGACCTTACGTGTGTAAGATGGAATTGTGTATTCTTGCCCTTCTCAGGAGTCCAGAGGGCTGGTGGTGACAGTCAGAGTCAAATACTACCAATTCGGCAATGGAGAAGGTTACCCCAAATCACTTCACAAACTGTTTGAGGAAATCCCCAGGCGGCTCCAGCGGTTTGGAATGATTTTGATACTCCTGGCTGACCCAGAACTACTCCAGCCAGGTGAAGTGATGAGGCATGGTTTGGTGAGGAGTGGTTTCTAGGAACTTAGAGATTTGTGACGTCAGAGAGCTGACTTCACTGAAGCAGCAAACCCATTCTCATGACATATGAGTCCTATGGCTTTAAGTAGAATGACTTGGGAAGGAAAAAGAAAGAGCCCTGTTAACCTGATTATGAACTCAGGTGATCTTTTCTGTTTCTTTCCCACTTCCCCTTTCTGTACAAAGAGAAAAGAAAATGATGATGAAAAAGAAGATGAATTCCAAATGAAAATGCAAGCAGACCAAGGGAAATATCCTAAGTGTTAACTAATATGTGGCCCATGAGGAATACCATGGACATGAGTAGTAGGAAGGGAAAACGGAAGGAGAAGAAGTCAGACAGGGAGACACACCAGGAGAGACTCAAGACTTTGGGGACCAAGCTGAGGGTTACAGGAGGAAAAGACATGCCCTAAGGAGGGAACTGGTTAATGAGTATGGAGGTTTTGTGGCATTATATGAGGAGGAGCACATGGTGGTATATGCAATTAAAGAATCAGGGAACACTCTGTCCAAAAACGTTGGATGGATGAAACTCTGGCTCGCCGATAATTAGAAAATATACTGAATAGAAAGCAAAACAGGTCTTTTCATGTGGAGATGAAGAAATAAAGAGAAGAGAAACGAATTATAGTTTTATTATCTTACTGATTAAATTGTATGCCATTGGTTTCCTTTAAGGTCCTTATGTGAATTGGGTCTTTGGACATTGTAAATTCGAGTCTTCCCTTTTCCTACATTTTGGGAATAGATGAGTAAAGCCGACATTACCATTAAATGTCTCGAATTGTGGACCAGAGAATTGATTTTTACCTGGCTTTCTGTGAGGTGGGAGATATTTGAGGACTGCTTCAAAAGCCTCAAAAGCTGTTACAAAAGTCATTACCTGAGACATCAGATATGTATGACTCATGATCTTGTCACGGTAGTGTGTATATGTCTTGGAATTTGTCCTTTTCTCTCCGGTTTTGGATTTGCTGGCAGTGTTCTGTGTGGGGGTCGTTTAGGTAAGGTTGTTTAATTAATTAATTAATTAATAATTCGTGTTAGCTGAGGAGTTAACTTTTCCAGTTTGGACGGTTTTTTGCTTTCATTTTCTAAGCTTTTTTTTTTTTTTAATGGTATTTTCTCTGAATTTTGCTTCCCTGAGTGCTATTTCTCACTTGCTCCCTAACTTCTGTGCGACTATTTTAAGAATGCGTGTGTGTGTGTGTGTGTGTTTCACAAAACGCTAAAAATGATATTTTAAGAGATATGAAGCTGCTCTATTTCAGATCACAATTCACCTTCAAACAAAGTGGAAACTCACGTTATATCCTGTTTGGCCACATTTCCTGCATGCAATGTCCTAATTGATTACCTTTAGATACTCAGATTCTGACTAGCCTGCCTAGAACAAACACAAAATTTTGTGTGCCTGGTTAGAATCGAATTGCCTGTCCCTTTTCCTTGCTTTTTCACATGTTTCTTTATTTCCATGAGTGAGTGAAATCGTATAGTAGTTGTCTTTCTGGGACTGACAGATATGACACACCCCAATGCTCTCTCCCTTTCTGCCACATGTCACAAGGAACAAGAATGACTTCTTGCTTATTGCTCCATAAGAGTCAGCAGTACATTTGGAAGACAGGGAGATGGTAGAAGTGTCTGCATTCTCAGGCTTGTCTTCAGCCATCAGCACACCCAGAGGATGATCACATCAATGTAAACATGGCATAAATGGACCTGAAGCCTAGAAATCACACTCCACAGTGAAAGAGAGAAGAAGTCACAGAGACCAGAGGAGAAGGGTGTAGACAGGGCTTATGGGAGAATTGGATGGTTGGTGCTTCAGAGGGCAGGGAGCCATGGCCAAAGACAAAGGCCCATGGAAGAGGAGCACACGTAGAACCCACAATTTGAGTGTTGACACATAGCTGTTGGCGGAGAAACGGGGAATGTGTGAAGGACACGAATTTTTGCATCCCAAGGGTGTTGAGGCCCGGGGATTCCAGACCAGCATGCTTTGCAGATATAGACTCCAGAACTGCAGAACACTGTGTATCTCCTGGAGAGGACACCAGCAAGAAAACAGGTGCAGACAGCCTGGAAACCATGATCAGAGACAATACCTGTTGACACCATGGTAAGATTATTATTTCTTTGTGTGCATTCTTGATGGGCAGTGTTGGTGGAGATGCCTTGATGGGCATCAAAGATACTTGGGCTCTACAACCGCCAGCATCAAGACTGGGAAGTGGCCACAGGGAGGACGGTGAGCACCTTATCTGCCCAACCTGCCATCATGGATTCCTAAACCTGGAACACTGTTAGTAATGCCTTCTTCAGGCCACGTTGCTTAGTCCCAGGAGAACAGACAATGCGGCAGGGGACTAGAGAAAAACCCTGCCCACATCCTCCCACCTGGCCACAGATTTCAGCAGGCCTTAAGTTTTGTGGAGTGGGTTGAAAGTCACGTTTCACAGGCACACCATATTTGGTCCAGACACCAAACACTGTGACTGGAAGGCAAGGAGAGATTCTGCAGTGGAAGAGCCCACATGAGAGTGGACAGCCACAACACAACCCCAGAGGGCATGTCACACACACCTGAGATTCTCTCAAGTCTCATCATCATCATAAAGCTCTTCATCATAAAGAAATTATCTTCAGGGTAGATAACATAATGCGTGTTTCGAATACAGAGAAGACAGAGACCTTTTGTACATTCACGTTGTATTACTGAAACTGGCCAAAAGCCTTTTCCGATGGCTTCCATGGGGATTGGTTCTCTTCCAACATTCTCCGTGCTTGCTTCTGTGAGTTCCAAACAGATGAGTCCATCCTGGGCCTAAGCTTCTAGGGTGTAGTGTCTGCCTTTAATGTTTGGTCAGCTGGGAAAATGGGGAGGCATTTATGGCCAATTTCTGGAGATGCAAGAACTCGTGTCCTCATTGCGGAAGACTCCAGACATGTCTGTGGTATAGTTGCGGGTGTTAACTCAGAGCTTTCCTGGGAGAGCAGGGGGCGCTTTTCCTGGTCAGGAGCATCCTGATAGGGTGTGAGGACCATGAACATGTTTATGGTGTGGAGTTCCCCGTGTGAGACTGCTTGTACTCCTGACTCTTTCTTGACCTTATGTCAGTAAGATGGAATTGTGGATTCTTGCCCTTCTCAGGATTCCAGCGGAGTGGTGTTGACAGTCACGGCCAAAGACTACAAATTCGGCCATGGGGAAGGTGACCCCAAATGGCTTCACAAACTCTCTTGGGGAAATACCCAGGCAGCTCCAGCAGTTTGGAGTCATTTTGATACTCCTGGCTGACCCAGAACTACTCCAGCCAGGTGAAGTGATGAGGCGTGGTTTGGTGAGGAGTGGTTGCTAGGACCTCAGAGCTTTGTGACGTCACAGAAGCTGACTTCACTGAAGCAGCAATCCCATTCTCATGACATCGGAGTCCTATGGCTTTAAATAGAAAGAACTGGGAAGGAACAAGAAAGAGCCCTGATAGCCTGATCATGAACTCAGGTGGCCTTTTCTGTTTCTTTCTCACTTCCCTTTTCTATACTAAGAGAAAAGAAAACAATGTTCTGTCTACCATTCTTTAACCAATATTTCCCCAGAGAGAGTAAGGTGCTCCTATTTCCATTGCAATTTCTAGATATCTCAATCAACATTGAGGCCTCTTGGCTCCCATTAGGTCTCTGGGAGGTTGGATATCCTTGGGTGAGACAGTACATTCTTAGCTTCTGTTCCCTATGATGTCTCGGTTGTAAGGTCTGCCTTTGGTGCTTGGTCAGTTTTGAAAGTGAGGGAAGTAAGAAGGGATGGAAAGTCACTATTCCAGAAAATTGCCAGTGCAGGGATGCGTTGTGCTGTCCGTGTCCTTATCTGCTAGTGTCCTGAAACACCAGGCCCAAGGGATGAAGGCTTTGTCGACCTGACATTACCTTAAACATGGTTACAAAAGCTTCTTGGAGAGTGAAAATCTGCATGATAGCTACCCCTAAAGAAAGAGCCCTGGTCAGCACTCCTTGTCATCCTTAGTTAATGCTACATGCCATATTCATGGGAGAGCCCTGTTGAACAACTCTCTTTATTCGGATGAAAATGAATGGTGAACATCAATGGCCTGCCATGCCCACTCTAGCATCACTGTGTTAGGAGCCGTGATACCCTTTTAAGGGCTAAAGGATAAAGATGATTATGAAGATGATGATAAAGAAGAGGAATTCCAAATGAAAATGCAAGCAGACCAAGGGAAATATCCTAAGTGGTAACTAATATGTGGCTCATGAGGAATACCATGGACATGAGTAGTAGGAAGGGAAAACGGAAGGAGAAGAAGTCAGACAGGGAGACACATCAGGAGAGACTCAGGACTTTGGGGACCAAGCTGAGGGTTACAGGAGGATAAGTCATGCCATAAAGAGGGAACTGGATAATGGGTTTGGAGATGGTGTGGCTTTATATGAGGATGAACACATGGTGGTGTATGCAATTAAAGAATCAGGGAACACTACGTTCAGTGTGTTGGGAGATGTTTGAGGACTGCTTCAAAAGCTTTCGTCATGACCTCAGACATCAGATATGTATGACTTATGATCTGTCATGGTAGTGCATTTGTGTCTTGGAATTTACCCTTTTCTCTCCTGTATTGGATTTGCTGGCATAGTTCTGTGTAAGGGTCTTTTATGTAAGGTCTTTTAATTAATTAATTCATTAATCAATTAATTAAGTCTTGATAGGTAAGGAGTTACCTCATCAAGTTTGGACGGTTTGTTACTTTGATTTTCTATGATTTTGTTTTTTAAGTTATTTTCTCTGAATTTTGCTCCCGTGATTGATAATCGTCACTTGCTCCCTAACTTCAGTGGGACTCTTTTAAGGGCGTTGTCTGTGTGTCTGTCTGTGTGTGTGTGTTTTGTGTGTTTCACAAAACGCTAAAAAATATATTTTAAGAGATATGAAGCTGCTCTATTCCAGATCACAATTCACCTTCAAACACAGTGGAAACTCACCTTACTTCCCGTTCGGCCACATTTCCTGCATTGAATGTCCCAATTGATCCAATTTTAGCAATGCAGATTCTGACTAGATTGCCTGGAACAAACACCAAATTTTGTGTGCCTGGTTAGAGTCTAATTGCCTGTCCCTTTTTCTTGCTTTTTCACAGGTTTCTTTACGTCCATGAGTGAGTGAAATCTTATGGGAGTTGTCTTTCTGGGACTGACAGAAAAGACACAGCCCAATGCTCTCTCCCATTCTGCCACATGTCACAAGGAGCATGAATGCCTTCTTGCTTATGGCTCCACAGGAGTCCGCAGTGCATTTGGAGGACAGGGAGATGATAGAAGTGTCTGGGAACTCCAGGCATGTCTTAGCCATCAGCATAACCAGAAGTGGACCACATCAATGTAAACGTGGCATAAATGGACCTGAACCTTAAAAATCACACTCCACAGCAAAAGAGATAAGAAGTCACAGAGACCATGGGAGAAGGGCGTAGACAGAGCTTATTTGAGGATTGGATGTTTGGTGCTTCAGAGGGCAGGGAGCCATGGCCAAAGACAAAGGCCCAGGGGAGAGGAGCACACTTAGAACCCACAATGTGAATGTTGACACATAGCTGTTGGCGGAGAAAAGGAGAGTGTCTGAAGGACACGAATTCTTGCAACCCAAGGGTCTTGAGGCCCGGGGATTCCAGATCAGCATTCTTTCCAGACATAGACTCCAGAACTGCAGAACTCTGTGTATCTCCTGGAGAGCACAACAGCAAGCAAACCGGTGCAGACATCCTGGAAACCATGATCAGAGACAATACGTGTTGACACCTTGGTAAGATTATTATTTCTTTGTGTGCATTCTTGATGGGCAGTGTTGGTGGAGATGCCTCGATGGGCGCCAAGGATACTTGGGCTCTTCGACCGCCAGCATCAAGATTGAGAAGTGGCCACAGGCAGGACTGTGATGACATTAGCTGCCCAACCTGCAATCACAGATTCCTAAACCTGGAACACTGTAGGGACTGCCTTCTTCAGGCCATGTTGCTTAGTCCCAGGAGAAGAGAAAATCCTGCAGGGGACTAGAAGAATGCCCTGCCCACATCCTCTCTCCTGGCCACAGAATTCAGCAGACCTTAAGTTTTGTGGAGTGGGTTTAAAGTCACGTTTCACAGGCACTCCAGACACACGAAGCTTAACCTCACCATATTTTGTCCAGACACCAAACACTCTGAATGGAAGGCAAGGAGAGCCTCTGAAGAGTACGACACCACAGGAGAAAGGACAGCCACAACACAACACCACAGGGCATGTCACACACACCTGAGACTCTCTCAAGTGCCAGCCCTTGGGCACTCCATCAGCTTTTCTTCCTAAAGAAATTATCTTCATGGTAGATAACAGAATATGCGTTTGGAATACAGAGAAGAGAGGGACGTTTTGTAGTTTCACGTTGTATTTCTGAAACTGGCCTGAAAGCCTTTTCCAATGGCTTACCATGGGGATTGGATCTCTTCCAACATGCTCCGTGCTTGCTCCTGTGAGCTCCAAACAGATGAGTCCATCCTGGGCCTAAGCTTCTAGGGTGTAGTGCCTGTCTTTAATCTTTGGTCAGCTGGGAAAATTGGGAGGCATTTATGGCATGAATTCTGGAGATGCAAGCAGAACTCGTGTCCTCATTGTTGAAGACACCAGACATGTCTTTGTATGGTTGCAGGTGTTAACTCATAGCTTTCCTTGGCAGGCGGGCGGCGCTTTTCCTGGTCAGAAGCATCCTGATAGGGTGTGAGGACCATGAACATGTTTATGGCCTGGAATTCCCCATGTGAGGCTGCTTGTACTCCTTGTAGGGGCTTGATTAGGCAGAGGTACTCTAAAGCCTGGATATAGGGGCAGACAAGGCCAGATAGCCGTATCCAATTAGTGGGGTGTGCATATATTAAATGTGGTGAGTTGAAATCTCATTGGCCACCTGTGTGTAGGTCGGACTCAACCACCTCTACAAACGTTAGTCTGTGATGCTGGGTGGGGGGAGTTTAGGAGGTATTTGAATAGCCATTGGAGAAGTAGGAGGAGTTAGAATAGCGGTTGGAGAAGCAGGAGGAGTTAGAATAGCGATTTCAGAAGTAAGGAGTTAGAATAGCTATTGGAGTAGGAGGAGTTAGAATGGCAGTTAGAATAGCAGATAGAATAGCCATTAGAGTAGCATTGGGAGCCATTAGGGTAGTCATAGGAGTGATAGCATCAGGGTCATCGGGAGCAGTGCCACCCCCAGCCGCAGCCCCGCCGCCAGTGGCCTTGCCACCTCTAGCTGCAGCCCCGCCGCCAGGGACCTCACCACCGTGAGCTGTAACCCCACCGTGACCAGCCTCGCCACCTCCAGCAGGCTCGCTGCCCCCATCTGCAGCCCCGCTGCCAGCGGCCTCGCTGCTCTGAGCTGTGATCACGGTTGGAGTGGCCTGGTCCGGAGCGGCCTCGCCAGAGCAGCGTCATTCCAGGAGGTGGCCTCATTGGCATGCTGCCCCGTCCTTGAGTGGCCTCGTCCAGAGCGGCCTGTTCATCATCGGAAGTGGCCTCGTCAGGTGTGTAGCCTCGTTCAGGGAGTGGCCTTGTTGGAGTGGCATCATGGGTAGCAGAGTCTGTGTCGTCGGGGTTGTTGTTCTTGTCATCCTCGCCCAGAGCAGCAGTGGAAGCAGCGCCGCCTCGAGCTGTAAAATGAGTGGTGCCTCACCGTGCACCACCCAGAGCAGCAGCTGCAGCAGCACCACCTCCAGTGGCACCACCCCATGCACCGCCCAGAGCAGCAGCGGCAGCAGCGCCACCGCCAGCAGCACCGCCCCGTGCACCAGAGCAGCAGTGGCAGCGGCACCACCTCGAGCTGTAACATGAGTGGCACCGCCCCATGCACCGCCCAGTGCAGCCATGGCAGCGGCGCCACCGTGAGCAGCACCACCCAGAGCAGCCATGGCAGAGGCACCATTGTGAGCAGTGCCGCACCGTGCACCACCCAGAGTAGCAGCGGCAGTTGCGCTGCTACGAGCCACACCACCCTGAACCAGAGTATCAGCAACATCACCCCCCCAAGCAGCCACGCCGCCTCGGGCAGTGCTGCCATCAGGAGCAGCCTCTCAGGAGCCAACGGTGCAGACACGCCGGGAGTGGGTCTGTGGTATGCTGAGGGTGAGGAAGGGAGCCTCCTGGAGGGACCCCAGTGACTGGGTAGGCGGTGGTCCCCTGTAAGACTCGGGCACCTACTGGTCAGTTTAATTTCTAATGCAGTTTGGTTTCTAATGCAGTTTGGTTTCTGATGCAGTTTGGTTTCTGATGAATGGCATGAAATAAAACTTCGCTTGATTTTCGCTTTGTGTCAATCTTGTTCCTTTGATCACGGACCCTAACACTGGGGGCTCACCTGGGATCAAAGAACGAGAAGTGAGCCAGCATCAGAACTTATGGGAAAAGCCTCCGGAGGTTTTAGGATTTTAACTATCTGTCTGGTTGAAGCTCTATGGTATGGCCCACCGGAGAGAAGCTGGATGCAGCCATGCTCCCCAGGGCTGGGGTGGATGCGGGGATGCCCCATCCGTCTGCTGGTAGATCGACAGGGGGTTTGAGTCCCCCAGGGTGGTCAGAGGGTTCAAGTACCCCTAGATGGTCAGGCGGTTTGAGTCCCCTTGGATGGTTAGGGGGTTTGAGTCCCCCTAGGCGGTCATCACGGGTTTGAGTCCTCCAAAGTGGTCATCGGGGGTTCGAGTCACCCAAGGTGGTCATCGGAGGTGCGAGTCCCTCTAGGCGGTCATGGGGTTTGAGTCCCCCTAGGAAATCCCCACTGCTCGCAGGACCGCTGGGACTGTGGTTGTCTTTGTCTTGTCTTTTTGTTGTCTGCTGTGTTGTTTGTTATGTTTGAAGGAATGGGGCAAGCAAAGAGTACGGGGAGTCTGACTTTCATCCCTCTGTTCCTCATAATAGATGTGGGGCTTCTCCCTCACTCATTTCGTGTGTTAAGGGCTATCATTAGAGCCAACTGGGGTTAGTCTAACTCAGGACAGAGACTTTAAGGAATATTCCCAAGCAGCTGCCGAAACTCCCTTTGTTTTGGGGAATTCCTTGCCTTTTCTGGCCTGAAGTGGACTGCCTAGCCCCTCCCCCTTGCTTGTGGGAAACATGGCATCTGAAGTGGAATGGCCCAGATGGAACATGAAATCTGTTAGCAAAGAGATGACTGAACTGATGGTTAATTGTCTGTCTCAGGGTTTTAATGGGTAATTGTTAAAGTAGCTTTCAGAGTCTTTGGCAACCTGAAGCTTTGAAGTTTAGCTTGGATGACAAATGGGATGAAATGCTAGGGTGCTGGTTTCTGGAACTGGGTTTGTGCTTTTGAAATCTGTTAGTAAACAAGTTTTGTGCTTAAAGGCTGTCATAACAGTTCACAAGTGGCTAAAATGTGAATGGTTTTCTCTTTGCCCACCTAGAATTGTAAATGAGATCTCTTTGACTCATAAGGCTTTTCCCTGATGTGCTAAGTTACTCGGGAAGTACTGCTACATCAATGATAAACCTTGGGTTACATTTGGGTAAATGCTGTAAGAACTCCAGAGGTTCTATACTTTTCCTAAAGCTTTAATGTATTGATAAGGGTCATCATTTGATATTTAACCATAACTATTCTGATATTTTTTTGTCATTTGTAATTGTTTTAATTCTCTTGTAAGATGCATTCCGCCTTAAAGGAAATTCATATGGGAGACTTACAGAACAAATACAGATCTTTGATATGTTGAAATCCTGGAACTGATTTTCCAGAAGTAAAAGATGCACTCAGACTAAACCATCAGACTAAACCGGAATAAGTACAGTGACTTACGGTTAAGAATGAGTCTCCAGGAGCTTTCCTAGAAAGGCTTATTCAAGCCTATAAAATGTATAGCCTGAAAGACCGTGAGGAACCCAAAAATCAGGGGCAGTGAATCTTGATTTTGGCAGTCAGTCAGTTCCGGATACAAGGAGGAAACTTCAGGAAATTGAAGGATGTGAAGGGAAGAATCTGAGTTATTGGGAATAGGAGAAAGGATGTTTAACAACAGGGATGTAGAGGAGGATGAAAAACAGACAAAAAGCTGGTTAAGGTTTTGGCATTACATGAGATAGGTAGGGGATAGTAAATGGAAGGAAAAGCCTAAGCACAGAGAAGGCAGGTGGGAAGACTTAGGTTCAGATGAGTGTGCTTACTGTAAGGAAAAAGGACACTGGGCCAGGGAGTGCCCCAAAAGGAAGACGACAATGCTGGCCCCCAGAGTAAAAATTGAAGTGGAGGGGAAATCAATTTATTTTTTTGGTGGACATGGGAGCCCATTTTCATCATTACTTGAACCAATGGGAAAACTATCTGGAGAAGAAGTTTGGGTACAAGGAGCAAATGGCACAGTGAGACATAAATGGACAACAGAAAGGACTTTAAATTTGGCCTTGGGAGTAGTTAAACATCAAATTTGGTCCTCCCTAATGCCCCATATAACTTGATGGGAAGAGATCTCCTCCACAAGTTATGAGCTGGCATTCAGTTCTCGGAAGGAGACATGACTGTAACCTTG
Source organism: Meles meles (assembly GCF_922984935.1). Lineage (NCBI taxonomy): Eukaryota > Metazoa > Chordata > Mammalia > Carnivora > Mustelidae > Meles > Meles meles. The sequence continues at coordinate 23,463,765 of NC_060088.1, read as the reverse complement.
AGACAACCCACTGTACAGGTGCTTATGGAAGCACTAGATGAATACATACTTTACGAGCCAGTCTCAAAACCAGAGGAGACAAAGGCAGGGAGCCTTCTCCAAATCCTACAGGTCAAGTTTCCCGAGGTCTGGGCAGAAGGGAAGACCCCTGGCTTGGTCAGGGGACAACCTCCTGTGGTGGTACAATTAAAGGTGACGGCTATGGCTGTTCACAATCGGAAGCACCCCCTTCCCCGGGAAGCAAAGGAAGGGATCAAAAAACACATTAACCACCTCTGAGGAGAAGGGATCCTTGTTCCTTACAAATCTCCATGGAACACACTTTGCTGCCCGTCAAAAAGGCCAAGACTGGGGAGTACAGACCCGTTCAGGACTTGTGGGAAGTTAACAAACAGGTTGAAGATATCTACCCAATGGTGCCTAACCCCTGTACCCTACTCTCCCTCCTGGGCCCCCAAAAAACTGTGTATACTGTCTTAGATCTCAAGGATGCATTTTCCTCCATATCTTTAGCAAGGGAATCTCATCCCCTTTTTGCTTTTGAGTGGTCCGACCCACAGGAAGGATTCCAAGGCCAGCTCACCTGGACAAGGCTTCCTCAAGGATTCAATAATTCACCCAACATTTTTTTTTTTTGACGAGGCCATACGTGAGGATTTGAATGAGTAAAGAACCTCCAACCCAGGAGTCACTCTGCTACAGTATGTTGATGACTTGCTAGTAGCCGCTGAGGACTATGTGTCATGTTTGTGGGGGACAAGAGCTCTTTTACAGACTCTGCAGGAAAAAGGCTATTGGGTGTCAGCAAAGAAAGCACAGCTCTGTGCATTCACTGTCTGAGTCCAGGAAACAGGTGATCACCGGATACCCCAGCCCCATCACGTCCCGACATCTGAGGAAGTTTCTTGGATGGTGGGCTACTGTAGGCTGTGGATACTGCAGTTTGCGGAGATTGCCCAACCTCCATATGAACTGGCAAAAGGGGGTCTCACTATGATAGAGTAGACAGCTGAGGCTGAAGGAGCATTTTGGGAATTACCAACAGTTGTACTGAGTGCCCCAGCATTGGCCATCCCAGATGTTACAAAGCCCTTCCACTTGTACGTGGATGAAAAAGCAGGGGTGGCCAAAGGATTTTGACTCAGATTCTGGGGCCTTGGCAAAGGCCAATAGCCTATCTTAGCAAGAAACTAGATCCAGTAGTGGCTGGGTTCTGCTCTTGCCTCTGCATAATTGCTGCCATGGCCCTCCTGGTCAAGGATGCAAGTAAATTGACGTTGAGTCAAAATCTCATTTTGACCACCACACACACCATCGCGGGCCTTCTCCGGACTCCACGAGACCGATGGATGACAAATGCCTGAGTGATGGGGTATCAGGTCCTCCTCTTCAACAAACCAAGAGTGACCATCCAGCCCCTGGCAGTTCTAAATCCAGCCACGCTGTTGCCAGAGGAGCTGGCTGATCATCCACATGACTGTAGGAAGGTCCTAACTCAAGTTGCAGGAATAAGGCTGGATCTCAGAGACATTGCCCTCCCGGATGCCGAGATGACTCTGTTCACAGATGGGAGTAGCTACATGGTCAATGGAAAGAGGTATGCGGGGGCTGTGGTAGTTTCTCCTGGGCAGAGACTCTGGACAGCAGCCCTGCCACATGGAACTTCGGCACAAAAGCAGAGCTGATTTCACTCACTAAGGCACTGCAGATGGCCAAAGGTAAAACCACCAACATCTATATGGACAGCAGGTACGCCTTTGCTACTCTTCATATACATGGGGCTATTTATTAAGAAAGGGGCCTATTAACAGCAGAAGGAAAAGGAATTAAAAACAGAGGAGAAATATTGGCTCTCCTCCAGGCTATTTGGGACCTAATTGAGGTGGCCATTATACATTGCCTGGGACACCAAAATCTGATGTGATCTGATGTGAAAATGAAACCAATTAGCAGATCAAGCCACAAAACAAGCAGCCCGAGAAACAGAGCAAGAACTGGTTACACTCCCGGCTCCAGCCCTACCAGAAAAAACGAACTCTTCAGAAGAAGATTTAAAATATTTACAGAAATGGGTGAAATTGAACTATGAAGGGGACTGGGCTAAGACTGAAGCAGAGAAAATAATTCTTCCTCGAAGGCTAGATAAGAAGTTAGTAGACCAGATACATCAGGGTACTCATTTGGGGATACCCAAACTCAAGGAGCTTATAGGCAAGCAGTTCCAGGTTTCTAAATTAGGGCATATGGTACAGGATGTAGTCGATAGATGTGCTCAATGCCAGGCAGTTAATGAGGGAAGAATGAAAATGGGAAGAGGGAAAAGAGAAAGAGGTAAGGAACCAGGAATTTATTGGGAAATAGATTTTACAGAAATGAAACCTGGAAAATATGGGCACAAGTACATGCTAGTTTTTGTAGATACATTTTCATGTTAGTTTTTGTAGATACATTTTCAGGCTGGATAGAGGCTTTTCCTGGCAAACATGAGACAGCAGGAGTGGTAGCCAAGAAGCTACTCGAAGAAATAATTCCTAGGTTTGGGCTGCCTCTTGCAATCGGGTCAGACAATGACCCTGCATTTGTGAGTTCAGTCTCACAGGCATTGGCCGAGGCCGTGGGCACTAATTGTGCCTACTGGCCTCAGAGTTCTGGGCAAGTAGAGAGAATTAACCAGGCTCTTAAAGAGACCTTGACAAAACTAATTCTGGAGACTAGCGGTGGATGGGTGGATCTCCTTCCTTTCGCCCTCCTCAGGGCACAATGTACACCCTATTTAAGCAAGGTGACCCCATTTGAAATAATATTTGGGAGATCCACCTCTCTGTCCTTGACTACTAGAGGTTGACCTAGCAGAAATGACTGATCAGTCTGTACTCGAGTCACTGCAGGCATTAGTCTGTCTTTAAAAAAGCCCACTCAGGGATCCTGACTGCCCACACTGGGATGGAGATGGAGGTGGAACCACATCCTTAGCAAACTGGGGACTAGGTTTGGGTACGTTGCTATCAAGGGGGAAACTGGGAGCCTCGCTGGAAGGGACCATTTACTGTTATCCTGACCAACTTCTAAAAGTAGAAGGCATCAGTGCCTGGATTCACGCGGGTCACGTCAAACGAGCCGAGGACGAGGACGTCCCCCAGAGATGGAAGCTGCAGTCGACAGACTCTGCTGACCATGGACTAAAGCTAAGACTAAAAAAACTGTGAGTTTATTGTTGCTCCTATTTTACCTATTTATGTGAAGTATAGGTGGGAAATTAGATGAATGGAATTAGAACAAATGCAAAAGGTTATACAAAGCGTTGAATGGCTAACTCATCAGCCGACTGTGCACTACTGTTACATTTTGGCCCCTGTATTATAAACACCCTAATGTCATTTGTAACAAAGAAAATTGGAGCGATAAATTGTTAGTCTTACATGCTCAATATAACCCCCTTACAACAGGGAACATAGAACTGTCTGAAAAGTCAAGGATTTGACTGATTTCCAAAGAAAAAGGGGGAATGTAGGGGCTTGATTAGCCAGAGGAACTGTAAACTCCGGATATTGGGGCGGGCCAGGCCAGATAGTTGTACCCAATTAGTGGGGTGTGCATATGTTAACTGTGGTGAGTTGAAATCTCATTGGCCACCTGTGTGTGGGCCGGGCTCAACCACCTCTACAAATGTTAGACTGTGAGGCTGGGTTGGGGGAGAAGTCGGAGGAGTTAGACTAGCCATTGGAGAAGTAGGAGGAGGTAGAATAGCGGGGAGAAGTAGGAGGATTTAGAATAGCCATTGGAGAAGTAGGAGGAGTTAGAATAGCGGTTGGAGAAGTAGGAGGAGTTAGAATAGCCGTTGGAGAAGTAGAAGGAATTAGAATGGCAGTTAGAATAGCAGTTAGAATCACCATTAAGATAGCCTTTCAGAGCCATTAGGGTAGTCATAGGAGTGATAGCATCGGAGTCATTGGGAGCAGCGCCGCCCCAAGCCCAGGCCATGCCACTGGTGGCCTCACTGTCCCCAGCTGCAGCCCCAGCGCTATGTACCTCACCACCCTGAGCTTTAGCCCCACTGCGACCAGCCTTGCCCACTCCAGCAGCCTCACCGGCCCCAGCTGTGGCCACACTGCCAGCGGCCTCGCCGCTCCAAGCTGCAACCAGGGCTGGAGTGGCCTGGTCCAGAGTGGCCTCACCAGAGCAGCGTCATTCCAGGGAGCGGCCTTGTTGGCATGCGGTCAGCCTTTGAGTGATCTCATCCAGAATGGCCTCTTCATTGTCGGAAGCGGCCTCATCTGGTGTGTGGCTTCGTCCGGGGAGTGGCCTTGTTGGAGTGGCATCATGGGGAGCAGAGTCTGTGTCCTCCGGGTTGTTGTCCTTGTCATCCTCACCCAGAGTAGTAGCGGAAGCGGTGCCGCCTCAAGCAGTAACAGGAGCGGTGCCGCCCGGTGCACCGCCCAGAGCACCAGCAGCAGCAGCGCCACTGCCAGCAGCACCGCCCCGTGCACCAGAGCAGCAGCAGCAGCGGCGCCGCCTCGAGCTGTAACAGGAACGGTGGCACACCATGCACCTCCAAGAGCAGCAGGGGCAGCAAAAACACCACCTCAAGCGGCACCGCCCAGTGCTTCACCCAGAGCAGTAGCGGCAGCGGTGCTGCCGAGAGCGACGCCACCCTGAGCCAGAGTATCAGCAGCAGCGCCGCCACAAGCACCCACGCCGCCTCGGGCAGTGCCGCCATCAGGAGCAGCCTCTCAGGAGCCAACAGTGCAGCCATGCCAGGAGTGGGTCTGTGGTACAGTGAGGGTGAGGTAGGGTGCCTCCAGGAGAGACCCCAGCGACTGGGAGTTGGTGGTCCCCAGCAAGACTTGGGGACCTACTGGTCAGTATGGTATCTAATGCAGTTTGGTTTCTAATGCAGTTTGGTTTCGGATGCAGTTTGGTTTCAGATGAAGTTTGGTTTCTGATGAAGTTTGGTTTCTGATGCATGGCGAGAAATAAAATTTGCTTGATTTTCGCTTTGTGTCAGTCTCATTCCTTTGATCACGGACCCGAACAGCATGAAGCTTAAATTCTGTCTACCTGACATTACCTTAAACACTGTTGCAAAGGCTTCAGGGAGACTGAAACACTGCATAATCGATACACTTAAAGAAAGAGCCCTGGTCAGCACTCCTAATCATCATTAGTTAATGCTACATGCCATAGTCATAGGGAGACCCATTTTGAGCAACTCTCTTTATTCAGATGAAAATGAATGGCCAACATCGATAGCCTGCCATGCCCACACTAGCATCACTGTGGAAGGAGCCGAGATACCCTTTTAAGGGCTAGTGGATAAAGATGATTATGAAGATGATGATAAAGAATATGATTTCCAAATGAAAATTCAAGCCGAACAAGGGAAATATCCTATGGCTTCACTAATATGTGGCCCATGAGGAATACCATGGACATGAGTAGTAGTAAGGGAAAACAGAAGGAGAAGAAGTCAGACAGGGAAACACACAAGGAGAGACTCAGGATTTGGGGGACAAAGCTGAGGCTTACAGGAGGAGAAGACCTTCCATAAAGAGGGAACTGGTTCATGGGTATGGATGTGGTGTGGCATTACGTGAGGATGAGCACTTGGTGGTATATGCAATTAAAGAATCAGGGCACACTATGTCAAAAAACGTAGGATGGATGAAAGACTGGCTTGCTGAATATAAGAAAAAATAGTGAATAGAAAGCAGAACAGGCCGTTTCACATGGAGATGAGAAAGAAAGTGAAGAGAAATGAATTCTAGTTTTATTATCTTACTGATTAAAATTGTATGCAATTGGTTTCCTATAACGTCCTTATGTGATTTGGGTCTTTGGGCACTCTAAATTTGAGTCTTCCCTCTTCCTACATATTAGGAATAGATGAGAAATGCCGCCATTCCCATTAAGTGTCTCGATTTGTGGACCAGGGAATTGATTTGAACCGTTCTGTCTTTTGGGAGATGTTTGCGGACTGCTTCAAAAGCCTCAACGGCTGCTTCAAAATCGTTACCTGAGACATCAGATATGTATAACTCTTCACCTTGTCATGGCAATGCGTATGTGTATTGGAATTTATGCTTTATCTCTGGTATTGGATTTGATGGCATATTTGTGTCGAGGGTTTTTTTAGGTAAGGTTGCTTAATTAATTAATTAACTAATTCATTCATTCATTCTCGATACCCAAGGAGTTAACTTATCCAGTTTGGAAGGTTTGTTACTTTGATTCTCTAAGCTTTTGTTTTTTATGGTATTTTCTCTGAATTTTGCTTTCATGAGTGCTATTCCTCACATGCTCCCTAACTTCTGTGGGATTCTTTTAAGTCTGTGTGTTTATGTGTGTGTGTGTTTCACAAAACTATAAAATGATATTTTAATATATATGAAGATGCTCTATTCCAGATTACAATTCACCTTTAAACACGGTGGAAACTCACCTTACATCTGGTTCGGCGACATTTCCTGCATTGAATGTCCTTTTTGATCCACCTTTAGAAATGCAGATTCTGACTAGCCTGCCTGGAACAAACACCAAATTTTGTGTGCATGCTTATAGGCTAATTGCCTGACCCTTTTTCTTCCTTTATCACATGTTTCTTTACTTCCATGAGTGAGTGAAAACGTATGGTAGTTGTCTTTCTGTGACTGACAGATATGACACAACCCAATGCTCTCTACCTTTCTGCCACATGTCACAAGGAGCAAGATCCCTTCTTGCTGATGGCTCCAAAAGAGTTCGCAGTGCATTTGGAGGAAGGGAGATGGTAGAAGTGTCTGGGAGCTCAAGGCTTGTCTACAGCCATCAGCACAATCAGAAGATAACCACATCAATGGAACCATGGCCTAAATGGAGCTGAAGCCTAGAAATCACACTCCACAGCGAAAGAGAGAAGAAGTCACAGAGACCATGGGAGAAGGGTGTAGACAGGGCTTATGGGAGAATTGGACTGTTGGTGCTTCAGAGGCAGGGAGCCCTGGCCAAAGACAAAGGCCCAGGGGAAAGGAGCACACTTAGAACCCACAATTTGAATGTTGAACTATAGCAATTGGTGGAGAAAAGGAGAGTGTCTGAAGGACACGAATTCTTGCTACCCAAGGGTCTTGAGCCCCGGGGATTCCAGATCAGCATGCTTTGCAGATACACTCCAGAACTGCAGAACACTGTGTATCTCCTGGAGAGGACACCAGCCATGAACCAGGTGCAGGCAGCCTGGAAACCATGATCAGAGACAATACCAGTTGACACAGTACTAAGATTATTATTTCTTTCTGCATTCGTGATGGGCAGTGTTGGTGAAGATGTCTCGATGGGCGCCAAAGATACTTGGGCTCCTCGACCGCCAGCATCAAGACTTAGAAGTGGCCACAGGCAGGACGGTTAGGACATTGGTACCCAACCTTCAATCATGGATTCTCAAATCTGGAACACTGTTAGAATGCCTTCTTCAGGCCATGTTGCTTAGTCCCAGGAGAACAGAAAATGCTGCAGGGGACTAAAAGAAATCCCTGCTCACATTATCTCACCTGGCCACAGAATTCAGCATGCCTTAAGTTTTGTAGAGTGGGTTGAAAGTCACGTTTCTCAGGCACAGAAAACCCAAGAAGCTTAACCTCACCATATCTGGCCCAGACACCAAACACTCTGAATGGAAGGCAAGGAGAACAACTGCAGAGAACGAGCCCCCAGGAGAGGGGACAGACACAACACAACTCTAGAAGGCAAGTCACACACACCTGAGACTCTCACAAATGCCAGCCTTTGGGCACTCCATGACCTCTTCATCCTACAGAAATTATCTTCAGGGTAGATAACTGAATGTACATTTCGAATTCAGAGAAGACAGAGACATTTGTAGATTCACGTTGTTTTCCTGAAACAGGCCCGAAAGACTTTTCTGATGATTTCCCATGAGGATTGGTTCTCTTACAACATGCTTCGTGCTTGCTTCTGTGAGTTCCAAACAGATTAGTCCATACTAGGCCTAAGAATCTAGGGTGTAGAGTCTGCCTTTTATGTTTGGTCAGCTACGAAAATTGGGAGCTATTTATGGCACGATTTCTGGAGATGCAAGAAGAACTCGTGTTCTCACTGTGGAAGACTCCAGACATGTCTTTGATTTGGTTGCGAGTGTTAACTCTGAGCTTTCCTCAGAGTAGGGGGGTGCTTTTCCTGGTCCGAAGAATCCTGATAGTGTGTTCGGACCATGATTATGTGTATAGGATGGACTTCCCCATGTGAGGCTGCTTATAACCCTGACTCTTTCTTGACCTTACATGGGTAAGATGAAATTGTGGATTCTTGCCATTCTCAGGAGTCCAGAGGGGTGATGGTGACAGTCACGGCCAAAAACTACAAATTCGGCCATGGAGAAGGTGACCCAAATCGCTTCACAAACTCTCTTGGGAAAATACCCAGGCAGCTTAGCAGTTTGTAGTGATTTGATACTCCTGGCTGACCCAGAACTACTCCAGCCAGCTGAAGTCATGAGGCGTGCTTTGGTGAGGAGTGATTGCTAGGACCACAGAGATTTGTGACGTCACAGAAGCTGATTCCACTGAAGCAGCAATCCCAGTCTCATGACATTTGAGTCCTATGGCTTTAGGTAGAAAGAACTGGGGACGAAAAAGGAAGAGCCCTGTTAGCCTGATCATGAACTCACGTGGTCTTTTCAGTTTCTTCCCCACTTCCACTTTCTATAGAAAGAGAAAAGAAAACAATGTTCTATATAACATTCTTTAGACCAACATTTGTCCAGAGAGATCAAGGTGTTCCTATTTCCACTGCAATTTCTAGAGATCTCAATCAACAGCGAGGCCTCTTGACTACCATTAGGTCTCTGGGAGGTTGGATATCTTGGGCTGAGAGGGTCCATTCTTAGCTTCTGTTCCCTATGGTTTCTCGGGTGTAACCAATCTTTGGTGATTGGTCAGCTTGGAAAGTAAGGGAAGGAAGAAGGGAAGTTAAGTCATAATTCCAGGGAAATTGCCAGGGCATGGATGCGCTGTGCTGTCCGTGTCCTTATCTGCTAATGTCCTGAAACAACAGTCCTAAGGTATGAAGGCTCTGTCAACCTGACATTACCTTAAACACCATTGCAAAGGCTTCAGGGAGAATGAAAAGCTGCATGATCCCTACCACTAAAGAAAGAGCCCTGGTCAGCACTCCTTTTCATCATTAGTTAATGCTACATGCCATAATCATGAGGAGAGCCATGTTGAGCAACGCTCTTTATTCAGATGATCACTTTTGTCTGGACAGAGGCAATAAAGCAATGCCTCTCTGCTCTACCCCCCCCCCCAACCACCCATGGAGCAGACTCTGCAGTTTCATTACCAGGTTGAGAATTGAAATAGTTTCTTGCACCAATATTGGCTAAGAAAAAATAAAATAAAATCAGATATACAAAAAAAAAAAAAAAAAAAAAAAAAATGAACGGCCAACATCGATGGCCTGCCATGTCCACACTAGTATAACTGTGAAGGAGCCGCGATACCCTTTAAGGGCTAGTGGATATAGGTGATTATGAAGATGATGATAATAAAGATGATTTCCAAATGAAAATTCAAGCAGACCAAGGGAAATATCCTATGGTATCACTCATATGTGGCCCATGAGTAATTCCATGGACATGAGTAGTAGTAAGGGAAAACGGAAGGAGAAGAAGCCAGACAGGGAGTCACACCAGGAGAGACTCAGGACTTGGGGACCAAGCTGTGGGTTACAGGAGGATAAGTCCTGCCATAAAGAGGGAACTGGTTAATGGGTATGGAGGTTGTGTGGCATTATATGAGGATGAGTACTTGGTGGTATATGCAATTAAAGAATTAGGGAACACTATGTCAAAAAACATAGGATGGACACCAGCAAGCAACCTGGTACTGACAGCCTGTAAACCACGATCAGAGACAATTCCTTTTCACACCGTGGTAAGATTATTATTTCTCTGTGTGCATTCATGATAGGCAGTGTTGGTGGAGATGCCTTGATGGGCGCCAAAGATACATGGGCTCTATGACCGCCAGTATCAAGACTGAGATGTGGCCACAGGCAGGACGCTGAGGACATTAGCTGCCCAACATGCAATCACGAATTCCCAAACCTGCAACACTGTAGCAACTGCCTTCTTCAGGCCATGATGCTTAGACCCAGGAGAACAGAAAATCATGCAGGGGACTAGAAGATAGCCCTGCCCAAATCCTCTCAAGTGGCCACAGAATTCAGCAGCACTTAAGTTTTGTGGAGTGGGTTTAAGATCACGTTTCACAGGCCCAACACACTCACGAAGCTTAACCTCAACATATTATCCCAGACACCAAACACTCTGAGTGGAAGGCAAGGAGAGCCTTTGCAGAGGACGAGCCCACAGGAGAGTTGACAGCCACAACACAACCCCAGAGGGCATGTCACATGCACGTGAGAATCTCTCAAGTGCCAGACCTTGGGCACTCCATAAGTTCTTCTTCCTAAAGGATTTATCTTCAGGGTAGATAACAGAATGCGCTTTTCGAATACTGAGAAGACAGAGACCTTTTGTAAATTCACGATGTATTCCTGAAACTGGCCCAAAAGCCATCTCCAGAAATCATGCCATAAATGACTCCCAATTTCGCGAGCTGACCAAACATTAATGGCAGACCCTACACCCTAGAAGCTTAGGCCCGGGACGGACTCATCTGTTTGGAGCTCTCAGGAGCAAGCACGGAGCATGTTGGAAGAGGACCAATCCCCATGTGAAGCCATCTGTAAAGGCTTTCAGGCCAGTGTCAGAAATGCAAAGTGAATCTAAAAAAGGTCTCTGTCTTCTCTGAATTCGAAATGCGCATATTGTTATCTACCCTGAAAATAAATTCTTTAGGATGTGGTACCCAATGCCTGACACTTCAGAGTGTCTCGGGTGTTTGGACATACCCCTGGGATTGTGTTGTGACTGTCCACTCTCCTGTGGGCTCGTCCTCTGCAGAGACCCTCCTTGCCTTCCATTGAGAGTGTGAGGTTTCTGGGCCTACTATGTTGTGCCTGTGAAACGTGACTTTCAACCCACTCCACAAAACTTAAGGCCTGCTGAATTCTGTGGCCAGGGGAGAGGCTGTGGGCAGGGTTTTCTTCTAGTGCCCTGCAGGATTTTCTGTTCTCCTGGGACGAAGCAACGTGGCCTGAAGAAGGCATTCCCAAGAGTGTTCCAGGTTTGGTAATCCGTGGTTGCAGGTTGGACAGCTAATGTCCTCACTGTCCTGCCTGTGGCCACATCTCAGTCTTGATACTGGCGATTGTAAGCCCATGTACATTTGGTGACCATCGAGGCATCTCGACCAACACTGGCCATCATGAATGCACACAAAGAAATAATAATCTTACCACGGTGTGAAAAGGAATTGTCTCTGATCGTGGTTTATATGCTGTCAGTACCAGGTTGCTTGCTGTTGTCCTCTACAGGAGATACACAGTGTTCTCTGGAGTTTATGTCTGCTAAGCTTGCTGATCTGGAATCCCTGGGACTCAAGACCCTTGTGTTGCAAGAACTTGTGTCCTTCAGAGACTCTCCTTTTCTCCACCAACAGCTCTGGTTCAACATTCAAAGTGTGGGTTCTAAGTATGCTCCTATCCCCTGGGCATTTGTCTTTGGCCATGGCTCCCTGCCCTCTGAAGCACCAACCATCCAATTCTGACATAAGACCTATCTACACCCTTCTCCCATGGTCTCTGTGACTTCTTCTCTCTTTCGCTGTGGAGTGTGATTTCTAGGCTTCTGGTCCATTTATGCCATGGTTACATTGATGTGGTCATCTTCTGGATGTGCTGATGGCTGAGGACAAGACTGGATCTCCCAGGAACTGCTACCATCTACCTGTCCTCCAAATCCACTGAGGAATCTTATGGAGCCATAAGCAATAAGGTATTCTTGCTCCCTGTGACATGTGGCGGAATGAGAAAAAGCATTGGGCTGTGTCATATCTGTCAGTCCCAGAAAGATTACTCCCATACAATTTCACTCACTAATGGAAGTAAAATAACATGTGAAAGAGCAAGAAAAAGGGAAAGAAAATTAGATTCTAACCAGGCACCCAAATTTGTTGTTTGTTCCAGGCAGGCTAGTCAGAATCTGCCTTTCTAAAAGTGGATCAAAAGGGACATTCCATGCAGGAAATGAGGCCAAACGGGATGTAACGTGAGTTTCCACCATGTTTGAAGTTGAATTGTGGTCTGGAATAGAACAGCTTCATATCTCTTAAAATATCATTATTAGCAAATTGTGAAAGACACACACATGCACACACACACACACACACACACACACACACACACACACTCTTAAAAGAGTCCCACAGAAGTTAGGGAGCAAGAGAGGAAAGCACTCATGGAAGCTAAATAAGAGGAAACACCATGAATAAAAAATCTAAGAGAATCAAAGAAACAAACCGTCCAAAATGGATAATTTAACTACTTAACTATCAAGAATTAATTAATTAAGTAAGTAAGTAATAAAACAACTTACCTGAAAGACCCCTCCACATATGTATGTCAGCAAATCCAATACCGGAGAGAAAAGGATAAATTCCAAGACACATACCCACTACCATGACAAGATCATGAGGCATACATATCTGACGTCTCAGGTAATGACTTTTGAGGCAGCTTTTCAGGCCTTTGAAGTAGTCCTCCAACATCTCCCAAGACACAGAAAGCCTGGATCAAATCAATTCCCTGGTCCACAATTCGAGACATTTAATGGTAATGTCGGTTTTTCTCATCTATTCCCAAAATGTAGCTAGAGGAAAGACTCTAATTTACAATGTCCAAAGACCCAATTCTGATAAGGACCTTATAGGAAACCAATTGCATACAATTTTAATCAGTAAGATAATAAACCTAGAATTCATTTCTTCACTTTCTTTCTTCAACTCCATGTGAAACGGCCTGTTTTGCTTTATATTCACTATTTTTTCTTATATTCAGCAAGCCAGCCTTTCATCCATCCTACGTTTTTTGACATAGTGTTCCCTGATTCTTTAATTGCATATACCACTAAGGGCTGATCTTTATATAATGCCACACCAACTCCATACCCATTAACCAGTACCCTCTTCATGGAAGGTCTTATCCTCCTGTAACCCTCAGTTTGGTGCCCAAAGTCCTGAGTCTCTCCTGGTGCGTCTCCCTGTTTAACTTCTTCTCCTTCCGTTTTCCCTCACTACTACTCATGTCCGTGGTATGCCTCATGGGCCACATAGGAGTGAAGCCATAGGATATTTCCCTTGGTCGGCTTGCATTTTCATTTGGAAATCATCTTTATTATCATCTTCATAATCATCTTTATCCACCAGTCCTTAAAAGGGTATCTTGGCTCCTTCCACAGTGAAGCTAGAGTGGCCATGGCAGGCCATCGATGTTGGCCGTTCATTTTCATCTGAATAAAGAGCGTTGCTCAACATGGCTCTCCCCATGACTATCGCATGTAGCATTAACTAATGATGACAAGGAGTGCTGCCCAGGGCTCTTTCTTTAGGGGTAGCGATCATGCAGTTTCACTCTCCATGAAGCCTTTGCAACAGTGTTTAAGGTAATGTCAGGTAGACAGAGCCTTTATCCCTTAGGACTGGTGTTTCCGGACACTAGCAGATAAGAACACGGACAGCACAAAGCATCCATGCCCTTGCAATTTTCCCTGCAATTGTGATTTTTCTTCCCTTCTTCCTTCCATCACCTTCCAAGCTGACCAAGGTGCAAAGGCAGACCTTACATCCGAGAAACCATAGGGAAAATAAGCTAAGAATGGACCCTCTCACCCAAGGATATCAAACATCCCAGAGACATAATGGTAGCCTAGGGGCCTCGATGTTGATTGAGATCTTTAGAAATGGCATTGGAATTAGGAACCCCATGCACTCTGCGGTGAAAGGTTGTCCTAAAAAATGGTATACAGAACATCGTTTTTTTTCTCTTTGTATAGAAATTGAAAGTGGGAAAGAAACAGAAAAGATCACATTAGTTCATGATCAGGCTAACAGGGCTCTTTCTTGCTCCTTCCCAGGTCTTTCTACTTTAAGCCTTAGGACTCATATGTCATGAGAATGGGATTGCTGTTTCCGTGAAGTCAGCTTCAGTGATGTCACAAAGCTCTGAGGTCCTAGAAACCACTCCTCAACAAAGCACGCCTCAACACTTCACCGGGCTGGAGTAGTTCTGGGTCAACCAGGAGTAACAAAATCAATCCAAACCGCTGGAGCCGTCTGGGTATTTCTCCAAGACTGTTTGTGGAGCGATTTGTGGTCACCTTCTCTGTGGCCGAATTTCAAGTATTTGGCCGTGACTGCCACCACCACTCCTCTGGACTCCTGAGAATGGCAGGAATACACAATTCCATCTTACCCAATTAAGGTCAAGAAAGAGTCAGGAGTACAAGCAACTTCACACCTGGAACTCCACACCATACAGATGTTCATGGTCCTCCCACCCTATCAGGATGCTTCTGACCAAGAAAAGCGCCACCAGCACTCTGAGGAAAGCTCAGAGTTAACACCTGCAAACATACATAAGACATGTCTGGAGTCTTCAACAGTGAGGACACGAGTCCTTCTTGCATCTCCAGAAATCGTGCCATAAATGCCTCCCAAATTTCCCAGCTGACCAAATATTAAAGGCAGACACGACACCCTAGGAGCTTAGACCTAGGACAGACTCATCTGTTTGGAGCTCACAGGAGCAAGTATGGAGCATGTTGAAGAAAACCAATCCCCATGTGAAGCCATGGGATAAGGCTTTCAGGCCAGTTTCAGGAATAAAACGTGAACATACAAAAGGTCTCTGTCTTCTCTATATTCAAAACGCTCATTTTGTTATCTACCATGAAGATAATTTCTTTAAGAAGAAGAGCTGCTGCTTCTTCTTCTTCTTCTTCTTCTTCTTCTTCTTCTTCTTCTTCTTCTTCTTCTTCTTCTTCTTCTTCTTCTTCTTCTTCTTCTCCTTCTTCTTCTTCTTCTTCTTCTTAAAGAAGAAGAGCTCAAGTAGTGCCCAAGGGCTGGCACTTGAGAGAGACTCAGGTGTGTATGATATGCCCTCTTGGGTAGGGTTGTGGCTGTCCACTCTCCTGTGGGCTGGTCCTCTGCAGAGGCTCTCCTTGCCTTCCATTTGGAATGTTTGGTGTCTGGGGGAATTATGGTGAGGTTAAGCTTCGTGGTTCTGGTTTGCCTGTGAAACGTAACCTTCAACCCACTCCACAAAAGTTAAGGCTTGCTGAATTCTGTGGCCAGGTGAGAGGATGAGGGCAGGCCTTTCTTCTTGTCCACTGCAGGATTTCCTCCTCTCCTGGGACTAAGCAACGTGGACTGAAGAAGGCAGTCCCAAGAGTGTTCCAGGTTTGGGAATCCGTGATTGCAGGTTGGTCAAATAATGTCCTCAACGTCCTGCCTGTGGCCACTTCTCAGTCTTGATGCTGGCGGTCATAGAGCCCAAGTATCTGTGGCGCCAACAGATGCATCTCCAATAAAACTACCCATGATGAATGTACACAAAGAAATAATAATCTTACCACGGTGTCAACAGGGATTGTCTCTGATCATGGTTTCCAAGCTGTCTGTACCTGGTTCCTTGGTGTTGCCCTCTCCAGGAGATACATAGTGTTCTCTGGAGTCTATGTCTGCAATGCTTGCTGATCTGGAATCCCTGGGCCTCAAGAACATTGGGTTGCAGGAACTCGTGTCACTCAGACACTCTCCTTTTCTCCACCAACAGCTAGGGGCCAACGTCCAAATTTTGGGTTCTAAGTGTGCTTCTCTCCCCTGGTCCTTTGTCCTTGGCCATGGCTCCCTGCCCTCTGAAGCACCAACTGTCCATTTGTCCCATAAGTCCTATCTACAACCTTCTCCCATGGTCTATGTAACTTATTCTCTCCTTCGCTGTGGAGTGTGATTTCTAGGCTTCAGGTCCATTTATGCCATGTTTGCATTGATGTGGTCAACTTCTGGTTGTGCTGATGGCTGAAGACAAACCTGGAACTCCCAGACACTTCTACCATCTCCCTGTCCTTCAAATGCACTGCGGACTCTTATGGAGCCAGAAGCAAGAAGGCATTCTCGCTCTTTGTGACATGTGGCAGAGGGAGAGAGCCTTATGCTGTGTCATATATATCAGTCACAGCAAGACAACTACCATACAATTTCACTAACTCATGGAAGTAAAGAAACATGTGAAAAAGCAAGAAAAAGGGACAGGCAATGAGATTCTAACAAGCACAGAAAATTTGGTGTTTGTTCCAGGCTGGCTAGTCAGAATCTGCGTTTCTAAAAGTGGATCAAATGGGACGTTCAATGCAGGAAATGCGGCCAAACAGGATGTACCGTGAGTTTCCACTGTGTTTGAAGGTGAATTGTGATCTGGAATAGAGCAGCTTCATATCTCTTAAAATATTATTTTTACTGTTTTTTGGAACACACACACACACACATATTTAAAAGAGTCCCAAAGAGTTAGGGAACAAGTGAGGAATAGCACTCAGGGAAGCAAAATTCAGAGAAAATACCATAAAAAACAGAAGCTTAGAGAATCAAAGTAACAAACAGTCGAAACTGGATAAGTTAACTCCATACCCATCAAGAATTAATTAATTGATTAATTAATTAATTAATTAATTAATTAATTAAAAAACCTTACCTAAAATACTCCTACAAAGAAGTCTGCCAGCAAATCAAATACCAGAGAGAAAAGGATAATTTCCAAGACACATACGCACTACCATTACAAGATCATGAGTCATACATATCTGACGTCTCAGGTAATGACTTTTGAAGCAGATTTTGAGGCTTTTGAAGCAGTTCTCAAACACCTCCCAACGCACAGGAAGCCAAGTTCAAATCAATTCCCTGGTCCAAAATTCAAGACATTTATTGGTAGTGTCGGGATTTCTCATCTATTCCCAAAATGTAGGAAGAGGGAAGACTCTAACTGTCAATGTCCAAAGACCCAATTCATATAAGGACCTTATATGAAACCAATTGCATACCATTTTAATCATTACGATAATAAAACTAGAATTCATTTCTCTTCTTTCTTTCTTCTTCTCCACGTGAAACGACCTGTTTTGCTTTCTATTCACTATTTTTTCTTATATTCAGCAAACCAGCCTTTCACCCATCCTACGTTCTTTGACATATTGTTCCCTGATTCTTTATTTGCATATACCACCAAGAGCTCATCCTCATATAATGTCACAACAACTCCATACCCATTAACTAGTTCCCTCTTTGTGGCATGTCCTATCCTCCTGATACCCTCAATGTGCTCCCCAGAGCCTGAGTCTCATGTGGTGCATCTCCCTGTCTGACTTCTTCTCCTTCTGTTTTCCCTTACTAATACTCATGTCCATCATATTCCTCATTGGCCACATATGAGTGAAGTCATAGGATATTTCCCTTGGTCTGCTTGCTATTTCATTTGGAAATCATCTTTATCATCATCTTCATAATCATCTTTATGCACTAGATCTTAGAAGGGTATCACGGCTCCTTCCACAATGATGCTAGAGTGGGCATGGCAGGCCATCGATGTTGGTCGATCATTTTCATCTGAATAAAGAGAATTGCTCAACATGGCTCTCCCCATGACTATGGTATGTAGCATTAACTAATGATGACAAGGAGTGCTGACCAGGGCTCTTTCTTTAGTGGTAGCGATCATACAGATTTTCACTCTCCATGAAGCCTTTACAATGGTGTTTAAGGTAGTGTCAGGTAGACAGAGCCTTCATCCCTTAGGACTGGTGTTTCAGGACACTAGCAAATAAGGACACGAACAGTACAACGCATCCCTACCCTGGCAGTTTTCCTAGAAATGTGACTTTCCTTCCCTTCTTCTTTCGCTCATCTTCCAAGCTGACCAAGGTTCAAAGGCAGACCTTACACCTGGGAACCATAGGGAACAGAAGCTCAGAATGGACCCTCTCACCCAAGGATATCCAACCTCCCAGAGATCTAATGGTAGCCAAGAGGCCTCGCTCTTGATTGAGATCTCTAGAAATTGCAGTGGAAATAGGAACGCCTTGCTCTCTCTGGAGATGTCTTGGTCTAAAGAATGGTACACAGAACATCGTTTTCTTTTCTCTTTGTATAGAAAGTGGAAGTGGGAAAGAAACAGAAAAGACCACCTGAGTTCATGATTAGGCCAACAGGGCTCTTTCTTGTTCCTTCCCAGGTCTTTCTATTTAAAGACATAGGACTCATATGTCATGAGAATGAGATTGCTGCTTCAGTGCAGTCAGTTTCTGTGGCGTCTTAAGCTCTGAGGTCCTAGCAACCACACCTCACCAAACCATGCCTCATCACTTCACCTGGCTGCAGTAGTTCTGGGTCAGCCAGGAGTATCGAAATCACTCCAAACTTCTGTAGCCGCCTGTGTATTTCCCCAAGACAGTTTGTGAAGCGATTTGGGGTCACCTTCCACATGGCCGTATTTGTAGTCTTTGGCCTTGTCTATCACCACCACCACTCTGGACTCCTGAGAAGGACAAGAATCCACAATTCCATCTTACCAATATAAGGTCAAGAAAGTGTCAGGAGTACAAAGAGCCTCACATGGGAATCTCCATGCCATACACATATTCATGGTCCTCACTCCCTATAAGGATGCTTCTGACCAGTAAAAGCGGCCCCACCCTCTGAAGAAAGCTCAGAGTTATCACCTGAAACCATAACAAACACAGATCTGGAGTCTTCAACAGTGAGGACACGAGTTCTTCTTGCATCTCCAGAAAACGTGCCGTAAATGACTCCCAATGTTCCTAGCTGACCAAACATTAAAGGCAGCCCTACACCCTAGAAGTTTAGGCCCAGGACAGACTCATCTATGTGGAGCTCACAGGAGCAAGCACGGAGCATGTTGGAAGTGGTCCAATGCCATTGTGAAGCCATCGGAAAAGGCTTTCGGGCCCATTTTATGAATACAACGTCTTCTCTGTATTCAAAACGTGCATTTTGTTATCTACCCTGAAGATAATTTCTTTAGGTAGATGAGCTCATGGAGTGCCCAAGGGCTGGCCCTTGAGAGAGTCTCAGGTGTGTGTGGCATGCACTCTGGGGTTGTGTTGTGGTTGTCCACTCTCCTGTAGGCTCCTCTTTTGCAGAAGATCTCCTTGCCTTCCATTCAGAGTGTTTGGTGTCTGGAACAAATATGGTGTGCCTGTGTATATGTGCTGCCGAAGCAAGCACTATGGTGTGCCTGTGTATGTGCTGTCGAAGCGAGCACACTATGGTGTGCCTGTGAAACGT